>NW_019525485.1:4564087-4677532 GCF_002814215.2 Seriola lalandi dorsalis | reverse complement strand
CCCCCCTCCACCACCACCTCACCCCCTCCAGGTGGTGTTAAAAGCCTTCAGTACAGTAGTCACTATTTTCCATTCACTTCCCTTTTCCTTTTGGATTTTATGCCATGCTACTTTGCAAGCACCCTGTTAGGGATTTAAGTGCAAGTGCAGGAAAAAAAAAGAAGTAGCAATCCATGATTCATGTGACATGCTCTGTGCCCTTGACATGCATGGTGTCTCAGGGCTTGCTAAGAGCATCTTATCAGGAGGAAGCTACTGTGGTGCTCACTCTGCGCCGAAAAGGGAATCACAGGGTGCATCCTTCCAGACAAAAATCTATATTTATTTAAAACAACAAAAGGTGGAACACACACACAGGTAGAGGTCGTTTTGAAATGTTTTGATCAAACTTCAGCAAAGTCAGTTTTTGGTGTTGTCATCTAGGGCCAAGACGTGTGCACAGAAGTAGGCCAGAGGGCGTGCGTTCCCATCATGCCGGACCTGGAGAGTTTGACTGCAGTGTATAAATGATCTTGGCCTAGACTGTCAGCACCAAAGTCATGCATCAGCTCTGTGTTAAGCCCCACGGTGCAGCCGTCATCTCCCCTCCCTTACGAGTTCTTCTGACAGTTCCTATTCCACTCACCCTTTCACTTCCTCGCTAATTTTTCCTCTGTTTCCTCTCTTTCCTTCACCCCCCCCCCCCCCCCCCCACCCTCCTCGTCCTCTGTGGTCTCCAGTCCAGCCCCATATCACCCAGCTGAAGAACGTGACAGCCGTGGAGGGCAGCGCCGCCATGATCTCCTGCGTGGCTGAGGGCGAGCCTCTGCCCGACATCTCCTGGAGGAGAGCCAGCGACGGCCAGACCTTCGTGGACGGAGACAAGGTAGAAACTGCCAGAGAGTCCATCTGGCTCTGTGCGCGCATGCGTGTGTGTGTGTGTGTGTGTGGTGTGTGTGTGTGTGTGTGTGTGTGTGTGTGTGTGTGTGTGTGCGCGCATCATCATAAATCATGGGCACATAGGACATAACTAAGAAAGAATAAAAAACATTAACCAGTTTTGCTAAACACATGCACATACGCTTCAGGATGAATCAAATCCTGCCAAAAATCATCTTGTGATTTCATCCAGGAGCGAGAAAAATAGTCTGAACTTCAGAATTACCATAGAGTCAACATGACTCCTCCTTGATATGCTGTCATTAAAGACTGAGAGCATTTCTTCCTTTTATTGAAACCATCACCATGTTGCTAATATGAAATGTTGATGCTGGTGGTCACATATTGGCTTCAGCTTCAGGAACCAGACACATCATGCGACACACACACACACACACACACACACACACACACCTGTCTGACACCGGAACGAGAGGTGAGGCCGCGTCCGGCGTTTTCTGTAGCTTTCCAACAATCTGCCATTCACACCCTCTTGTATTTCATTGATCTTGAATGCCATCTTCATGTGGCAATGTTTTTTTTTATAGCTGTTTGAATCACAGCAGCTCTCCTTCAGTGTGACATTACTGCCGTTACTCTCTAGCCAAATTAGTGATTTGCCAAATGTCAATTTTAAATGAAGCTTTGAAATCCGAGGCCTATTTTTTTACACCTGCTGTCAGTGAGTTTCACTAATGAGGTTTTTGATAAAAACCAAAGTGTCCTGAAATAACCTCGACTCACAGAAGAGCATGAAGTCATTGAGCTGGAGTTGGAGCGCAGACGTAGGAATGACAAAAGGATTCAGCCACACGTGTGTAATGTTTTTGTTTTTTTTATGGGAACCATTAAAATGTCACTATTTTTATTTTTGCAGAGAAAATATTTGTGTTGAGTATTAAAAGAAATAGCCAACATGAACTGGTAATTACTTGTGTATGTCCTCATAAAAATGAAAGCAGGCATAATTATTCCCATCTGCCACACATGAAACGTTACCGTTAGAGCTATTTATTGCCTGTCTTACAGGCAGCTGCTAATAACATTCACATCCCAGAGTGATCGGCCATTGATCCTCGTCTGCTTCTGCGCTGCATTCGCTTTTCCATACTATAACTGACACATGATGCCTCAAGGACTTTTCATCATTTCAAAGCTGTACTCTTCACCTTGGTCCCTGGTTTTCTTTCTTTCTTTCTTTTTTTTTCTTTTTTTACAGGAAGTGTTTAAATCTCTCGACTTTGCAGAGATTATTATCTCAGGGGAAATCAGCACACACATTTATTTTGATTAGCTCTCCGCACAAAGAAGCAGCAAGAACCTTGAAGTTTCAATTTCCTCTTTGATATGTACCTCCCTTTGACTTTTGAAGTTAATCCAACTTAAGAAACAGAAGAGGCGCTAACCTTCAGTTGTGTATTTTTCTCTCAGTATCCATTATTCACTTTGTCCAAAAATCAGAAATCGAATGAGCTGCAGCGACATATTATTTTTTTTGGAACAGTAATTACTTTTCATTGAGTTGCCATCAATGTCAAAAACCCTGTGCACTTCCATCACAGACTCGCAGCTGAAGCTTTCACAGATGCAGTTAAAAAAAAAAAAAAGAAAGAAAAGAAAAACAAAGATGGCAGCCATTCTTTTGCTCGGGGAAAAAAGGTCACCGCAGAGATAAATGAATGTGTGCATTGGCTCGAATCGCTCGGGTTGATAAATCACAGCCAAAAATGAGAGTAAGTGCCTCTCTTCCCACAGCAAATGCAATTATGGAAATGCGTCGTGCAAACCAACACACCTAAACATGCGCAAAGACAAACACGGCTCGTGCGGCGCGAGGCGTGATGGATGGCCGCAGTCATTTAGGTTTAAGTCAGGATGTTCCTCTCTCAATTTGCTCTCCAATCTGCATATCCAGTCGGCACGCTCTCCTCTCCTTTTGAGAGACATTAAAGCCTCAGAGGCCTTACTTTTACCCGCCGCATAATGTCGCCTCCATTCTTCTCCCTCCCTGTCAACTAACACTGTGACCCTCGCTAAAAGAACATAATGGGATGCAGTTCCAGGAATTTAATTACGAACCGAGGAGCGATTTGAGTCGGGGGATTGTTTCACTCATCTGCTATTGTTGTGCTTATGAGCAAGGTTAGCAAACTGCTCGGTAGCCTCTGTCCTATTCATGCAGAACAACCAAGGCTGAAGAGCTGGTGACATTAAAGCTCTGCGCTATTGTTCCGATGATGATGCCTGTGTGTTCAATAGTTCAATAATTTTAACTTTTTGAAGAACCTTTTCACCTTTTTTTTCTTCCTCCTCTAATTCAGACGTCAAGCTCTCATTGGTGATGGTTGCAGCGCTTATCAAGAGACACTTTGCAGTTAAACCTTCAAAACGCAGTCTCCCACACCACACTGAGATTATTGTTTTGATTTCTGTTTGATAACTCATCATGAAATAAAACAGCCGCGAAATACAGCGGAAAGCAGATCACAGTGATGCTGAAACCCCCAAGCTGGCCCCTTATTTTCTTGAAGCAGAAAGCCATTATTAAATGTCACTCTGTTGTTGCCATGAGAATGCGGAGGTACAGTAATCATTAAGAGTTGTGCGACTATGAAGACCCCATGTTCAGCCCCCACACTAAACTGTTGGAATAAGCTGCGCTTGCCGGAATTAGACTACAGTGCGCTTCCAGCCTCGCTGACATTTCCAGCTGACATTTTTAATATCTGAAAATTCTCCAGCAGTTGGTCTGAAACACGGCGACAGTCTCCACGATCCTATTTGAGAGATTGCATTTGAGATTTAGCTTCATATGTTCACTGTAAACCCCGCACACATTCTCATTTTTGAGGTCTCATGGATCAGATAGGGAGAGGATTTCATCTATTTTCTCTCTTCTTCCCTCCTTCTGCTTCCACTACCTGCTCTTCCTTTCATCTCCTGCAGTTCCTCTATTCCCCCAGCTTCCACATCCCTCCGCCTTTTATCTGCCTGCGCTCTCATGTTGGTCGCTGTTCACGTGTGTTACAGTGTGTGTGTGTGTGTGTGTGTGTGTGTGTGTGTGTGAGCGTGCCTCCGCCGGAACACGCATGCTCCTGTGTGTGCACGTGAGCCGGTGTTGTGTTCACGTCTGGCCACTCGCCTTGTCGTTCCACTGTGCTGCATATCAAACAGGCTGCGCTTTAGGGGCTGAGTTCGTCTCCAGACACAGACCCTGTCAGTTGGCAGAGGGGGTTTTGGGGAGGGGGGGGCGGCAGGGGGGGTTAGCGAGTAATTTCCTGACTCAGAAGTTTACCCCCCCTGGAAGATTTCCTCTCTTCTCCTCCTCCCTCCATCTTCACTATTCCTATTCAACACACACACTCCCAATCCCATTGACCTCAGCCGGCGACGTAAACAAGCAAAGAAGCGTGCGGTGGCGACGCACGGAGACCCGAGGCGAGCCTTTAAAAGCCGCCTCAGCTCATTGGTTAATAGCATTGCGACGATAAGAGCAAAGATAAGCCATTCTAAACGGGATAATGCCGAAAGCAGTGGGAGAGCGACAACATGAAGAGAGCGTGATTCAGAGGAGGCGGCTTCACGGCCGAGGCTTATGAGGCTTAGACTCATAATGAGTATTAGCAGCGGCGGGTGCAGGGGGAGGGGGGGAAGTGTGTTGGGCGCTGTGTTCAGAGTCTCTATTACTAGTTACCGTGATGAGCAGTGACAAAAATCAACAAACAAGATACAGGACGGTAATTAGCCAGTGTTAGAGGTGCTGACAGGCAGATGTTGTGACGTCTGGACAGAGCACAGCTCGCTGTCCCCCGCCCCCGCGCCGTTTCCATTCCTCATGTGATGCTGCAGCTCCAGCAGCATTTTAGCACGCACACACACACACACACACACACACACACACACACACAAACATACATACACACAGATACGCACTCTCAGCTAATTCCCGGCATATGCAGTATGGCATATAATAAGACCGGGGTAAAAGTTGGCATGAACCACGTTAGCCATCGTGGCTGAATTACAGAGCAGCACAACAGTAATCAGATGATGCAGAAACACACAAACAAGAATCCTGCTGATTAAGGCGTGAACTATAAAAACCTCCCAAAGCATTGTGGGGCATCCCTTCGCTAAATAGGCTTACAGGGAGCCTGATTCAGCCTCAGCTTCTTTTTTATTCAGTTGTTTTTTAGATCTCATTCCTTTATTAGGAACAAATTAATTTGAGTGCGGTCCTACATTAACTCTCAGGCCTTGAGCTAAATAACTTTTACTCTATTTTTACTTCGTTAAAGCTGTTTGTCGAAGTTGAATTAATTGACTAACTAGAAAGGCAACGATGCGAGAAAGCAAAGTTGTGATTCATGGATGAAATCATGATTATGATAAACAGTTGTATGTATACCCTTGGACATGTGTACGTTTATAACCACAAAGCTTCTGTGCAGTGTGGTGAGTGTGTGTCCACTTCCACGTCAGTCCCCCATCATAATAAGACCTCATGGTTCCCGCAGCGTGACGGCTGCACCACGAGCACGGACGTCTCCAAGCCGGAAACATTTCAGCGTTGCTTCACAGTGACAGTGGAATCGTGACACATCACTGCTATCGTTGACAGCTGTGTCAAGAGCCCAGGATATAGATTGCCACCATATTGTGTGCCATGTGTTCCGCAAACTCAAACAGTGTTTACTGTTTACATCTGCGAATGGAGATGTCATCCAACGTCTTCATTACAATATTCATTTGAAGTCGAAACAGCAAATCAAACGAAAGATTTCGTAGCCTTGGCTCATGATGTTTATCATGTGATTTGCTGAAGTAGGACAGATACAAGACATTTTGTATTGGAAAAGGTTTTTTCTGCATGAATGGGGGAAAAATGACCTTGGAAAAAAAAATAGGCTAAGAATAGTATTTCAAGATAAAAGGCAGCAAGTGACATTGCTTAAGATGATTTTACTCCGTATGTCTGACCTCCAAATCTTCCAATCACGCACACACACGAATAAAAAACCCAGCTGCAGTCACGCAGCTCTCAAATGCATCAACCCTGAGTCCATGGGCAGTAGCACTGAAAAGTAGTTTCTCGGGGGTGGCAGAGGTTATCTGTTAGGTAACAGTCTGGAGGCTACAGCTGTATCGTGTCTGCAACGAGGATGCTCCTGGCGTGTTTTTTCTCATTACGAGTGAATGTCGATTACTGGAATGATAGCCTCGTCTGCTGTAATTGACCCGTTGCTTCAAATTGATACCATCTGTCTTCATACAGATGTAATGACCTTGTAATAAATCGACATTTTATTGCATTAACCCTGACTCTGTGTGACAAGTGACGGTTGCCTGCAGGGAGGGATGGAGGGAGTGAGGGTGGGGGGGTCAAAATGGATCAAGGAGCTGTCATTCAGTCCCAAGTACGAAGTTGGGCGAGGAACTTTCTGTGAAATGACTTGGCGGATTCGGGCCTTTGTGTTCCTCCTTTATATCATAATAAGTTAATCACCTCTCCAGTTTTACACAATCATAAAGCATGGATGTGGCTTTTTTCCTTCAAATATAATAACACAAATAAATTGCTAACCATACTATGAATTATTAAGTGGTTGAATCAATCTGCTCCTGTTTCAGCAGCCTATTTGATAAGCTGCTGTTTTTGGGTTGTTTTTGCTTATTAACTGCAATAAATGTGTGAAAAAAACGACAGGAACTACAGTAAATGCTACTTCTTGAGCGCCCAACTCTCTGCAATTAAACCTCACAGCTAGAATTTTCTGACCCATCTCCGACTTGCTTTTGTGTTCACAGAGCCAGGACGGACGTTTCGAGGTCCGCGGTCGCCACGGCAAGTCGGTGCTGGCCATCAGCGGCGTGAGGCTCGCCGACTTGGGCCGCTTCGACTGCGAGGCGCTCAGCAGGATCGGAGGTCACCAGAAGAGCATGTTTCTGGACATTGAGTGTAAGTACGCGCATTGGAGGCATGGATGAACACACACACAAGGGCGGGTTTCAGTTATTCCAGGTCATTAGATGGCACGCAAGACGACATGACACAGAAACAGAGTGGACAAATGCCAGAGCTATTTTTTCTTTCAGTTTACTTTTAACAATAAATTCATTATTGACCGTTTGAGTGTTCAGGGCAGTTGAGGGCAGAAACTGATGTAAATGCACAGACTTACATGCTTTCTCTCTTGAACGTCCCCTTCTTACCTGAGAGGGATGAAGAACAAGGCAGTATTAGAGTAGTGTGTCACAAGTTGGAGCCACCCGGTCACCGTGTCTCCTTAATCTGAAAATTAAAGCAGCCAGAGATGTGCGAATTCCCTGCACACACACGTACAAGGTTCAAAGGTTCAACTGTGCTTCTTGTCACACTGTGGCGGCATTGGTTCTTATTGAAGATCATTATACTATAAACAGCTCACCGTCGCCACCACACACACACACACACACACATACACACACACACACAGCCTCCAGAAGGGTTAATTAGTGAGAGGATATCATGCATCGCCTTTCGTTTCCACCCTGCTGACAACTCCCCTTCTCCTCCGATGAGCGTACCCATTCCTCAGCGCTGGTTGTTTGGGGTTATTTGGGGCGGGCTATCCCCTGCCTAATGAGCTCTGAAGCAAAGATCTCCATTTTGGCCTCGGAATGATTAGGTTCATTATGAAGAGCGGGGCGGCTGTGTTGCTGGAACGAGACCAATGGAAAAACGCACTTTTCCGTAGGTAGCCGTTCTTCCGCCTCGGAGCTCAGAGGAACAACAAAGGGAGAGAGGGCAGACAAACAAATGTATTCAGAGAGACAGCGAGGGGATAGAGTGAATACTTCATCTCTGTTGTCATGTGGAAACTAATTTTCTCCTCTTCTGGCTGGGGTGACTTTTGAGGTTCACGGATTCCCCTCCGAAAACCCGTGTTGCATAGTTCTTGAGAAGTTGACGTGTTTGGAAAAAAAAGTTAGACGGCATCCTGATCTCACATGTACGCGCCCGCTCTCCAAACCATGAAGTCGCTGTCATTCTGCTGTGAACTTGTTTCTGCTGGAGCCACAGCTGACAACTTGCTCTCGGACTTGACTCCCACTCTGCGGAAAGACACAGGCTGTGTGTGTGTGTGCGTGCGTGCGTGCGTGCGTGCGTGCGTGTGTGTGTGCATGTGTGTTTGAGTGCAGCGGGGCTGAGCCAGCCATTGCCACCGAACTAATGAACTCATTTACTAAGTCACTGCAGGCTGCGGGGGGATAACACGTCCTCGGCTGTGACAGAGAGCCGGGCATCAATCTCTTTAATGGAATCCTGCAAGCGAGCATAAAACAACCATAATGCCTCTCTGACTGAGCTGGGGCTGACTGGGCCCAGAGAAACCCGCACGACAGCTCGCCGCTTCGATCGTCCATTACTGCCCTTCCTATTTGCTGGGGCAAATGAGCTTCTGTTTGCATCCTTTTTTTTTTTCCTGAGGATATGATCATGAAGGAGACCCCCCCCACACACACACACACCCCTTCCCTTCTTTTCCCTCAGCATGAGGTGGCTTGAATTAAGTTTGAGGAGTTTGGGAAGAATTAATGAAATGCTTTTTCTTCTCCCTTTGAGGAATTTGGGGGTTAGGCCTGAGTAAGTCATTTTCATGACTTTGATCATCCAATGCAGCTCCACCTTTGATTTGAGCGTTTAATTGGCTGCCACAAATTCCTGACATACCACCAGTTACTCTTTTAGCAAGTCAGGTCTTGCTTTAGCACTACTTTGCCATATAAATGATGGAGGTGTGAGCGATAATATCTCTATTTTTCTTTTCTCTTTTTTTTTTTTTTTTTTGACAGACATACCAAAGTTCCTGACCAATCACACCATCTATTACTCGTGGGAGGGGAACCCGGTGAACATAAGCTGCGACGTAATGTCCAACCCTCCCGCCACCATGCTGTGGAGGAGAGAGCGCTTCACCATCTCTGCGGAGGGAACGGCCAACACGCGGGTGCACAGCGCAGAGGGCAAGTCTGTGCTGGAGGTGGGTGCCAGTCGGTGGTGATGGAAGCCGAAGCTGCCGTATTGACCTGTTTACGAGCAATTGCAAAACATGAGGGAACACCCGCACGACTTACCATTGCCTCATTAAATAGCATCGAGATTAGTAAAACAATTAATTGATTTTTCTGATGGAGCGAGAATTGATCCACAACAACTTTTGTAATCATAATAATTAAACTAGTTCCATCCCCTGCTTGTGTTAAAACAAACAAGTTAAAGATGTCATTTGATGATGGTTTTATTTCAGTATTTTTCTGACATTTTATAAATGAAACATTTAATCACCTAATAAAAAAATAAAAAAAGTGACAGATTAATCAAAAAGAAAGTGAAATTTTCATCCAAACCACTTTTAATTAAAGAAATAGCCCTTAAAAAAAAGATTGTTTCTATTGAAAGCAGCTGGAAACAAGATGGAATAGAGAAGTGAGAGTGAACCAAAATATTAACGCTGCAGGCCTCAAAACCAAAATGATAAGCTATGATAAGTCTCACTACAAGTGACCTCTTTCACATTAAACAGTCATTTGATCCATTGTTAATGTAAAAATATTGATTGGTGCAGCTTTATATTTACTTCATTTATGTTCAGCAGAAATGTCAGAGGCAGGTTATCTCCAACCTACGTATTCACTCTACCATTAGAGTTATGTAAGAAATGTAATGTTTTGTAATGTAACTCACTCTGGTTAATTATTATTCTCTGGTTCTAGGTGACTCCTATGTCCGACAGGGACTTTGGCCGCTACAACTGCACAGCCAGGAACAACATAGGAGTGCGATACCAGGAGTTCATCCTGGCCCAGGCAGGTGAGTCTACAGAGCGCCGCTACTGTGTGGCCCCTTTACCTGAGCCGATGAGACTGAGGACTTGATTTCAAGTCCAGAATGTGTGCAGTCTGGGACCCTAAATCTTTTGAATCACTAACTCCAACCATCCAACTACTTTGTAACCCTCTACCTCTTCACTAATAGTAATCACCTTATTTGCAATTCTCAGGAAGATGAATTCCACTACAACCCCCCTCCTCTATTCAGGCTAGCCTAATCTCAAATAGCGCCAGCTGATTTACCCTACCCCTCGCTATTCACTGAAGTAGCCCCTAATTTACTGTAGCGCAGGCTAATACACAATAGTGCAGTCCAATTATCTTTAGTGCTGATTGAATTGCTCTGCAAAGGGGGAAAGTAGTGAGCAAAAAGCTGACCTAACATGTAGTCGTGCAGAAAACAATGTGTTTTGGAAGTGGTTCTGACACTTAGAATTCTGCACACACACACACACAGGGAAACACACACACACTGTAGTAAAAGTTGGATACAGTTGACAAGCTGAAAAAGACTCATCTCTCCTCCACAGTGTCTCCACAGAGCTAAACCCTGAGTGAACACCAGTAGGAATTGCACTTCTTGAAAATAAGTTTGTCTTGAATCGGACTGTTTTGATTTGAATAAGACCGACGGTGAACACGTGAATCAGGCACTGATGCTTTCCAAGTGACAAAAATGGGAAAAAAAGCTAAAGCAGCAGCTAAAACTAGCCGAAGGACAAATGGTAGATGCAGCACAGTGATGTCCCACCTTCCCTCACAGTGTTCTATTGCTTTCAAGGCCTAGAATTATTACAGCCGTAATGTCTGTCTTTAGTTTGATTATGGGGATGGCGGTGATGTAATAGGTAGGAGGCAAAGTAGGTATCGACTGCAGCATTAAAAGTACCTTCATTCTTTTTTAAAAGATGCATTTAGTGGTATTTCGGTTAGTCTGTCTACCACTTTGTTCCAGACTGAAATATCTGAACATCAGCCTTCCTTTTTTTTTTTTTTTTTTTTCTGCTTTCATTCATACAAGGTTGTGAAATATAATTTTTTTTCAGATCCTGAAACCAAGTAAGTGGTTCAGGCAAAACTGGTGTCATACCAAAACCGACAAGCTCGTAACTGATGCCATCATTGTGTCTTTTCAGACGTACCATCGAATCCGTACTCGGTGCGTCTGTCGGCCGTCTCCCAGCGCCTGGCGACCGTCACCTTCATGAAGCCCGACTCGCACGGCGGCGTGCCCATCAGCTACTACCTGGTCCAGTACAAGGAGGTGGGCTCGCAGGACTGGAGGGACGTCAAGTCGCACAGTGTCCAGAGTGAGTGGCGTTAACGCTAACAGTGAAAGTCTTTTTTTTATTTTTATTTTTTTATCACTGATTTACTTGTACAGAAAATGACTGGAAGATAAAGCCATTGTGCAAAATATAAGGAGGTGGAGGTGGAAGCCATTACGGACAATGTTCTTATTGTTAAGACAGCTAAAAGCCCATTTGAACACGTCCATTACTGTCTGCGTTTCATTACTGAGGCCGGTTGAACGTGTCAGATCGATGAGAAAGCTTTCACCTGTTCACATGCTCCGCTCATTTCATGGACAGAGCTGATTACCTTTAGGTTTGTTAACATAGTTAATATGAGAGGATAAAAGCAGTTACCATGACATGCTTTCTCTCTTTCATCCTCACATCGTTTGGTCAAAGGTTACTGTAACTTCTGAGACCTTCTGAGGCTTTTATGATCCACTGATGTCTAAATAGAGTTTGATGAAAGTAATTTTCCTCAAACATAAGTTGATAAGGTCAAGGATCAGGGGAAAAAAACCTTCATAAAATGTGAAATTGCACACAAGTGCTCAGAAAATGGTCCGCAGTGAAACTAAGTAGTTGTCATTTCTAGTTACGGAGCTGAAAACACTGGCACATTTCTTTAAGAGTGCTCGCATTCATTCAGGTTTTCTTGTGAAACATCCTTACAGAAAAAAAAATCCTATTTATGGTACATGGTTTTTCACATGGCAGCAATGAATAAAAAAGGAATGTAAAAAACGTTGTTGCTGCATGTCGTTCCCCTTCTCTCTATCCCAATTCCTGTCACTCTTCACAAAAACTTTTTTAGCTTTTACATGTAACATTAGCTCTGTAGTAAAATGATGAGTTCAATGACCCCTCATACTCATACATAGTCATGAATATGACTACTTCACTTTTGAGAAATAAGAATATTTAAAAAAAAAAAAAAAACGTACAGCTTCTACTCAATAGACCAGCCACATCGGACCTCTCTGCACGCCACATCATATCTGGCTTTAACAAGCGGTTTCCGCCTGTTAACACCGCCGCTCATCAGCTGACACCCAACGAGCACTAGTCGGAACCGTATCACATGATCTGCCCTGAGATGTCACCGGGTCACGACGAACCCCCGAAACGCCTCGCGGGGCAGAGCGCCACAGACCTGTCAGAGCTGAAAGAGCACGCCCCTCCTCTTCTTATGCTTTTGCGACTCCTAATTGATTTCCAAGCCTGTTGGTGGGAAAAGTACACCACGAGGCGAAGGATGGATGGAAGGAAAATGGAAGCCAGAGGACGAATGGTCGGGTGATAAGCAGGTCCGACAAACCTGAAGGGCTTATCACTAATATCCCTCATTTCAGAGTCAGTTACAATATGGAGATGCGGTGAGGTGAATACTAAACACCAGCTAGGGCTTCAACAGTGTATGTAAAAATATACTGCATATATGCAGGGAGGAAACATTAGGAACAGAAGCAGATAAATAAAGCTAATCAGTTTAATTTAGTTAAATGTTTTTTTATGTTTTTTTTTTTATTCAACTAAAATATTGGACTAAAATATTAAAATAGTGAGCTGGACTAATTACAAGGCAGTTAAGTGGCATCATATAATCATAGAAGCCTCCTCCTCACTGGAAAGTACTTACACAATAAACTCTTCATCATAATGAGATGCTCGGACTTGTTTCATTGGAAATGCTGTTGCCCAAATTGAAATGTCTGCTTATGGCCTGGAAACGAACCTAGCATGGCTGCAAATTGCAGAATTTGTTTTTCAGTTCTGGGACTAAAGAACGGCTAGAGCACCTATTACCATTCAAGTATTTAATTTGTGCCAACTGACAAAAACAACAACTTTCACTCAGGCTCGTTACACTGCCGGCTCTCTGCTGGATTTTCTGAATAGTGAAGGTTATGTAAACAGACTCTAATCACTGTAGAATTTAAATGGGGATCCGTAATGTGCTCTGATAATGAGATTTCCTGTTTTCTTCAATCATGAATGGGATTTTTACAGGATGAATGCAAAACATTACACTGTTTTTTATCTGTTTGGATCCCTCTGATATTCTCCAGAATAATGTACAGTGGTTGTATCTTTCAATACAGCACTGATTATAACTCATTGTTCAATATTATTGTAGGTGTGCATCTGTTTTCTCAACTCCAATTATTTCTCCATTAACTCCAGTATATTGTACACAAAATATTTACACTCTTAATATCGTCTTGCATTCACATAATTATCCTCCCATACTGTTTATTATAAGTATTTTACCAGAATACTGTAGCTGTTCTGTTATATTTTAGATGTTCAGCTTCAACTTTTATTCTGAAACTTGAAAGTCAGGGGATGATAGAGAGGCAATGACACTCGTAGAGATTAATATAATAATAGTTCTGGTTAGATATTGGTTGAACATAACTTTGAAATACAAAACACGGGCGAAACTTACACTCATGTGATTGTTAAACCATAAGAAATGAGGTGTCAGTGCTTGTTGGATGGTTGGAAATATCCAATTTTGGGTGTCAAAGGTCAAGGTCACTATGACCTCACAAGACATGTTCTTGTGAAAGCACCGCAAGCTCATCAGCTGATATTGAGCTGTAACAACAGTCTCTAAAGTGAAGCCAGCGTATTTCTCTATCAAGCAGTGCAGTGATAAGTTCCATCATTCCTTACCTGCACTGCATATATCAGTTGACTCGGGACAAACGTGCACACCGACCGCGTTTAACATGCCGCTGTAACAGCCTCCTCTCTTCTGACGAGGGCTAATTGGGTGCACAGCCTCAAAAACAAAAAAATAATTTCCAAAGCAGTCGCTGTGTAAGCATTTTCGGTCACAGGCGCTTCCATGGAGCACGAATCGTGTGAACAGCAAGTCTCTTTTCTTTGCGGGTATACAAGACAACCAAAGCAATGACATAATTCAACAACAGGAATACTAGAGTGTAATATCTTATAGCAAGACTAAAACATAATCGTAAGAAAGTAAAATAAATCTATAATTACTGACTATTTTCTCAAGGGGAAACGCCTTGCGATGCACATATGGCGTAAATGATTTTCAGGCTTTGTTTACATTAATGATGCTCAATATTTCTCTCTGCACTGAAAGCAATGATGAGCGAACTCTGGTTGTGTCTCTCCAGCAACAGTGGTGCTGACAGGACTGGAGCCCAACACGACGTACGAGGTCCGAGTGGCGGCTGTCAACGGGAAAGGTCAGGGGGAGTTCAGCCACACGGAGACCTTCCAGACTTTACCCATCCGTAAGCCCGACTCTCTGTTCTTCCTCATTTCCTGTGGCATTCTTCAAAATAAGAGCTTCTCAACTCGACCCAAAAGGAATTTTCCAAAACCATTCTAACAGCGACTTCACTTATCTATCTATGAAATTAAATCCAGACATAATCACTTGAATTCATTACGACAATGAGCACGTAGACTGGGTTAATTGTTAATTATCAGCATGTCCCAGCAGTTAATGAATGAAGATGTTCTGAAGATAATGAGGAAACAAACCAGTGTACAAAAATGTCATATATATTATCAAATGGGCCAGTAAGCGCCGATATAACCGCTCTGCAAATGTATTTGACTTGATATCAGAAAGATATGTGTGTCCTGATTTCATAAAATAAAATAAAATAAAGATGTGATAGAACTGCAAACAAGCTGTGAAATCTGTTCCAAGCATCAGCACCTTGGCAAAATGAGACTTACTGAAACTATTGGCTCGTGCTTATGTTTGAGGTGGTTACAACCTCCTCATATTTCAGTGATATGAATCCATATTATTGGAATAGATCCTGTCAAATTTGTGTCTTGATGTAAAACTGCTGCATTAAAAATGTTATACTGCAGGGGTTTTATGATAAGCATTTTATTTATTCTGGCAATCTGGCACAGCAGGATTGCAGTAAATCCAGGCAAGGCCATCGAGAGAAAAAAAAAAAAGTCTTTCCACCGTTAATATTACACAGCAGTGCAGCTACTGAGAATGAATGTTAGAAGGAAGATCCAATTAGCAAAATACAGTGAATAATAAGAGCCTCCAGTCAACATTAGTTATAGCCAGGCAGTGGGAGTTGCCTTGTAATATGAATTTAATTCAGCTTAAAACCTCCCTTCTCCTCGTACTGCATCCTTATCTCATATCTCACATTGCCACCTGCTCCCCTCCTTGGGAATGCACACACAGGCAGACACACACATCCTCTCACAGAAAAAAAAAAAAAAAAAAAAACACACACACACACACACACACACACACACACACACACACTCAAAGGCGTTTTGTCTCACATCTCTTCTGAAGCCTCCTTCTCACCACCTTCTCCCTCAGGAGAGCCAAGTCCGCCGGCGGTCCACGGCCAGAGAGGAATGGGCAAGGCCTACAGGCTGGGGCTGGTCAAGCAGGACGATGGAGGGATGCCCATCGTGGAGTACATAGTCAAGTACAAGACTGTGAGTCATTTACAGTGAAACATATCAAAGCATCACACTGAGATTCCCCCGGTGTGTGAATGAAATCCAAAAACACTGACGCCAAGAAAGAAAAAAAAAAGCGGAGTGAGAATTTATTTCTTTATGTATTTTTTTTTTTTCATAATTGCCCGACTCAAGTTCTACACACTTGAAACTTGACACTTAATACACTATTTGTTGACTCTGCCTTCACAATTTGAACTAAACAAAGAAGCAGTGCTGATAATGAACCCACAACAGTGGCTGAATGGAGGGAGAAAGCGATTAGTAAATCGAGAAAATGAGGTTTTCTCTTATTTTCAAGTGTGCAATTTAGTATCATATGAAAGACGCCAGAACGGCTCACTGTCACAAGTTTTTCATTCTTCAACGCAACAGCGACATGTGACACTGGAAAGGCTGTCTCCTCCCCGGGTGGAGTGTGTTTGAGTCAGTAGCTTGATAGGCTCACGCTGATTGAGCTGAGCGAACGTGTTGGCGGGAAAACGACACTTACAGTTTGCGTTTTAAATGAGAGCACACACGCGCTCTCAGAATTCACTCGTCCATATTAGTAGTTGATGTTTTTTTTTTCGTATGTAAAATAACAAAAAGCAGCTTAAACTCACAAGATAAGGCGAGCCGCTGAGATGAGGCCAGGAAGCAGACGAGATGGCACTCGTACAAAAACTCACCACAGGACTAAGTGGATTTGAGCTGGTCTAAATCTCCTATCTCCCCAATGCTAATGTGTCCAAGCAGGCATTTCTCTGTCTCATTGAGGAAGTGACAGCGATTTAAAATAATACCGCCGCGGATGAAAACATGCTGTGGAGAAGAGGGTCAGGAAGTCTAAGCTTTTTTTTTTTTTTTTTTTTCAGGCTGTGCAGGGAAAATGCGGATGCTTTCACACACACACACACACACACACACACACACACACCCTAGTAATCTTATGGCCCTCGTCTGGCGCACATGTGCTCAAACATGGAGGTGCAGGCTCGGATGAACTCCAGACGCATCAGAGTTACCTGACAATCCGGACAAATGTTAGATACATTTATGTCCCTGTATCTTGGCTTCACTTTGCGCTGCTCTCTGTCCTCTAACATCGGGAGGACGAGGTGCCAAGCAGGCGAGAATATTAAGTACACAGTGCGTTTGGCATGTTTTCAGTGTACAGCTCTCAGCCTGACGCTTCAGTCTCCAATCCGTTGTTTGCAATTGGTGACAAGAGGGGGGGGGGGGGGGGGGGGGGGTGATGTGAGGAAGGGGTAAAAAAGAGAAAAAGGCTGAGGCCACAAAGGAATGGAAACGTATCAGAGAACTTGCGTGAACTCGATGGAAAAACAGAGGATTACCCTTTTTTCTTTTTACCTATGCAAGTGCATCTGCGTGGGGGCGCTTCGCAACTGCGACTCAATTTGTGATTGCGGTTACTCCCCAGATTAAAAACACAAAGGGTAAGCTGTTGTTTATCACATAAAGCAGCACTTCCTCTCCTTTGGATGCTCGCTGACAGAATAAAATGTGGAGCATACATTCAAGGGGTAAGCAGGCTATTTCCTTTTTGACTTTATTTTTTATTTTCTTGCCTCCTCTTTATTCTCCCGCCAGGATAAAGAGGAACAGTGGATGACCAAGCTGGTTCCAGGGGCGAATGATTTTGCGATGCTTCAGCCGCTGCAGTGGAACACGAGATATGAGGTGGAAATCACGGCGCGCAACGTCAAGGGCCTGTCGGAGCCGACCTTCTATCAGTTCTTCATGCCACAGAAACCAGACATTACAGGTAAAAGCATGACAAGGAAAAACTTAATCTTTTTTTTTTCTTAATCTTAATTTGTCTTTGTAATATATCCACTTGTCCTTCACTTGCTACCCCTGGGAGAATGGGAGAATATTTTCTGAACTTTCTTGTGTTGCGGCGGGTTCATGCCACTTGGAAAGAGTGATAGCGTTGGCGATAACAAAAGCAAGAGAGCAAGATGTTCCAGTCGAGATAAAGCAAGCTGCAGAACACAGCAGGCCTTGTTGCTTGCAATGCTTTCTGGACAAATGAGGTTGCTGTCAGTGGAGAAATTGGTGCCGGTGCCTCGCCTGCAATGGATTTCTCCCTGTATGATCGTTGAATGGCGTTTAAATGCGAGAGTCTGGAGAGAAGCTTCTTTTTTTTTTCACTCAAAAGTTGTTTTCTGGTGCTGCATTGAAAAGATGGACGTGTTTTCCGCTGTGAGATTTCATCGTAGCTGCTCTAAAAACCTCGCTCTGCGGTGCATCATCTACACATCACTTTATCCGTAGGTATAAGAAGAAGTAAACAAACAGGGCAATAACATCGTAGATAGAACGCTGCAGGTGAAACAAACAGGTCATGCTGGTGTGTTTTATAAACGACTGGGGAAGGTGATTATTGTAGTTTAACTGTGATTTGCTCGTAGAATTAAATACTTAAAAAAAAACAACATATTAACATTATCATTAACTGTCAAGTAAATGTCCCTAAATCTGCTGGGAAATAACAGACAAAAAGACGCTCCTTTTAGCTTCTCTTCAGTGTCCCAGTGATTCCTTCACAGTTGTGTGGGTACATCCATGGGGACACTGCAAACAGGTACTGCTAATAGCTAATACGGCACTTATGATAGTGCCAATTGTAAACTTACTGAATCTACAGTGACTTCCTGTTTACATCACCTTAGGATCATATTTCCTTCTTACCACAAACAGGTGATTCATTAGCACTGTGACTAAAGCGAACTTGGTTTCACTGATTGACAGCAAGCGAGAGCCAATGAAGAGATAGTGGGATATGAGCATTTGCTAAGACAGCGTTTGGAATTCATTCAAACGAGAAAAAACACACACACCGTGAGCTCATTCACAACAAGAAAACCCACAAGTGGAAATCTCTTCAGGCTATGGTTTTCTTCTTTAACATCTAATTTTTTTATTTTTTTATTTTTTTACCTCTCCGTCTTCCTTTTTTTTTTTTTTTTTTTCCGTCCATCATGTGGTTCTCCTGTGGTGCTGCTTTGCAATTCTGCAGCGGAGTGTTTCTGCATGGTTAGTCAAGCTCATTTCTCATTTGAAAGACCCAACACGCAGACGGTCACATAAGCCTGTACACAAGCACGGACATCTTTGTCAGCACTTGCGGCCCTTGTGTTGAGGTTACGCGGTTCTATCCCATGAAGTGTGTGTGTGTGTGTGTTTGTGTGTGTGTGTGTGTGTGTGTGTGTGTGTGTGGTGCTCGTGGTCGTGGTCGTGCAGGAAAGCTTCTCATTTCCAACTCCTCCGAGGACATCGCACGTGTGAAGAAGCAAGCAGAGACTTTGAAGTGTGCTTTTAAAGATACATGTATCGTTCAAATAAAAATGTTATGTGCACTTCCCCCTTGCAGACTTCGCATTCACACGTGAAAAAGAAAGAAGGGGGGGTGGGGGCTGTTTCAGTGTTGTTTTGCTCTGGTAGCACGTCCATCCATTTGTGCTGTTTGGGATCGAGCGAGTGTTTGCCTCTGTCATTACTGCACTGGTTAAATGGCCTGTGAGAGTGTGCGCTGCTTTTCAAACACATAACAAGACCAAGGAACAGCGAGCTTAAGGCGGGCCACTTCGATTGACTGTCCTCTCTTGTTAGCGAACAGCCGTGCATCATGGGAAAAGCGCCTGAGAGAGAGAGAGAGAGAGAGAGGAGACAGGGAGGAAATGCTTTTCTCTTCAGGTTGTTTGTTTGAAGAAGAGTAACACAGCTGAGCTTTTTGGAAAGAAGGCAATAAAGGAGCGGACAGTCGATGGAGAGAGCGGGAAAATGTGAGAAATCACTCGCTCACCTGCTCAAACTTTGTCTCTCAACTTTTCCACCCCCCCACCCACACAAGACTCTGCCGTTCCTCCTTTTCAAAACCAATCACCAGTCCCGCACCAATTTACAGCTTTATAATTGCAGTTCATGTTTACTGCATTTTCATTAAGTCAAGCCGTCACTGTCAATATTCTTCCGCCCCAAAACGATGTTCATTTATTCATACAATCCGGCAAAGTCGCGCAGGTTAAACAGAGAAATTACTCGCCGTTCACATTTCCTGCTACACTGAGTCAAATTGGATGTTGAGGAAACGCCATGGTCAGTGTTAGCTCTATCAACAATATTACATGTGAAATATATGTCCGTCTCAATTGTGCAGCATCTTTCCAATCCATCGCCTCCTTTCTTTTTTTTTTTCTTTCTACTTCGTCTTCACCCATATAATCACACTCGCACACAGTCTTGATGAAAGAAACATCCCCTCGTTTTTTGTTTTTTTTTTCCGACACACGTTTTCTGCAGTATGTATCACCGACCAATTTCTCTCCTCATTTCTCCCTCTGTGTATAATGCAGCAGGGTATTGAATCGGCACTTTTGTGTTTTGTTTTGTTGTTTTGTTTTGTTTTTTTTCTCCTCCTCCTTTGTCCGTCCTATTTTAGTTTATAAAAGACTGAATAACCTTTGTACCCCCTTCTCACAGAGAATCCTTAAAGAAAAAACGCCATTGATTACGGCACTGGCCTTAGTTCCTTTTCAATTTACTCCTCTCTGTTTTTTTTTTTTTTTAAATCAAAGCATTCTGTTCACCGCCTCAACCCAACGCTGTCCCACTGCCCTCCCCAGTCACAACACTGCACCTCTAACACCAGCTTTTTTGCCTTGTCAACCTTTTTGCCTCACTCTACCACACTGCTTCGCCTTGTGATCTCCCCTTCAGTATTGTTACCATGACATCATTAGGGGTGGACTTTTAACATTAGGCAAGGGAGGGAATCGCCCGGCTAAGAGAGGCCCCCTCATTGTTACAGATTTATGAAGAGTTATGTCACTATTCTAACTCACATTGACCCTGCAATAACTTCAGATATGTCCTGAAAGCGCTTATCATTGTCAGTGTGCCGCCATCGCACACGCGTTAGAGATTGATGGACTGCCGTGCGCCTCACACTTGTTGCTGAATCTCCGGCGCTTTAAGCCTCGAGGTAACGCGCAATTCAATTTCAAACGCTGAAAGTTATTACAGCGGGTCGTCCAAACAGAGCAACAACCAAAAAAGAAGATATTCATTGACTGTCGTGGAGTAGAAAACATAAAGTAGCATGGACTGAAAACGTAAACGATAAAGCGCAAGTGCCTTAATTTAGTGAATAAATGCAGAGGAAACAATTGGATCCCGAGTGCCAGTGGTGGAAAGTTGATCATTTTCTCAGGTATTATGCTTAATTAAAGTAATGAGGTGTTTGTATTCAACTTGAATATTTTCATTTTATGTCATTTTATACTTCTACTCCCCAGTCCCTTTGATTTCAGAGGGAAACATTGTACTTTTGTTTACCAATTTTATTATTTATCAGATTGTTTTTGCATAAAACATATGACTAACAAGTAATATATGGTGAATTATTATTGACTGAATTATCCAGCAATATATAAAGCGGTTAAAATGCACTTAAAGTGAACCTAATTTAACTAAATCTAACACTGTGCTCCTAATGCTTCTCTACTTTAACATGAGTACAATTTCAAATGCTTTTACTTATAATAGATAATAATAAAATAGTATTTTTTTTTAGTTTCACTATAGTAAAAGCAACACTGGCAGAGAAAGAGAGAAAAAATAAGGCATAATGGAGGCTCCACGCCTGATGCAGTGTGGTATTTCTTGTGTCGAGCTTTGTTACGACTGCTGTATTTTCTCTTGGCTCCCTCCTCGTCTTCTCCTTCCAGTCATGCGCCATAAAAAGCCGTGATTGAAACAGGCGTCATAGATTTTGTTTGCAATAATCTCATCAAAGCACTTGAAGAAATAATCTGGGAGAGCCGCTCTCCTCCTCTCCCGAGAGCTCCAGTGAAACTTTTCCTGGAAGCGGTGCCAACAAATCAAAATGGGGAAAGAGTTCTTTTATAGCCGTCCATTACATTAATCAATCCTCTCATCAATTTCCAAAATGAAAGCCATAGTTTTTAAAGCAGCGTAATGAAAAAGATGCATGACAATCAAATCTGTTGTTGGAGGATTTACTATTTAAAAAGGCGACTCATAAACCATCCAGGCTACCTGAGGTAAAACCTTTTTGATCTTGTTATTATGCCACAATATAAGATGCGATGAATTTTCCACTTGCTACTGCTGAATGAATTACCTGAAACCATTTAAATGTAACTAATGCTATCATTCACAGGTTAGCACTCGGCTAGGCAAATAAAGAAGGTGTGAGGTCAAAAAGCATCAGTTAAATTACGCTTCCTGCGTCCGGTAAAAACACGCTTCGATGTCTTTGCTCTTTAATGAACGGTTTTGTTTCATACGGGAAAAAATAAAAAAGCTTTGTTGAATATAATCAGATCAAGTATACCGCTGGTGCTCTTGATACTGACACACCGAGAAACAGGTGGTGACGCTGAAAGCTTGAAATATGGACTGAAGGCGACGCTGCTGTCAATCACTCTGAGCAACACAAGCACAGCTGGGCTTTTTTTTTTTTTTTTTAGACGCAAGTACCATTTGAATCTGGAAAACCTACAGTTGTTGAACAGAATCAAGGCTCCAGTCCTCAACAATACGATACGAGATCAGAGCTGATGTTTACATGTTTGCTTTCTCATTTATTCATCGGACAAAGATAATCCTGTTGAGATGAAAGGATTGTGCTTCTGTGGGAGCGCATTAAACATCAGACAATATCACTGTCAACTGACTAAATATTTTATCATAAGCAAGACAAGCAAGTGAAGGACTTCCTCCTGAGACGGAAGGAAAGCAGGAACAGTGGCCCAGTTCTAAGACACACAGTTTGTGTTATTTTGACTGTAGTCAGTGAAACGCTCAGTGACTATCCTGGCTTTACTGTTTACTCACTGTGTGCAGGGAATTTAAAACTATAGTTTTACATTCAATTTGCGACGGATTTCTAATCGTCCCTGG
This sequence comes from Seriola lalandi dorsalis, assembly GCF_002814215.2. Classification (NCBI taxonomy): domain Eukaryota; kingdom Metazoa; phylum Chordata; class Actinopteri; order Carangiformes; family Carangidae; genus Seriola; species Seriola lalandi. Next base: position 4,655,018 of record NW_019525485.1, on the reverse strand, counting down.
GTTCGAACGCTTTTACTTTTTTTAAACGTTGCCAAAAATAAGCTGCCTGACAGCCGTTTCATAAAGGAGTTTTGAGTCAGGGAGGTAGTATAGTGTTACCATGGAGTCTGTGAGTTGGAAGTTGTGTTATGTAGCCTATTTCAGTCATTAAAAGTATGCTGAATTAGCCATCTGCTTATTGCAGTGTACACGTGAATGCACAGAGAAATATCACCAGATCACTCTGATACTGAAGAAAAAACCTTCAAAACGTGATGATTCTCAGGCAAGTTCTGGATTTGTAGGAGTGTGTTTCTCTAGGAGCTCTAATTGGATTTATGGACGTTTATTTATGATGGAAATCAGAGATATATTTGTACGATAATGAAATAGTATTATAACTCTATTTTGTAGTTTAAAACTATAAAGTGATGAGATTATTTGATATGTTTAGCATGATGAGAGAGTCTGAAGACTTGAGTGACACCTTGTTGAACATCTACTTCTTGTCAGTGAAGAAGCAACGCCGCACTGTTGCGCTGCTCGAAGGGCAAAGTGAAGCAAATGAAAAATGAATTCAAATTCCTTCAAAATGAATGAATAAAAGCTTCCTGCTGCAGGCTCTTCTTTTCACCACATTATGAATAAAGTCCAGTGACTAAGAACAGGAAGTCTCTGCTGTGGTAAAACATAACAGGTGTTCAGCAGGTCTTGTTGTGCCTTTTTTTTATAACAATAATCCCTCAATCTATTGATTTTCCGAGCCATTTCATCCATTTTAACAGTTCAAATTAGGGTCATGGAGCATTGTGACAAACATTTTAGTTATAAACTGCAGTTGATGCATTTAAATTAGTGTCCTGCTGCTGTTTAAACTCGAATTTCAACTCCGAAGATCAAGGAGGAGGCACCTCGATTGCACCTGAAATGAGCCGTAACCCCAGAAAGCAGCAATTACAGAAAAGTGGACCAAATTTCTTTGAAGTCTTTTGAGGTTGACTGTTAAGGATGTCATATTCTTGCAAGCTAAGAGTAATTACTCATGGTTTTTCATTTCCTCTTCGCTGGTTCTTGAGTGCACTTGAGTTGCATTAGGGTTTCTCTTCCTCCTTAGAAATGGACAAAAATGGAAGGACTCACCCCTGTCCTTCAAACTATGCTGAATTTTAATGATTATCTTTAATTCTCAGAGGGCCTCCTCAGACAAACTTCCCCTTCTACACTCCTGATCGCATCCCAAAGTGAGCACTTGTAGGAAGAATCCTCCCTCGCATCCACAAATGATGATGTTCATCACCCCGCAGATTAGCACCTGCCACCTCCCCAATCAATGAACGTCCCATTGGTCAACATTAATCAAGTAACTTCCTCTCAGATCCAATTGAGGGACGGTCAGTCACCGCCCAGGCCTAATGAGTTCGAATTGCCGAAGTGAGATGTGTACGAATGGCTTCAGGTGCCACACAAGCAGTTGGGTGTCTAGTGATTGAATAATACTGCTAATGGGCCAATATATCAACAAGTAATCAGAAGAAGTCAATAAAAGGGTTAATAGAGCAGGGAAATAAGAATTAATCACCGCCGTGTTTCAGGGATCCGAGAGTTTGTGAAAACTCAAGTCACACGGAACAAATGAACGATCTCCAAGAGGCTGTGAGGAGAACACGTTTGTGATAAGCGAGAGTAGATACCATGAAATTTGGTTTGTAAGCTTCACCAGATAGCTAAGTTTAAAAACAGTGTCAGCTCTTCCTCACTTTAAGAGAACGTAGGTACCTCTGCACATGGGGCTACAAGAAACAGGGAGGAACTAATAGAAATATACATTAAAGCAATAATGATAGATAAAGCGCTGTGAATGACAATTTAATAATAACTATTGGATTTACAATAATATGGCAATAAATCTTAAAAATACATATATATATATATTATATATATATGTATGTATATGTGTGGAATCTCAGCCTGTAATGTAGGGAAGTAGTGTACAGTACTGTTCTGTAGCCTCCAATCACCTCAACCAGGTAACATGAGGAACGTCAATGTAAAACATAATACAGACAGCAGCAACAATGCAAGAAGAAAGTAGAGGCGAAGTCATTCAAATGATAATCGACCTAAATGAATGATCAATGATGAAAGATCAATCTGAATTGAAAGCTAGAAAGAGTCAGTCAACATGAAAAGTGCTGTGAAGGTCTGGACACTATAGAAAGAAAGAAGCAAGAGGGAGAAGAAAAAGTGAATTCATCTGTAACTCAGGGATGTTAGAAAGGAGAAGAAGTATCATTTGAAAACACATCATTTGCCAATAGTGGCTATTTGACCAAAAAAAAAAAAAACAATCCTCCTTAAGCCAACATCAGTCTGTATCATCAGCCATGTCCATCAGCACATCGTAATTTCCCAACACAAAGTCAGTTTTATTATCAGCCTCAGTCCTCAGTGGTGTTCGATCTGTCGGCGGATGTTTCTACCAGCTTGACCTCCAGCAGGAGAGCATGAAATGGGGAATGATGCTGCAGCGTGGACAGTTTTATAGATGCTGGGGGGGGGGGCAGAGTCAAAATATCACCACAGAGGACACAGACCCCATCGTGCTTTTCTACTGGAACAAAGAAGCTGCTCCTCTCTGGATGTGTTTCATGCTGACACAAATCAGTGACTGTGGCATTTTTAGACAAGGACAAGGACAATTATTGAACTAAAGGAGAGCACAAAACCATGGAGCTTTTGATTGGTTCACTGTGTCTACAAAAAGCCAGAATCATCGTGTCGTAATATTAACGAATAGAACTATTATTCATTCATTTAATTTTCATTTATATGGGGAAAAGTATGTGCACCAATCCCACATCCACAGTGTTTATAGGCAAAGCTAATTTGCAATGCCCCCAGATGAGCCTTTAAAAAACATACAACTAAATAAATGATACCCTAATATTTTATGAGTATGGAATTAAACTAATTTGAAAATTAGATTTGGGATGAAAACATGCCTTTGAATACATAAATAATTCAGTTTTATTCTCGAATGAAAAGACCCTTCCTTGACCAGGACGCTGGGATTCACATGCACACCGTGCAGCTTTGGCCCTTCAGCCCCTGCAGGCAGTTTATCACTCTGACCTGTGGGGGTGGCTTTCACAGCCGCTGTTGCCTCTTGCATCAGTTTGAGTGCGGGTGATCATTTGCTACAAGTGGAGAGCAGCATTGACCTCTATTTTCTGAAAGACCCTCGCATAGAAATAACACCATTACTTCTCCCTTACTCTTCCATAACAAATCAACTGGAGGTGTATACGGGAAATTACCCAAAAAATGATATTAAATCACAAAGCAGATGAATTGTATTTTCGCTTTTACGTCACTATATTTTGCACAATAGTAGTTACACAAAAGTATGAGCTGTCGAAAGGCATCGTGGCTGCGAACTTGAAAACAGTTTGACTGCTGGGCCACGCACATGTTTGGCCGTGTTTCATCTTTGTTTATTAAATTTAAAGTTAAGCCGCTTTTCTCGCCTTAATTCCTCACGCAGAGATCTGAGCTGTTGTGAGGGAAGGCATCTTGTTTCTGGCTCACAGAGCAATGCAGCTAAAAAAAAAAAGGCTGCAATAGTGAAGGCAGGAAAGACAAAATTGAAGAATTCCCTTTAAAGACTTTAAATCCCTTTCTCTTTCTCAAATCTCTGCATCTATAGTTCTGTTCTGTAAGTCATAAACACACAAGGGCATCCAACAGGTGACCCTGGACTCTTATCCTTCAGAAACAGCAGCACATTCTTACTTAGACAACTTAAAGAAATGTTATTTTTGGAGTCCTCACAAAAAGATTGAATGTACTTTGCCCCTGCAACATATTCATACTTGATGACCCCCAACCTAGAGTCACGTATCGCAGAGAAAGAGAAGCACACTGGATGCCAGGATGCAGTGTGTTCACACCTATATACATACGATATAAACACTTTTAAACAGTGAAGATTACAAATAAAAAGACAACATTGGTGACTTTTACAGACATGGATGAAACCATCATTTTCATGGGAGCTGTAGTTTTGTTTTTGTTTTTTTTGTGATCAAAAAAGGTTTCAGTTTCTAAAGAACATGTTTCATTTTCTAGATGAATAGCGGTGAAAGAAACTTTCAATGGTTTCCCCAAATACTGAGTGTTTAAAACATTCAATTAACTATGACATTTTTTGAAATTTTAGAATTGGCCCTGAAGTGCAAAACACATCATTTAAAAACCAGAAAAACACACCAGTGTTAGAGAAAACATGACATTTAAGAAAACACGTCATCAGGGTGTCAACATCCATCCGTATGTCGGTGCATTTCAGTTGAGCTTCTTCTGTTGAAAATGATTTCCAAACTTTGGAATAAATCGAATAAAATGGCTGGCAGAAAGACTACAAGTAAACAAGCATGTAACATATCAATCCAACCTCAAACTGTCAGGCTGCTGCTAAGCACTTTAGAGTAATACTCCTTATCGGATGAAAGTCTGATGTTTATGGATTTCAGTCTTTCAGACTAAGAGTTTTTGCTGGCATCCCTGAAAATGGCGCTTTAATAAAATCTTTATCCTTGGAAATGTTGTGTATCTTGAAACATGGCACTCCTAAATACTTTGGACAGTCCTTCAAATGAAAAAGATTTCTATTAGTTTTCGATTTAGGAGCAAACGCCGGCACTTCAACTTCGCTATTGGTGATTTTATGTTGAAAACGTTGGTGAAACAATCAACGGCAAAAATGGTTCACATACCGTCATCAATACAAGAGACAAGGGCTTCATGTGATGTAAAAATGCAAACATAGATATGAAAGCTGAAGGCCACAGCAGTCTGATGATGACAAAGAAGTGAGGTATGGCTTAAAGAAAGTATTCTTTTTCTCATCTGGTGTATGTGAACACCCCAGGGGAGCCGGAGAGGTGTTGTTTACCACCCCTGAATCTGTGGCTTCAGCAGCCAAATTAACTCAGATAAACTTTCAAAAGGTGAGATACAAAACAGTAGCCTGTGGCGGTGAGAAAATATTGATCCAGTCTACAAGTTTCAACTCCCATATCCCTGGATTCACAAAAACGCAAAGTGTTTTAATTAGAGTTCTCTTTGCCACAAGCTCCTCTCTCTGGCTGACTTTCTGTTCCTCTCTGTGCTTTGACTCGCTGCCAATCTCCTTTTGTCTGCAGTCTCAGCTCCAAGTCAAGAACAAAGTCACCAACATGAGAGTCATTTGGGTGGTGACACAGTGACAGCCTCCGATGTGGCGCGTTGTTTTTGTTGTTGTTGTTGTTGTTGTTGTTGTTGTTGTTGTTGTGGTGTTGGCTCAGAGCTCCTGCAATCAAACAGTGACTATGAGGTGAAAGTGTTGACTCTCGGCTTTAATTTGAGGGAGTTTTTCAGCCGTAATGGGGAGGCACTGTTGGATCGTCCTGTTCTGCAGGGACTAGTATCGCGATTCCTTCCATAGATTTCAACATTCAACCATCCCTAAACGCCTTACAACCTCAAAACCTCACCGCTATTGTTTAAAACAGAAGAAAATGTCCACATACTTGTGTCAGTGTCCAAATACTAATGGCCTGATCTCTATGTTGGTAGACCAACATTAGAGAAAGCCTTCCATAATAAACTGCTGGCATGGAGTTTGAAAGACATTGACATTTACCAGGCAGAAACAGTGAAATGAAAGATGCAATTGAGCTGCATTGTGGGAAATGTAGGATCTAGCATATCAGAAGCTTGATCCTTACAAGGGATTAAAAGCAAGGATTGTGTATCTTGGCCTCTGCTGCACGGATTTCTTTTGGTTTAATCTGTTTTTTGCGGCTGTTCTAACTTTATGAAAGTACTAAAATCGCTGGAGTATGAGTCAGACTGAGACTCGTGGCACTGGTCTCTCCTCAGAGGTAACTGTGCAATTGACGAACAAAGTGACTCATGTACAGAATCACAAGCGTTTATTTGACATTTCTGTTCTGTATTCACTCCTGCTACTTCGTGCTTTACAAACAGTGCGGTGGTTTGTGAAAGTTTGGTGAGGAATCAACTGGATGCCGTCCAAAACGGAAACATTTCACAAATACCCATGAGACACTTCGGCCTTGGTAAGCGCGCTCTTGACTTAAATTGCTCAGCTGTAAACGTGGCTCAGTATCTCTCATCTCTCATTCTGACTTGATGATTGTAAGTTACCTTTCAAAAAGAGACCAGGGTTATGACTGCAATCAAAAGATTTGCAGGACAATTACCTTTTTTTTTCTTTTTTTTTTTTAATTATTTTTGGCGACATTATTACTGGGCTTGTGCACAAGAATGGGGGTGTCTGGTAACCCTCTTTGAAAGGTTAAAGAATTTTTTTTTACTCTAGCTGTGCTCTCTAAATTAACCTTTATCTCAAATAAACACTATGTAGGTAGGAACATGGAAACACCGACTGAAGCCTGGCTGCATTCAGCTCACATTTACTGTTGTGCCCCACAGGAGGGAGGGAACAGGCAAGAGGCATTCACTCCGAGCTCAATTTTGGAGAAGCCGTCTCCGGGTTGCTCGCGCCTTCACGTTATAGCCTCATCCACCCTTTTTAACTTGCAGGCTACTGATCACCCATACGAGAGCTCTCTTAAATAGGAAAGTTCATTCATTCTCACTCTTCCACTGCTGATTACTCCTGGCGAGGTCTGACCTCCGGCTGTCAACACCGATCCTACAGTGGATGTTCAGTTTGTTTGACCCCGGGATCACTAAAGGGCGCAACTCCATTCAGCCGCCCCCCCCCCGCCTCTCCTTACTGCGCTGCCTTCATTTTCTCATTACTCTCAATTGAAAGCAGGCCCCACTGCTTGTCCCCGTCTGAGCTGGGAGCTTGATTTGTTTTAGAGCGCCGTGTGCTGGCTCCTCTCAGAGAACATATTTTAAAGTTCTTCTTTTTTTTTTTTGGCTGAAAAATACTTCCTTCATCTCCCATGTGAATCTGTTTAGTGCCACGGAATAAGAGTCCATCCACATACCTCACGTTGCGGTGCGGTACAACATGGGTGAAAAGAGTACCCTAACCTCTGCACCTGTGGAAGCAGAGATGTTGACAGCCGGCACATGATGGAGAAGGCGGTGCACAGTGTGAAGGAGAACACCCACAAAGTACTCACAGTGCTGTATTCTTTCAGCCCTTAAACAGAGGAAGCTGCAGATCGTCTGATATTACAAATAAATCAACCAAGTAAAGCCTTCCCCACTTGTTTCCAGCCCTACAGATCTCCTTTCAGTCTTTAAAACTTTTATTCTATTTGCTGAATATAGAAAAAGCTGAGATTGATTTATTTTGAAGGAGATTTGGTGGATTCACACTAATAATTGAGATCCTCCACTGAGGATTGCTTGGATTTGAGGCGTTGTGGATTAGGACTTATCTACGTGTTGGAAACTATCCAGGTGGCTCCAGAGGAATTCATTGACCTTCCAGCGGTTCTGAAAGTAACCGTGGTAAAAAGTTTTCCGGAGCGACTGTGCTTTTGTGCGGTAGTGTAAGTGTCCCCCCCCCCCCTTCACTCAGAGGTCAGGCCTCATCTGACCTGCGGGCACATCCTTCAGCGAGCTGATGAATCCCTACCAGCTATAGCGATGCTGCGCTACACCTGATGCTGACCTTTGTCTTCCAATCCAAATTGCTAACAGTGTTTTGTTTTTTTTTTCTCCATGTTGTGTCTCTGTGTGTGTTTCACTGCCTTAGCAGAATCCCTGTTCAGCGGCCTGGGGCTGGGGGCGGTGGTGGGCCTGGGCCTGGGAGCGCTGCTGCTGCTCCTCGTGCTGGTGGACATCAGCTGCTTCTTCCTGCGTCACTGCGGCCTGCTGATGTGCATCACGCGCACGCTATGCAGCAAGAAGACAGCCACCAGCGGCAAGGGCAAAGAAATGGAGGAGGGCAAGGCCGCCTACCTGTGAGTTCTTTCATTTTTATATTCTTCTTCTTCTTTTCTTTTTTTTTTAACAAAAAAACGTTTAACTTCTTTAATTTCTACGCTACAAGTATCGATATATGTCAGTCACCAGGTCATTCATGCTTGCTGAGGGAGCATCTGCTGTGGGTGTATCTTGATGCTTGTGCGTCACTCTGGCAACTGATTTTTTTTTTTTTTTTTTGCTGTATAACAATGAACTGAGAGACCTAAATAAATATTAGGTAAATTTATGACAAGAAATGAGGTCCAACTGTTTTATAACCAGCTTTGGAGAGAGAGAAAAAAAATGACCCTGATTCAGCGATCAAGGATTGACTTTTTGACCTTTTTAAAAAAAGGGTCATAAATTGATAAGTTTTTATTTTTTTGTCCTTGTTGACATTTTTATTCAATTTCACCTTTCAAATATTTATGAATAGAGCTCATGTCATGTACAGCCCAGAATCCTCTTTCTGTGAATGAGAGAAACATTTTACATTTACCATAGGTACACCTAAAACAGCCGCCCAACCGCCTTTCCAACCACAGTATGTCTTTGATTATGTCTTATTCACTAACGTCAGTGGCGTCCATACGATGTGCAGTGAGTTCTTTTGCATGCAGTGTGCGTGTGTCCCCGCGCGCATGTACAGCCACGTTTGGTATTCATGTCACGTGCTATCATGGTTTGTGTGCGTACACCTCTGTGATCACATAACGTGTGCATGCAAACAGTCTGTGTGTGACCCGACGGCGGTCTCGTACAGTGTGATCGTTGCATGGATGCCGCACCCCACCCACCACCACCACCACCACTCCATGAAATTTACAAGTACAATCGATTTTCAACATTTAGCCCGCAGAGTCTGATTCATTCGCCTCAGCGGTGCCATTTTTGTTTCAAAACTGTCAGAGTGCCAGCTCGGTGTCTGGGCTGCAGAGAGAGAGAGGGCACAGAGAAAGAGAGGAGGAGGAAGAGGGAGGGGAGGGGTCGACTTTTGCTGAGTCACTAAGCTCACAGTGCCGGAGGGCTGAGTGACGGGCCTGAGCAGACAGCAGCAGAATCTGCCCTCAGCTTCTCTGTACGAGCCGGCGCCGCAGCTGCAACTCAGGCAGGCGTTTACAGGCTGTACGTTACTACGACAACATCTTTATGGCTCTATTAGAACTGATAACTTAGTCCAGTCACATCACACACACAAAGCAGTGTCACTGATTTTAGAAAGATGTTGTTGGGGATGTTTACGCCTTTATTTGACAGTAAGAGGAGAGAGATGACAGAAAATAAGGGGAGCGCAGGAGAAAGAGAGACAACAACATGCCCAAAATATTTTAAAGCATACTTCTGTTTTATTTATTAGCAATACGATAAAGTTTGTTATTATGCTAGTAACAACATTATATATACCAAATTAAAGGGATACTCCAGTTACACAGTATGAATTTTAAAAAGTCAGTGCAGCTGAGGCCAAGATCTGCAAACTTATAAACAAATACTACCCTATCCTACGTTTCCCATAATGCTCAACAAATGGCTTTAGCTTTCAACCTCTGTACCCCAAGGGTTATACATTTGTTGTCCCAGCCCATAACTTCATGCGTATAACTGTCGCGAATGTCCCTGTAATTGTCAAGTTCAGACAAAGCAATAAACAGCAGCAGTCTGACCGGCGTGGACACGCTCGGTGGCCCGTGTGAGATATCACCTCAGGATATGTGAGTTTGAAGATGCAGGGATATGAAACTTTACCACAAGCTACTAGCTATGATGGAACCAGTTGCACCAGCGTTGTAACTGGTTTCCCTGCATCTCCAGATCTCTAGAGATAAACTGCAACCTTTTCTGATTCTGAGAGGGACGGTGAGGGGAAAACAAGAGGCTTGGTGTTTTATCTCCGAGCTCCCGTGGAGAGACCAAAGTAATAAAGTTGTCTGCTATACAATGACACATAGCACGGAGCTGCGAGTCTAATGAGATAACGTTTGATATAATACAAAGCTCAGACAGTCCTGCTGAGTGTGCAAGATGTCAGTAGTGCGAGTCTGAGGGTGCTGAAGGCCAGTAGACCCTGCACTGCAATATCGGTGGTGGGATAAACAGCATTAGGTGGCAGGTCAGAGGCTGTGTGTGTGTGTGTGTGTATGTGTGTGTGTGCAGCTCTGACACACAGGTTCCTATTGTCCTGCATAGGTCATAGGCGGCCTTCACTGGCCCTTTTCTCACCTGGACGTGGAGCTGAGGCTTTAGCAGGGAGCGCCCTCTCATCACTGCAGCGTTAACTTAAAGCCAGGGCGCCGGAGCAGCCCTCGGACAATGAGGGACGTGAGGTCGCCCTTCTTATTAAGAGTCTGTCAAGTTGTGCCGAGATCAGTCGGGAACACGCCGGGGCTCCTAGAGTTTGCCTCGGGAAAAGTTGAAAGACTTGTTCACGGTTGCCCCCGGTGACATTAGAAGTCAATCCTCAGCTTCCAGTTTTACAGTGTTAAATGTAAGCTCTTTACTGTGAGCGCTGTGTGATGTCAGCGGCCACAGTGGACGGACAGAAAAAGACTGGGACACCTTGAAGCCGGACAGGTTAGCAGAGCTGCGGTCCATGACTCCATCGCTGCTACTGCTGTCCCCCTGGGCATGACTTGATATTTATGACTGTGAAATAGCATCACAGTGTTCATTTCTACTCCTGATAATTTTAAAATACACATATTCAAGCGATGAAAAAACGCAGTAAAATTCAACAAATGAATGTTCTGGGGGTAATACTGTCTGTAATTTTGGTCCTGTGCCCACTTTTTTTCTGTATTGCCCCGCTCCCATCCTCTCAGTCAGCGATCCAGGAATGGATTTGTGCACCTGTCCGGCTCTTCAGTAACCTCCCTCGCAAAGCACCTCAGGGACAGAGTCTTTAAAAAAGCTGCACTCAAAAGATATACAGTACCTTAAAACAATGTTTCAAACTTGATAGAGAAAAAAAATCTGACCAAACACAGGATGAAATTCTGGCACCGGTGCCGTAATGTGACTGAGGCGATGCAAGGGAGGCCGGTGCTGACGCCAGAGAACAGTTTGACTTCAGGGGTTCAGATTGGAGGCTCAGTGACAGATTTGACTTGGCGCAGACCAAGACTTTTTGAGCGCCGTCACACTCATTGCTCACGGCAGGAAATATAAAACAGAATGTCGGACTGTTTTCGAAGGTTCTGGCGTCCTGCAGCCGTAGGAAGAAAACATTTCTACAACAACGTCAAACACTGAAGAAAAATCCATTCTATGAGTTGCCATTTAATGAGTTTATTTTGACTTTTTCAGTCCCCCTCTCTCTCTCTCTCTCTCTCTCTCTCTCTCTCTCGTGCTAACAATGTATGGAAGGAAAGCAGTATTTTCAAAAAGGAAAGAAGCTCTTTCAGGGCGTAAGCTGCAACTGTTTATTCAACCAAAACTGTCTCAATTCTTCTTGATAAAAGAAGCCTCAGCCTCCAGCAATCATCTGTTTACTCTCTGTACAGACTCCATCCCTATTAGTGTCAGAATGCTTGAAATGTAGATAATCCTTAGACCTTAAAATTCATTTTGTTTTTGACTTTTCTACTCGTTTAGTCAAGAAATTCCAGTTTTATTTATCTTTCTGACATGATAGCCGAGGTTGTTATTTTACAACCCGAACAATCAAATCTGCAAGTGGAAAAATTAGTGCGGGGTTGTTCATTTTTTACAGTGTAATGAGTGGAAATGAGTTTCTTGTCACAGCAAGATGAGGGTGGTTTTCCCACATGAACGTTAAACATTTTATTTGATGTTGTGTGTTGTAGAAAATGGCATTAAAGGCAGAGTAAATTTAGATGGATCGTTACTACTTTGGTCAGCCATCCCTGATTAGATGCCCTACTTTAATTACTGCTTTCATGTTTTGTGCGTCATTGCATTTCATTATGCCCCCCCCCCTTTGTCTTTGTCATGCTGGTGAAAAAATAAAAAAAATCACATCAGCACAGTGATACAGAGGCTCTTGATTGTTGAGAGGAGACAGTTTTTGTTATTGACATGCAGAGAACACTTAAGTTTGAAAGCAGCAGGCTCAGACGTCTGACATTTAATTAAGCGTGATTTTACAGTACTCTCCGTTAACTCCACAACAAACCGAATGTTGGTGATCTCGAGAAAGCTAAAAGGCTTTGGAGTGAGCGCACCTGAAACAGACATACATGTAATTGGCCGCGGAAAAGACGACCGGGGCGAGCGAGCCGATTCCTGTGACGCGCGAGGCCGCCGGCCGACGTGGCCATCAGCTAATTCGTCCTCGTGTCCTTGATCAAGACTTCTGCTCGTGCGCTCACTGTGAGATCCTGGATGACAGCTATGATAAAATATGCTCGAGGAAAATAGAAATGTAAATGTAAAGATTTTGATAAGAGTGTAAACAAACCCCCCTGGGAGGTGGTTTATACCCCGGGCAACCTAATTTATCTCTGTGAAAAGCAGGGATTGTAGTCAGCCTTTGCGGCCCACCGTCGATGGGCCTGCGCTTAATTAACGTCGGCGGAGGAAAGAACAAGTCACCCCTGCTGTGCTTTGGTGTCACTTGGAAGCTCCCAGATTACAAATAAACATCTGCATACACACTCTGATATCTCCCCCAGCCCACCATGAGGTGCACACAGCTGCTGGCTCTCGCAACATAATCAAAGAGGCTTGTCAAGACCCAGCAGCATTTCTGTTTGCTTTGTGTCTCAGACATTGTTTTAAGTGTCTGAGGGCATTGTGGGTGCATACATACATACAGGATATGCACATGAGACAGTGTGTGTGTGTGTGTGTGTGTGTGTGTGTGTGTGTGTGTGTGCGTGCGTGTGGGGGCGATGAGTCATGGAGAGGTGAAAACAGAAAAGTTAGAACCCATCGGTGCAGTTCCCCTCTGCATTTTAGGGAAGATCCACACGCGACCTTTGGTTTGAACCCGAATTAGCTGTCCACGCGTCCGCTGACGACACAGCTTCACGCCGTTGTTGAAAATATTCATTTAAAGCAAGATGTTTGCACAAAAACAAACCTGTCTCCTCCTCATCCATCCATCCCTCCCACAAACTCAAGCAGAGTCTGTCGTTTACAGGAAATCCTTTGACCAGTTTGCCTTTTTTTTTTTTTTCTTTTTTTTGTCACTGGGAATTCACATGAGAAAGTCGAGTCACAACGATGCACAAGATTGTATTGTTTTTTTGGGGGGGGGCTTTTGTGCCTTTATTGAACAGGATAGTAGAGAGAGACAGGAAACGGGGAGGCAGAGAGGGGGAATGACATGCAGCAAAGGCCGTCCGATGTGGGACTCGAGCCGGGGCCGACTGCAGCGAGGACTGTAGCCTCTACTACTCCAGTCACTCCTCGCAGCGCTGTTAGCGATGTTAGCCAGGACCGCTAACTCTCTGTGTTGTCTCCGTCTTGCCTCTTTGCCGTGATGTGAGCTATTTGGTTGTTCTGCCTTGAATTTTTTCAAGCAGCTCTCGGAGATGTGTTACACTTGAAACTGACTTTCAAATTTCTCACATACAGTTTTTGTATCATGTATTTTATTGCAACTTCAGAAGCCACACTGAAATCTCTGGCATCACTAAATGAGTCATTTATTTTATAATCCTCTTTCCTCTATTTGCCCAAATTCATAGTGACACAGGGTAGTTAATAATTCCTAGCTCCTACTTGCATCTGCCAACCCCCAGTGTATCGACTTTTATAACCACAAACTGTGTTGAGACACTGGTTCAGAAAATGCACTTGCGATTGCCTCCAGTTGGCGTCCCCCCACCCGAGAAAGTGGAAAAAGAGCAAGTAGCAGGACCTTCCCATATGTTGAGAAAACCTCCACATCTGAGCAATAAGTCCAATCTGGGTTTGCATGGAGCTAATGGGACATGAAATTGGCTTCACTGTGCAGGAACTTTAACATCCACCAATCAACAGAGGGAAAAAGCCCCTCTGGCCAATTGCAACATTTGGGCTTATTAGGTCCAGTATCACGCAGAGATGCTATTTTACATTCATGATCTCATTCACTGAAAATCTCCCTCGGAGTTGTTAAACATCCAGTGTGGCTATTTGGAGGTGATTTGATGCTGCATTTTCAAATTGACATGGAAATGTTTATACGATAAAAAAAAAAAAAAAAGCAATATTGTGAAACAGCACTGATGCCATCAATGGACCCAAAAAAAACGAGCCTTTAAATTAAGAAATAACAGATATAATTACTGAATTAAATGAATACAACTCTTATCACATCAGTCATGGGCAATATTGAGTGATTCACATCTAATATTTGATTAAAGGAGGAAAGTTTTAATCCGCCTCCTCTAAATCCTCGTTCAGGGACATTTCATCTCATATATGTCATTGTAGATTATTAGGGATGTAGATTAAGCAAGTTGTTTTGTGTTTTATGGCTAAGATAAGGTAGAACAACTTTTCAGTCAAAGGCACTGATGGATGGAAGGTTTATATTTCTCCCGACAAGGTGACGTACGAGTCTTGGATGATTAACAGGAGCTTGAAGTACAACAAAATAAGAAGCAGCATAACCCTGTGATCTCAGGAAATGAGTAGCCCTCAGCTAAAGTGTGTTTATACCGGCCTGCTGGTAGACTGATACCGATCATCTCCCAGCCCACGGAGCAGGATCAGGTCTACATCTACTTTTTCTTCCCTTTTTTTTTTTCCTAAATGTCCTGATAAAATCTGAGCCATACACACGGAATGAACAAAATATAAGGTGCGCAGTGATGAGGTGAAACCAGGTAAAAGCCTCTGCTCCTTGTTGAGTTCCCTTATTAAATCTATAACAATCCCAAAAGATCCACTGTACAAGAAGGGGATTTTGCAGCTTTGATGTGAAAAAGAGGGCTACAACTCATATTTTTGCACTTTGGCGTTTATTGTTCTCTGTGTGTTTAGGCGTGGGAGCTGCTGAAAGGGCAGCCTTGAGACGTCCCTTGCTGATATTTCAGAGCAGCACTTTTAGTTCCGAAATGAAACGAGTGAAACGTGTGTCTGCGCGCGCTTCATATTTTTCAAAGTGATTGTGTCTCTGCTGGTTGTCAATAAGTGCTTTTTGGTTAGGTCTTTGTATCTTAGCGGCTGTAGCAAATAAAACGGACCCCGCAGATAAATCCGTTTAAATGTGTGTCCTGCAGACGTACAAATGCATCAGTAAATTACAACTGGGAAACACCTGTAATAGCTTAGAAGGAAGATTTATTTTTTATTTTTTTAAGTAGCTATTGCCTAATTATGGGCCACTTTAAATGCCCAGATGCACTGTAATGTAAGTGAGATGTGCAATACAGATTAGAAATCGGCACTATTTAGATCATACTATATAATCACTGTCAATATAATCACTGTCATACCAGTGTTTTAACTGGATGAGAATAATTTTTTGTGGCAAATGCAAATGGAGGCTCTCATACATCGTGTTCCTTGAAATACAGGCTGCTAAGATATTCATCATGTGGACACATTAACATAAAGATAAAGCTGTGACATCCCTGTGCTGAATTTCTCTAAACTCACGGAAGATGAAATGAACAAGAGGCAGTCAGCCAATCAAATGGCTCCTGCTTAATAACATATACATGTATGTTTGATTTATTTATTTATTTATTTATTTTTCTCCCTCGATATGAATCACATTTAAAAAAGTAAATGGCAGCTCTGAGGTGATGTTATTCAGGTCGAAGCAGGCGGAAAAAAACTGAGAGCAACAACAACCAGCGGGAGAAGCTGAAAGGAGAGAGGGCAACCACTCACAAAGTGTGTTCACCAAATTAGTCTCGAAAGAAATGTAATTGTTGCCAGGATTAAGTTTAATCGCAACATGGCCGTATTAACCTGTTAGAGTGCCTCTTGCCAAAAAGTTGGCTAATGGGCCCCCGTCACCCCCTCCACCCCTACCCTCGCCATCTGTGCATTTTGTACAAACCCTGAGGCCTCCGAGTTCCCATCTGCTGATTTAATATTGCACTTAGTTGTCGAAAAAGTTGGAAAAGAATAGTCAAAATTGTAGCAGCAGATGCCAAGATATCCTGACTTTTAATCCTTAGGTCAAGCTCAGAGCATTCTGCATCCTACGTTTCCCATAATGCAACATAATAGCATCTTTACATCAGACCCTTGCTGCCTAAACACCCGCGTCCTTCAAGCACCCTGCCCCCGGTTTAAAATGCAGGGTTTCTGTTATAATTGTGTAATCATCAAGCGAAAGCTGAGATAACCCTGATGACATCACTGTGATGTCATCAGGGTTATTTTGGAAAGAAGTCATCATACAGGAGTGCCACTGTAAGGTTTTTCCCAGCTTTCGTGCATGTCAGTTAGTTTGTGATGTTACTTTCAGCATTAATGAATATTCACTGAAATTCATCTGGATTCAATAATTAAAATCAAACGAAGTAACCAAAACAACAGACTTGGTGCAGTACATCAAATGGTGACATGTTTCATATCACACACGGCGCCTGACAAATAGCATGAATGAAAATAAAAAAACGTCCTATTTTTCTTGTAATTAGTACCAAATCATTTGTTTCTTTCCAGGAAACTTTCAAATTATTTGGAAAACTGGTGATTTGAACTTCCAGGCTTTAAGGTTAGGGGAAGATTGATTGACTGATTGATTGATTGATTGATTGATTGATTGATTGATTGATTGATTGATTGATTGATTGATTGATTGATTGATTTTGCTCCCATCTTACCCAAGTGCTTAAGGTTGACTACATACCACCATAAAACCATTCATTTGTTTGAGTTGCTGCATGTGGATATTGTAGGAGAACAAATGAAATATGTGCTGGGTGCTTTGATGACGGGATGAAAACCCAAATCACAACTAACATTTTTGTGTGTCAGTACTCTCTCTCTTTTACTGTCTGTGTACATGTTACATAGTGGTTACTCTGATCATGTTTGGTTGTGGCCGTTCGTGCATTACCTCACCTCCGTCCTCGGCCGACAGATATCCACAACACAGGTGGACAAACTGATCACTCTTCCAGGTCAAGTCTCCAAGCATCCAGGCCAAAGAGAGCCGAAAGTATAAATGATATGCCTTTCTGTAACCTTTTGTACAGCCCTGTAGAGGCTGTTATATTTAATATCCCTGCTGCCTTTTCACTTCAATTAAATCCAGCTTTATTAATCCCACTGGGGCCAACACTTTCACCCACCAAAAGGTCTAAAAGGTGATTACTGGTGGGCTCTAAAGCAGGAAAGTACTTATTTTGTGAAAGAAAAAAAAAGAAAAAGAAAAAACCCATTAAGCCCACACTCTCCTGTGGTAGTAATTCAACTCTAATTGAGCTAGCGTTTATATATGTGCCTGCTCCATACAAAAACATCTTCTCGATGGTCACTCTCAAGTCTGTGCCTGTTCAATTGTATTTGTTCTTTAAGTTCCTGTAATTACGAAGCTGCTGAGTGCATCCGCTGCAAATCTCACACCAACTTTTTTTAAATTTTTTTTAATTCTTTTTCTACCGCAGGAAGCTACCGCTGAAGGAAGAAAATGGAAAAGAGTCTCTCAAGCCGGATACGATTGAAATCAAAGTGCACAGTGACAACAGCATCCACACAAAGCCTGACGACAGCAAAGCGTAAAAAATATATATATGATTAAAAAAAAAAAAAAAAAAAAAATGGTCGGTCCCCTCGCCACCAAAAGAACATTCGGATCATGAGACCAAAACCCGGAGAAACTACAACACTGGAAAATAGTGGAGTAAAATACCATATCTGTTTATAACAATGCCCCAGTGAAAGGCATATGTAAATACAAATAATAGAGAGAAAATAGAAAGGAAGAAAGGGTCAACCTTTTAGACACCTTGGGTGATAAATGTATCATGTTCTTATAAACATGGCATCAGTGGAAGGCTCTTGTTGATCAATGATTGTAGATTATTTTTGGCTTTTGTTTGTCTCATTTTTTGTTGTGTGATTTCTTGTTTTTTTTTTTTCGTTTTTTTGTTGTTCTTTTTTTTTTTAAATCCACATAAGACTTTCATGCATCTCCAGCGCCCTATCCCCTCCGCCCACACACACACACACACACACACACACACACACATATACACACTTCTATGACACAATCACAAATGCAGGCGTGCAAGCTAGTATGCTAGTGTGGCCCTAAGCTCACTCTGCTAATGCTCTTGCTTTTTTTTTCTTTTTTTCTGTCAGGGCGAATGCATGGGCCGAGCCAACCGCTGCAGGAATAGCATAGTGATTTAAACCCGATCTGCCTGTTTCCATACCTGAGTGTTACACTGCAGCAACCCCTTTTTATGCCTGTAATGGCCGATCTAGGTGTCTGGCTAATGAGAGGCAAACGCTGTAGTGTTGTGTTTCATGCGAGCTGGCTTCAATAACAAAAGGTGAACCACTCCTAATGAGATTTGAGGCTTCGGGTTCTCGTGAGTTGCATTTGTTCCCGGTAACATTGAAAACTTGTATCAAACAGGACCTAATCATTAATTATTAAGACAAATTTGGACTTGATTAATGTTGTCTGAAGGGCTGTTGTGGATTATAGTTTGTGTTGCAGGAAAGCAAGCTTAAAAAAAAACAAAAAAAAAAATCTTGACAAAAAGAAAGAATGTGTTGCAGTCTATGGAGTGTACAGTATAATACCACACATGTGCATTGATGTCACTGTTGGCAAAGCCTTTTATATTGACACGGAATATTGTTGACAGTCTTCAGCTGTCTCATGTGCATACATATGTTTTTACTCATCTGTGTTTAAACTGCATTGTTGCAGGGTCAACTGTACTGGCAGCCAATGTTCGCTTTGGTAGACACCTTGGGAAAAAAAAAAAAAAAAAAAGGTTTTGTCCTGAGTGGCGTCCCACAAACGCACTGAATGGTGTCATGTTAATCGTTGCTATTTGTTAAAAGCAGGAAAACGGAACGGGGACAAACAAGTGTGCTGACAAGAAAATAGATCAACATGTGTGTCATGTATGTTTTTGATGATATACATCAATTCCTTTATTCATTCCTGTGTCCAATCTGCCTCAGATGCATTTTTTTTTTTAAACCTTTAATTTTTTTTCCTCAGTCTGATCGCTATTGTCTCTGATGTTGTCATGTGTTGTACATAGGTGAAAAAAAAAGAATATTTTACAAAGCTTTTATGTAAATATACCCTAAAGGATGTGTCTTTTTTCAAAATGCAACAGGCTTTTTTGTGAACGCTCCTCAGATGAAAAGCTGTTCTCTGTTTTTTTCTTTCTTTTTTTTCTTTTCTTTTTTCTTCTTCTTCTTATGTTGTGTTTTGGTCCAAAGTTCAGTGATGGTGTAATATTGCTTTTTCTAGTCATTTGCTTTCCCTTAAGAAAATCCATGCCCTAAGGCTATTTCACAGCATTTCAATGGAGGCAGTAATTACGGCATTAGTGTGCCTTCTCTTTTTCTTTTTTCCTCCTCCCTCGTGGCCCGATGCCGCTGCAGCAGTGTAGACTGTCAAATGGGTTTTTGATCGTGGCGTTGCTGCTTTTTTTTTGGTTTGCTACAGAATGTGACAGAAGATTGACTTTTATCGTGATGCTGTGAATTCTGGGAAATGTAGTCGTAGGACAGCGGGTTCAAGTCGACGACACTGGACAAAAACAACTACCTAGTACAACTAGATGTCAGGTTGATGCTGTAAGTCTTGAGTACACAGTACAGTGATGGGCTGCAGAAATCTGGCTTTAATGCCATGCATCATCACATGCGTGTGTGAGTGTGCGTCGGTGTGTGTGTGTGTGTGTGTGTACGCATACATGTGTGAGCGGGTGATTACACTTGTCTACATGAATCAGGTTGCATGTATGTCTATTGAATGTATCTGCACGTACTGTAAGTGAATCTGTGTGTGTTTGTGAGTGTGTGTGCCCATTTAGATTTTTCACAATAAGAGTCTCCCAATTACAAATAATATACTAAGTAAATGAAAGAGATAAAAACTCCAAATCTTGGCATATATTTTGTTATAATTTACTTGTTAGTTTTGTTAACTATTTATATTGGATTAAAGTGTGTTACTGAGCACACTTCCAGCGCCATGATGCATTACGCGGCTCTTCAAGTCATATAGGCTGTGATGACCACATGCCAGGTATGAATATCCCGAGTGCTGTGAGCGTACGAGTGTTTCTCTTTGAGTGTGGAGTGAGTTGGCGAGAGCTCTCACGCAGAGTTCCAGAGTGCGCTCTGATAGCTAAAACCTGATTATGTAGTTCTCGACAGTGATTAATTCCCCAGGCTGCAGCACTCCACTGCATGTGACTGCGAGCCCCCACTGCCGCCCCAAATTCCTGCCTCTCAGACTCCATCGGTTTTTATCTCAGACCTCGTAGCGCTGGCTTTGTTTTCTCACCGCGAGCCCTTGTTCCTGTATATCTCAAATGGATGGTCCTGCCATGGAGTGGTTCCGCTGCCTGTTACGATGACTGTAAATATGGGAGCACAGTGCCTGGAGGCTATACGATTTGTACATGTTCTTTTGTATTTGAATATGAGTCTAAATCCCCGAACCACCCCCCCACCGCTCGCCTCTCCTCTCCCCTCCCCTCTTGTCCTTCCTCTCTGTCTCCTCCACCATGCCTTTTTCTGTCGGGGGGTAAAACAGGTGTGTTTGAGCTCAGTGTACAGTATGTGTCCTCTTTGTCCCCATGCTCCCTGTGTCCCTTGGACTGTCCCCCGCTGAGTTTGCTCTGTGAAGGAGGTGGGAACTATTGATGTCTCTCTGTACGTACCTGTGGAACACTTGTGACTCCTGTCATTTGCCGCTGTAAATAAACATGTCCTGGTAGAAGAGAGTGAGACGTCGTCATTTATGTGGTTTAATTCTTGTCGTTTCCCTGGATCTCGAGTCTAAATGTAAAACAGTGGCATTTCCCTTTAAAGCTCAAAATGATGCACGTCATTCTTGAAATTTAGGACTTTTCAGCGTAAACTCATCTGAAAACGGATCCATTTTTACATTTGCAAGCAGCAAACATCCGTTTGTAATGTCTGAAATGTGTGCTATAAGGTTCAGAACGCTGACCACCACGGGGGGAAAAAAAAAAAAGATACAGCCACAAGATACTGATACTGGGTGAACATTTCATTATAATCCTCTCGCATTGTGTAATGGGCTGTGCTTTAGTCTGGCGCAGTCGTGTGATAAAAGCCGACTACTCCACAAAGACACAACTTTAATAGCTTTTAATTTTTTTCGCCGTTGAAGTCGGCAGAGCTCATTTTTCCGGAGGACAGAGCACTATTTTCATCAAGGTCATTCCTAAACCTAGATTACTCCCGTTTTAAATGGTAACTGTGTTGCATCTAAAACTTACCCCCCCACCCCCCTCCCCTTCCTTGAAACAGTAGAAGAGCTTTAATGATAAAAACCAGAGAGACAGAGAAGCTCTGCTCAAAGGAGGAATTAAAACAATTCTGAATAGCATGAGGGGAGCCACGGTGTTCCTTAACAAAGCTGCCCCCTCTTCAGTGCTCATTTGAAGTCAGTAGATAACGTTTCTCAGATGTCTCCCTCCCACGTGAGGGAGGGAGGGAAGCAGCGGGCTGCCTGTTGGATCCTGGCTGCAAGGGCCTCTGTTAACAAGGGGAACAAACTTCAACTTCATCTCCCACAGGGGCTCAAAGGAAGTCTGCACATCAAACACTGAGACTCATTTGGAGAGGAGCGATATTGGCCCGCTCTTGGGTGGGGATGGGAGTGGAGATGAGTTGAACAATCACACAAAGAGAAGAAAAAAAGCCAAAGTCATCCTCTTCTTCAGTTTGTCGTGTTATAGCTGCTACAGTCTGCTACAGGTGATTACTTTTTTTTTTCTCCTACATAGGAAGTTAGATAAACAACAAAAAAAAAAAAAGTGTTGGACCACACACAAGCACACGTCTATTAAAAAAGCACTGGTAAGTCACACGCCACATGAAAAGATAACACAATAAGCCTTCGGGGAATATTCCTCCCCTAATCTTTCAGTTTGCAGAGACTCCCATGATACTGTGCGCTGACAGCACCTTAATCCCAACTATGAGAGAAGTTTGGGAAGAAATCTCCCTGCCATTGTTGAAGTTTTCTCTCTCAATGCACTTAAATGCCTTCCCTCGCATGCTTGCGCACAGAAATACCACGGCGAGCCACACACACACGGAAACTTTGCCAACATGCGAGGGAGGGGAGCTTCCAGAAACTCTTAAACCACATGGGCAAATCCAGCGGAGAGCTGTTTGGCAGGTACAGCCACTCCGCTTTCTTAATCTGCTTGATTTCAGACTCTCCCGGCAGAGGTCCGCCTCTCCTCTGGTTTGACAGGAGAAGAGAGGACATGGGAAGCATTAGGTGATAATCTGTCATGGAATAAAAGTATTGTTGCACTTTCCTCTTGTTTGAAAGTTTGACTTGCACTTCTGACTCCTGCCCAGTGGTGTGATGTAATATTTCGCCACAGTGCAGTATTACATCACACACAAAGCTTGCAGCTAAATCAGATCTCTTCGAAGGTAGCTGCTCAAACTCATTGTGTTTATCCTTGGTTGCAATTAATTTCCTTCCAGATGAAACTTTGTAAGGTCGACTTGCATCATCTGATACAGTATTTGCAGATTTACTTGCACTGGGAGACTGAAAAAAGTTTATAGAAGAATTCTTGATGTCATCCAAATGATGGAAATGTAAAATGTCAAGGACTTGATATAACCTGGTAGATTTGTTAACAAAAGCTTGCATAGTCGACTCTATGACAACTGAGAAAACTCTCAAAGTCACTGATGTAAACCGATAAAGGGAAAGAGCTGATGTTATTTTGTGGATTTCTATCTCAAAGGTCAAGAATCAGCTTTCGTACACATGCAAGAATCTTGGTTTTATTACCTTTTGCAACAGCTAGGGTGATAAGCAGCCCTTGCTTTGGTGTTTTGATACTGAGTTCAGATACTTGCTCGTGATACTGGAATAATAAAAGGCATGGTGGCTTCTCTCACTCCCGCCATTTTTTTTTTTTTTGTATTCATTCCAAAGAAGCCACTTGCCTCCTTAATACCGGATACTTGCCTAAGCAAATAAAAACAGTTTAGAAGAGCAAGTATTGAAGCTGTCAACACCAACGGACGGTAGGTAACTGCAAAATCACATTAAGTTCTAAATGTTGCAGATATTATGTGTATTACGTGAAGGTGGATACTGTTTTTGGCCATGTGGTCACATACAATGTAAAGCAGTATGACGGATAGATGCGAATATCTAGACGCTGCGAGCAGAACAGCTTCCGCACAGCTTGCAAGAAGAAGTTTGTCTTTCGGCAGATTCCTGTAGCTGGGATTGAGACACTTTTCCCTTCACTATTTCTATCATAAACGTTTCTATCAGTAAGCTCAGCAAAGATGCATCACTTAGTTTTTCTATGAAAGCCATTACATGCCCACGTCCTCATTCATTTAGAGCTGCAGCTGAATGTGCCATAACATGACTTCTTCTGCATTCAAATCTGTCAAACTCAATATAACCCTATTAAGTGGCGCAAAGAAGAGCTACTGGGCAGAGGATTCTTCACGTCTGCAGGAACCTGCTGACTTGTGTTTTATAAATTCAAGATGAGGTCGCGTCACCCGCTGAAGCTTCTTAAATTAACTTTGGAGCGGCTCGCACAGGAAACATTGCTCTCTCCCAACAGGGAGCAGGAGTGGGAACATAAATTGCTGAGGAACAAAAAGAAGCCGCACAACCTCTATTTTTCTTATTAAAAGCTACTAAACATCAAGTGATAAAACAGTCCTCACACTGTTTCTTTCCTTCAGCGACCGCTGAAGGGAACTCAGGCACAATCCAGATGACAAATGAGAGCTTTATGGCTGCTCGCACCGCGGGCTCGGTGTTCAAGGACACACCAGGAGGATTTTCCAAGGCAAAAGGCCTAAATTACTTCAGGTTATAACTCTTTCAAAGTGAAGCTGTGGCTTAAAAGAGAGACACGAGGTGTGTTGAGCTCATGAGAGAAAGGCATTTTGATATTCAGCACAGACACAGATAAATACAGTAAGACGGAAATCTTGAAGAAGTCACATACACTGGTCACTTTATCTCTCTGTGCTGTGACTCAGGACTCTTTCATTATAAAGCTCTGAGCTACAGGAGACATAATTGAGTCTGTGCATTTACAGCTGAGCTGTGAAATACCTTTTCTGCTGGATAAAAGAAGTCTTCCTTTTACAATAAAGAACTTTTAGTGCACCACTTGGCATGAATTTTGGTGGAATCAAATCACAATGAATGGATTTTGTGCCAGCAGTAAGCCTACTGACTAATAAACAGTTATATACCCATACAATTCAATGTTGTGCTGTCATTTTTACCGTTTAAGCAGCCTGTGAGGATAATGGTCAAAGTTCACTTATAGCTCTGAGTTCTTTTCAGATATTTCATGCGGCTGCTGCAGGAATCTAGGTTCCCTTTCACAGTAAAAGAGAAAGGGACATTCAGTTTTAAAAATACTGGTAATTTATGGGTCTCTTCTCTTTTCTAAAGTTAAAACCTCAAGTGTATTGTCAAAAATAGGCCTGCCGCTTGGTGAATTTAAAGCAAAAAGTCACCCTTGGATAATCTGACACAATTAGACATCATCAATTAGTGACACATGGTGGTGCAATATTTTACAATCAAAGTAATTACTAACAGCTGTGCTGGAAATACATTTGGTAGACATGGTATTAATGTGAATAATATAACAACAGCATCAAGCACTGTTTTGCAGACTCTGAAATATTTAATGTTTTATTTAATGTATAATGTCCATTGCATTCCACAAAGAAAAATTCCTCAGTAGAGTGAGCAATTATGTGTCTGTTTTGGGGGGGTGTTTTCGCTAATGAGGCCCAACTTCCTGTTTCAACAGGAAATACATCAACTATAAGGAAGCAAGCTAATTTATTTAAGGTGCTAATTGCAGCAGTTGTTTCTCTGGTGACACCTGGATACTTGTTAAGCTGTTGTCACTGTACCTTACTGTGTAACCCAGTGCTAATACTTGACAAGGCAGCACTTACTACTGCAGTTTGTTCACTGTGATACAAAAACAGAAACTTCTGTTACTTGCGTCTCAATATGTGTACTTCCATACTGACATTTGGTATATTTGAGTGCATAAATGTGTTGACACTGACAATTAAGCAACATCCAGTGCACTTGAAATGATCTACGGCATGCGGATTGGTCCACAAAGTGTATTTGGACGTCTGCGTTAAGACTTCAAATTTACGTCAACACGTCAGTTACGTCTAAAGACGCCGGAAATGCCGTTTTAACACCTCGATTACGTTAGCATTAGCGTTTTAACACGGTATTTTACATTTCTTCAGACTTTTCTGTCGTCATAAGAAGTGCAAATTTGAAGTGTTAACGCGAACTTCAAAATACACTTTTGGGACCAATCTGCGTGCCATATAGGAGGCACGCAAGTAAAACCTTTATTTAGAAATCAAGGGAGCAAAGCACCTGGCAGGTGGGCGTCAGTCACTGTCACGACCGTCATTTCCGGTAAGTGCACAATGGCATTTGGGACACTACCACCCTGTGGAAATAGACCTGCTAGGCTAGTGTGCACAGTGAAGGCTACTTCATGTGAGTGTACTGACCGAAGTAGCCGCCTTGAGGCACAGCATTACTCTTCTTCAATTTGAAAGTCAGTAAGGTTTGCTCAGCTCTAAATTCCTCCAAGTCCTCCAAGAGTTGTCGTTTGAAAGTGAATTAACCAAAATAAAAAGCTTGATTAAAGACAGCTAATGTCGGCTAATCACAGTGATTAATTAGTTTAAGGATTAATGAGCTAGCATGTGTTACTCTCCAGTCCAAATCATGTCTATCTAAAATGTTTTTTAAGGACTAAAAACAACAGCCTTGATTTAAGCTTGGTGAAAGTGTCTTTTTGAGATATCCCCATGTGCTCAGATATGTTAAAAGGAAAGACGTGCTTAATATATTAAAGATTTCTTCCAGGAAAATCCTTGCCGGAGCCAAACGAGATACAACTTTGACAGCAGAACTGAGACTCTCTCATCACTGTTAACCACAACATGCTGCAAACCAAGGACCCCAAGGTATGACTCACCACACGCACATATCACAGAACGACCCACATCATGTAACACCTGGCATCACTTGTGGGAGTTGGAGAAGTGTTGATGACTTTTTCTTAGATATTTCACAGTTAATCACTTTTAACCTCAATAATCCTGGGAAAATATAAAGCAATTAAGACTAATCTGCCATTTGCCCTCTATTTATGTAGTTTTATGTATTCTCCGTATTGCATTAGTTCATTTTAAGCTCTATGCAGTCAGCTTTTCTTTTAAGTCATGCTCGTACCGCGGTGGCTCCAGGGATGCCAATGTCGGTCGGTCAGTCCACAGTTTGTTTTAGAGTTAAATATCTCAACAAATATTCAATATAATGGCACAAAAGTTGCCACAGATATCCATGGTGCTCAGAGGATGAATCCTAATGACTTTGGTGATATCCTCTAGTGCCACCATTAGCTTGGTGTTTGCAGTTTTGAGTGAAATTTCTTGACAGCTCATGAGGTTTGTTGCAGACATTCTGTTCCCCCGTCATGATGTCTTATAATTACTGTAGTGGTCCTGTAACTTATCTTATTTGTCAGCTATTTTGGTTCAAGACAAAATACCTGTAAACTAAAGACATTCCCATCAGCTTCAGCTGTACCTTAGAGAGCCCAACCGATTTATCGGTTGGTTGTTATTGTGAGTCCAACAATGCTAAATGAGTGGAGGGTTTATTTTTAAAACTAAAGCTTTCTCGTCACATTCAACCATTATCCAACCAGTAAACTCAATGGCTTTCACAAACTGCGGGGGGATTGTAGTTTAATGTAGCAGACCCAACTGTGGGTGATTTAAATCAGAAGCCTTGGGGCACACAAGAGAGGCCCTCTGCTCAAGTTGTTCAATTTACATTTGTGTTATATATTTGGCGGATGTTCCTATCAGAAGTGATAGTGTGCGAGGAAGGGTTTAGTGTTTTTAACTGAAGAACACTTTACACCCAGCTGATGTTGGGGGGGGGGGGGGGTGTGTGTGTGTGTGTGTGTGGGGGGGGGGGGGGGGGGTTGGCATGTGAGCTTTCAATTATGATGCTATCTCTGTGAGCGCTAAGCCATCCTGCTAAGCACACACTTTGGCCACATATCAGTAGAGCATGTGTTACAGTGTCCCTTAAAGCCTATATAGATTATTACCATTTGCAGAATGCATCACGCATAACTGAGCAGAGCCTAAGGATAAAATTCTCACCCAATAATTGAGTGCATGGCAGGGTAAATGTCAAACTATTTGCAAGCCATTCGTGAGCTGTGGTATTCTTCTCTATTAGCCTAATGTGCCAGAGTTAGTCCTCTCGGCTTTGTGCAAATTCATATTGGATTTTTATTAAAACTCAAACCAACAGTAATAGATGTGCCTTTGGGGTAGCTTTAAAAATCAATTTGCTAAACAGCACAAAATCACCCCCATAATTGTCTCCTTGGACTGCATTAGCTGTCGAAGGTGATTCTCATTCGTATGTGAGTAAACTTTGCCTCCCAGACCAAGACATCTGCTCACTTTTGACTCCACAGCCATGTGTATCCCCCCATTACTGTAACAAGGCAAACAGACATACAGGATCCTGTGCACACCGCAGATAGGAAACTCAGAGCGCAGGTCCTACCTGTCAAATGGCCCTCCGGCGAGTCCTGCTACTAATGAAGTGAAACATTCTGGCATCTGAATCTGAAATAGATCTGTATATTTGGACACATGAATATGAATACAATCAGCTAGACTTGGCTCATTAATGAGGCAGGGAGAGCAACCAGCAGACAGGATTAATTAATTACAGAGTGACATTTATGGATAATAACCTTCTGGTGGATATCACGGCTAATGAATATGCATAAGACTATCAAAGGGGAAGCATCCAGCCAAGATGAAATATCTATATTCAGATCCATGATAGGGTTACTGCTGTGTCGTCTGAATCAGCAGCACATTATGATTTTGGAGCATGTGAGTTTTTGAATGATTTTTCACAACGTGCCATGTAATGAAACGGTCGCGGTTGCCTTCAGTTAGGATTGCTGTAAAACTTCTGCAGCACTAACTCTGGGGTCGGAGAAACGCTTCAGAAATTGTTTGCGTCGAAATTCCACAGCACAGCTACCGATGTGAGCCTTTGCTAACAGATAAGTAGCTGGCTGTGAATATTCAGTGTTACATAGCTGGAGCCGGAGCTGAAGGAAGAGCGAACTGGGCACCGAATGTAAACGGAAGCATGTGTATGCGAGTTTCAGTGTTTTGGGGTGTGTTGTTTATGTGTGTAGTGGAAAGGTTTTTGGATCATGCATGAAATGATGCTCAGGGTAAAATAAAACAACTAAAGATCTCTAATCTATAGTTGTTTTTGCAGTGCAGTGACATTAAAGGACTGGTGCAATTATTTTCTTTCTTGTATACCGTGGTGTGGTGCCATAGTGTGGCTCTGTTTCTACTGAGATAGCTATCTCTTTAATAGCTCCTGTTGTGTTAGTCCATTGTAGGAGATGCTGGCGATCGACTTCGCAAAGTTCAAACTTAACTGTATTTCTATCACCTCTTTTCTCTGACTAAGGTTAGCATGCTAACCAGCTATCTCCTCAATACATCAGAGGTCATATTCTAACCTCTTGTCTTGTCATTGATAGCTGAAGCTCTTGAAAAGTGACCAGTGTCACCACCACCACCCGTTCCCGGCAAGAAACCATGCTCATCAGTCTCTCTTCCTGCTGCTAGGCAACAATAGGGTGAAAATCTTTAATGCTGGGTGAGGTGCATGACGGGAGAAAGTAAACTCATCTTTTAGTAACATTTGAGTCGAGGTTTAATCAGTTTAACAACATCAAATGTTTCATTCATTGCCTGAACTAGGGGAGAGCACTTACACTAATGCATTTCTGCCGGGGTACAGCACATAATTAACCATCACAGAGAGGTAACACCTTGTCAGAGCAGCAGATGGTAGATACGAGCATGAAAATATTCGTAAGGAGCAAGGGGCCACTGTTGTTTTCATTACTGGCAAGACACTTTTCAAGCATTGGTCTTAATTGAATGTCCCGGCTGAACATTAACGCGATACCCCAGTAGGTCAAACTAATTAAATAGTGATAATCAATTGGATTACATAATATGATTTTGCTAAAGAACGTACACCACATCCGTGTGAGATCCCTCTAATAATCATCATTGTGAAGGTCAGGTTTATTAATGTACCTGCCTCATCATTGTGGGATCTTTTACCAGAATGTCCAGACTCTTAAAGTTGACTGGATGTTAAATTTCAAACTGCAGAGAAAGGGACGGAACAGTTTCAGCGTCCACACCGATGACCTTCGGCAAATGATGATTGATACCGCGCCCCTTATCTCATTGTCTGCTTCCTCTGCTGTATCAATCACTTACAAGAAATAATGTGAAAAGATGAGCACTGTTCTCCGAGTCGTATGGAGGTTAAACAATATGCATCAAACTGTCTGAAAAGCCAAAAACATATTTCTTTCTTGTTATTTGTTAAGGCACGGTTTGTGGTCAGCTGCAGACAAAAATTAATATCCATGTGACTTAACCAATTTCAAAGTGGTTCAACTTCAAAGTGGTTCGACTGACAATGTGAATTCAGCCGACAATTGGTAGTAATTGATTATAATGTAGGATAACAAATAAGCTTCCACAAACTAGCAAATCCACTAAAGCCTCACAAAAAATGACAGTTGAAATAATTTCCTTCATTTCCTCTCAATTTTTTAGAACCCAGCTGAGACTGCACAGGGCAGTAGACAATATAATACCTATCTATGAATATACTTGTCAAAGAAAAGGGTCAGCTCGCCTTTAGATCAGCTTCAGTCCTCCACAGCTGTGTGCAGAGGGAGATTGAATCATTTCTTCAAAGAGGCAAGCTCCCAGTTCTTTTGAGAGATGAAGGAATTGGAAACCTGCTCTACACCCTGCGCTCCACAACATCCTGTGAAGGTTCAGCGATGTTTTGATGTGAGGATCTGGAAGGCTTCTCGCTTTATCCCGCTGTTCGCAAAAACCTCATTTCTTTGACTTTCCGCAGATGTGCAGAAGGGTTGTGTGTCTTAACGTGACGGGTTTTAGATGCATGCGGCTCGATGGCACTCCTGTCCAGTTATGTAAAGATCGTAGGAAGTGTGGCCTATGACAGTCAAAGGGGATAGAATCTCTAAAAGCAGCACGTTTACAATGATGCATACAGCTTCGTCAAACTGTATGCTACCAACAGTTTTGATTAAATACTCAAAACATATTAGATGTAGTGACACCACAGATGCAGTCATGTGGCACTGAGGTGCTGCTTCAGTTTGCGGGGTACTTTGAGGCAGAAGATTGTGTGCATTGAGTTTTGGTCATGGTTCCTATTAGTCATGGTATAATAACATTTGTGGCATCTCTAGAATCAAGTCCAATAGGGAAGCAACCCAAACAGTCCAATGATTTCACACTGTGGGTTACAAACAAACACCCAAATTTACTGTATAGTAGCTATTTGGAAGATAAAATTGGCAAATATCTAAATGATTACTTAGACTAACTGCTATAAAAGGCCATTGAACTTATTAACGTTAACCTTTACAGCATTTTTTGAGTTGTTAAATGGACTGTTGTATGAGTGCACTCACTGCTGCTGCTTACATGCATAACCAAAACTGTCCAAATAAGTAACTAACAAGCGCTGCTTGGGATATGTTATCATATCACAGCTGTTCCTGAACACATCATGTAGTGTTTTTTTTTAATATATTTAACTGCAGTTACAACACCTACTGTTTGCCTTTGCTATGACTTTGTCAGTTTCCGCCGTCTGCGTTTGCACGCTTATTAAAGCTCGTTATAAAGCTGCTAATGGGCAATTTAGCTTAACACGACCGTCTTCCGCAGCAGCTTTGTAACTGTGACGTGGGTTCCGTCAAAGAGAAAAATCTGTTTTCTTCGGCTGCTGCACTTTGTTAGTGCGGGTTAACGCTCGCATTTAGAAACGCACACTGTGTTCGGATCATTCGGAAACAACAAACTGACTCATGATACTTGACCTGTTTTATCGAGCATGTTACTGCTATTGATTCCGTCGCATTATCCCATCAGCACAGCAATTCACCCTCAAATATTATCTAATTATCTAATTACACACTGCACATCTGAACACCAGGCTTGCCCAAGTGACATTTATTATGTATCATTAACATATTTGTTCATTTTTGGGTCTGACAGTCAGAGCGGTGAGTCATTTCATTTCGCAACACTTATTGGTTTCGCTGTACATCCCTGGGCTCCTCGCCTACAGCCCGCCCGCCCGCCCGCTTGGCAAGAAGGATGACGCCTGTCACCTTTTAGTGTGCGACGAAGGTGAAATGACATTTGAGCGCTGTGCCAAATGTGAGTGCCCTCTCCACTCATGCGCTGCTGTCAGGAGTGATCACTGTTATTTCAGCCGCCTGTCCAAAGAGGGGTTCCGATGGCTCGCCCCCTTTGCTGCGTTAAGGGACTCGAGACAGGAGCCCAGCATTTGGCCTTGCTTTGCAAATCTGATTAGAGGAGCTGTAATAGCAGGTTGTGCGTGAGAGAAAGCACTATAGTGTATGAGGAGAGGATAGAGTAAATATGCAACCCATCCCTCTCTCTCCCTTCTACCCTTTCTTTCCTGCTCTCTCTTCCAAACAACATGGAAGTGTATTATAGAGTATCGTGCTGTCACCTTGGGATGTGATGGGAAATAAAATGGACTACTCAATAGACCGCTAAATTAACTTACTTTAATTTTAGAGACCATGCAACCCACAAAGGCAGAAAGGCACACATGCACACACACACACACATCCATTACTTAATATGTTGTATGGACCCTGCTTCAAAATGAGATGTCCACCCTCTGAAAAGGTGAATGATGCTATTTGAGAATGATGGCTGATGCACTGCATAAATAGAAATGCCTGTATGTCTCTAAATACACATGAATCATCCAGGTGCAGCTAAATCAGTAGAGATGGAGCCAGTCTGCCTTTATGCCTCATAGGTCTTCTAAGTTATTTGTCTGTACCATCTCCACATTTCTATCCTGATCCTCTGGATTCATCATCCACAAATATGGTGTCAAATCAACAAATAAATAAAGGACAATGGCCTCTGAAAGGGAACATTTTACTAACGAAAGTGTATTATGATTATTGGAGAGTTCTATAAACAGGTTTCTAATTGCTAAATAACTGCAAAAGTTACATTAAAATGCTGCAAATTGCATTTCAACTGGATGAAAATATTATAAATATAACTGTTTCTTCAATTCTCAATCAATCAATTTCTTAATCCAACACTTGTCATTGGGCTACAGTCACAAAGAAGCAAGCTAGCACCAGCTGTGCTAATGTTACCAAGCCAAATTACCTTTTCATAGCAAGTTTCGTGTGGTTTTAAGTTTTAATTAAAGTGCTCCACTCAGGTCAATTATTGTAATTGTTTGCGAACAACACAGCGTCCCCATAAAACGCTTGGACCAGACTGAGTCACATAAGGCGAGAAGCATAACAGCATTAGAGCCGACAGTTCCTTCCCTCCAGAGCTGCTGTACATAAGCAGTAATATGTTTGAAACATCTGCTTTCCACTTTATTTCAGAGACTCTTGAGATAATGGGAGCGATGATATTTTCAAAGACATTTTTACCACCATTTCTGACAGAATTCAGCAGATATAATGGCTGATGAGTCACTGAATGATAATTTACTTGGGATACTCGGGACAGCAGCAGCTCCTTTTTACAATGTAGATGATTAAATCCACCTTTTTTATAGTTTAGACTTTGTATTCACTCTGCAGATGCTCATATCATTTTTGTACATGTCACACATCTACTTTACTTTTATATCTATTATGAGCTGACAGTGATGTCAAAAAGCCAGTGACGACGAGGTCACTTCATTCCAAACTGTTTTGAACACATCTTGGAAAAAAAGGCGAGTCTCACAGAGCTGTTGTGTTTCCTTGTGTGTGGCGGGGCCTCCGCGGGAACTCATCAGAGTGAGCGGGGTGGGCTTGAAATGTACAGAAGAGTAGAGGTACCCTCTGGATAGAAAGAGGGGAGACTGACTAATAAAAAGTGCAAGGCTTCTCTTAGCTCCTGCATAATGTCTCTGTCATGTGGAGCTTTGTTTGACATTACTGATGTTTTTCATCTAACGGATAGATCCTCCGTGTTTTTCTCTGTTCCCCTGTTGTCGTGCTGTAATGTAAGTCCACTCCTGCTTTGAAATGTTAAATTAACATTAATGCAAACTCGACGCCTGCAGCTGCTTCACAGTTAAAACCTCAAAGCCCCCCCTTGCCTCTAACTGCTCTGGGTTTGTGTGCAGCCCAACAGAAAACGCTACAGGGCCCAGAGATACAAGACCTGGCCTTTCAGGCTGCGGGTAAAGGAACAGACACGCTGATTCGCTTTGTTGCAGAGGATTATGAAGATTGATAAAACTGTAAAAGTGAGATTGCTAAATATGTAGCTGGAGCCGGCAGCCAGTTAGCTCAGCACAGAGCCCGGAAACAGCTGTTTCCATTTTCATATTTTGCACTCGCACCCTAAATGTTAAAATTGATACTTCATGATTTCTTTTTATTTCAAAATGAAGTTTAAGCAAAATCATCCACTGCTCTTTTAAGCCCAATCTTTATCTCACACTTTCATATTACTCCCACTCTCTGTTTGTTACTCTCATCCTCACTGACTCTCTCCTCCCTGCCCACTTCCTGTCATTTCACATCCTCTATCTTCCACCTTTTTTCCCCCCTCTCAGTAGGGAGTCACGCCTGGGGCTTGATCTTCACTTCCATCACAAGTACATTTTCCAAGCTTCACCTCGTCGTCCTATAAATATTCCAAACCAGTCCAGCTGACACGCTGAATCATGTTCTCCACTCATCGTGTCTGGGTTTTTTGTTTTTTTGGACCAAGAATCGCTCTTTTTTTTTTTTTTTTTTTAGCAGTAACAAGTATCCTGTCAGTGAAGTATTAGATTTCATTTGCTTTAGAATAATGACCTTCCATTTGTGGTCTCTGTGCCGAATGAAAGGATAAATCGTTGACAGCCAAACTGGAGATTATACTGTTGGATTGAAATGATGTGAAGCAGCTTTTATACTTCAGAAAAGTTCAGTTATATTCCGTGGCTTTTTTTTTTTTTTCTTTTGCCTGGTCTCTGTTCACAGGTTAAAATGAACTTAGATGTCCTCCTCGTTAGCGTTATCCTTTCTTAAAATATTCCTGGTTGTTTCATTTGAGCCTCAGATCAGAAAAGCGTAGCGCTGACTTCCAGATCTGAATATCCACCTTGGAAGCGGTTTTACTTACTTATTTTTCATCCCGGTGCGCCATCTGTAAGCTACAACCCCTATCAACCCCAACACTTGCCGCGAGCAAAGCAAAGGTATGCATCTCGAGCCAACATTTTAACTTCTGTAAACAAACACTTCTCCTACCTGCCTACCACATTGCTAAAATCCCATTTGACCATGAGACCGTTTTATAAATAACCCCCCTGGAGCATCCGAGCCAGCTCATCAGCATATAACATCTGCTTCAGTCGGCTGCCAGCCAGCTCAGGCTGAGGAGAAAGCACGCTCGAGTGTCCCTCCTTCTCCTGTAGTCCACCAGCGTCCCGTCGCAGACAGCGACCCTCTCCGGCTCATTTCCCTCCCAGATCCCCACACCCAGCCTCCGCTCAGGCCTCTTGGTAAGCCAACAGCCTGCCAAGCCACCCGGGGGTCACACACAGTCACGGCTAATGTGACGAGGCCAGCTGCTCATCATTGCCCAACCAGCCTCTCACCAGCTGTGATTGGATGTAAGGGGTCGCCCAGCTTGGCCCACAGGGGCCCCGGGGCGGATCAGCCATGTCCTCTACACAGATAAGTGAGCTGAACTGTGTTCCAAACTTTGAAGCAGCTGATCAGCAGCTGATTTTTTTTAATAGCCCGGTACAGAAAAGTTTATCCGTGCGATCTGTCTTTGCCACATGAAAGTAGATCAGAGGAGACGCAAGATATGATAAGGAGTTGAAACTAAAAAGGTAAGGTCAGCGCTCTGCAAGCAGCAGAAAAACAGTGTGAAAGTGAAAGGATAAAATCTTAAATGTACAGTGGAACAAATGATCTTTCAAAGCAGGTGACAGCTGTTTCATGTCACTTTTTTCTGCCTTTCGAGCCTGCTCACCTTGACACGGTACTTTGCTCTCAGACATTGTCTATTTTTAGTTGGTTTTTTTTGCATGTTTAATACGTTTTTATCTTTCTAAAAGCTTGTGTCATATACATGTATAGTCAACGCCGAGTTGTCAGCTCTGCAGGAGTCAACTATTTGTTGCACGTGGAAATAAACAAGGTAAATTGTGTTTACATATACAATTAAAGTTGCAGGACAGTTATGTTATTTGGAGTTAATGCATGTTGACTGAAGGGTTTGTGGTCCACTTTAAGTCCTAATGCATTACTCTATTTAATCTCTAATTTAACACTCCTTCTTTAATGGTAAATTAACTCTGATTGGTGTGCAATTAAACACTAGCTTGGAGTTTAATGTGGCACGGTAGGGTGCATGGTGAAAGTTGGTCATCTTTATTGGCAGGAAATGTCACGTATGACAGAGTTTTGGGCTGTAATAACACCTGTTATTACAGGTAATTACTACTACAGTTAATTCTTCTACCTAGACAAGTGTGGTAACATCTTTAGTGACTTGCAAACATTTCTCACACTGAGTGACTGTAAAACTTATTATACCTTATGCTTCAAAATGCTCCCTGATATGCCCAAATTGAACCGATACACTGAAGATTTCTTGATTAAGTGCAAGTGCAGTGACATTTACTGTAATTAGCGTCGTTCGGAGAATATACACATGTTTTCTTTAAAGGTCTCTGTACTGCAGAGCACTAAACAGTGATAAATGCACCAAATTTAAGTGCGTCACATGTACAAAATATTATGAAAAAAAAAAAAATACTAGTCCTCATTTTTGCATGTTTTATGAGCAATCGTGTGACCTTCCCCGCCACATGGTTGGAGTTTGTCTCCTGTAAAAAGTTGCAGACCTAGAAATTATATTCGTCAATATTCTTCTCTGGGCGGCGACAATCAGCATTCAAGACAATAGTCAAGACAAACAACCCCAGCTGCCTAGGATGCCACTCTCAAAGCAATCAGCCGCAACAAAAGCGAGAGAAAGCCCCCTCACCAGCACTAATTGTTAATAAGGGGTTTTGGCATAGTTGATTTTTCTTTCATTCAGTTCCCAATTTGTTCCTGTTGCGATGGTGTTTGTGTCCCTCGGGTCTAATCTAACGTTTCTGTTTGAACCTGCAAATGCTTTCACAACAAACAGGCCTGAGGAGGAGGTGGGGAATGTATGCGTGTGTGTGTATGTGTGTGTGTGTGTGTGTTGGAATGGGGGGCGAAGTTGCTCTGGAACCCTTGCAAACCAGATGTATTTCATATGGAAATGTCAGAGCGCCTCAGAGACTTTGCTCATAGTGTGGATGGAAATGTGGACTGCGGTGTAGTCCCATGATGCGAGCGCGTGGATCCGGCTGTCATTCTGCAGCTCCGTGCTTGCTATTTCAAATTAAACGGTTCTACAGGTAGCTCATTTAAATCAGGTTGGGGTTAGTTGGCAACGGTATTCGATATCAGCCGCCTGGGGTTGTTGTAAATTTCAAAAGCCCTTGATACGCATAATATGTGTTTATCAACCGCTTGTTGTAATATTTTAATGGTGTGCAGCAGGAAATTGCAGTTTGGCATTTAATGAGCTTTTACGA
Organism: Seriola lalandi dorsalis; assembly: GCF_002814215.2. Lineage (NCBI taxonomy): Eukaryota > Metazoa > Chordata > Actinopteri > Carangiformes > Carangidae > Seriola > Seriola lalandi. The sequence goes on along the minus strand of NW_019525485.1, from coordinate 4,618,144 downwards.
ACACAGACGTCGAATAGTGTGGAGTAATTGAATACAAAAGCACATTTAGAGTCAGTTAAGGAAATAAGTGTCAGCTATGATGAAGATGACATCTCTCTGCGCATGCAGCACACATTACATGGTGGCTTTAGATGAAAGAGTTCACATCCTTTGAGCTTCATTCATGTCAAATTTAAAACTACTTGCAATCAAATGAGATCTACCAGCTAATGTTAATTCACCAGCTGACAACTTCTGTTTTTTTTGTTTTTTTTTTTCTTCCTTGGAAAGTAGTGATGTGGATGAAAGAACAGATGTCTTCTTATTTCATGCCATTTTCCCTGTTTTGGGAGAGTCTGAAGGAGGCAGCAGCGATGGTTTTCCTCAGGGCCCGGCTGTAACAGAGAGCCAGATGCTTCTTTAAATCTGTGTTGAATTGTGCTTGAGTTCTTTGATAGCACAACGGCAGATAAGGCAGTGCGAGTTATCTTGGAGCTGCCACACATAAACAAGCACGGCTGTACATATGCATCGATAGGCAGGCCAGCTTTCAGCACTATCTACCCTTGCTTTGGTTCATCTCAGTATCACATGACTGGGTTACTTTAAAAAATATCAGTTATTGTTCCCATGATTTCGGCTACATTTATCCTTCTAAGACGGTTTTTCTCACATCTGTTAATTGAGATTAACATTGTAGGGATGTACTGAATGCCGTAGAGAAGAAAGTGAGAGTGTGAAAATTCCTTTGATACATAATAGCACTCCAACATACACTTTCCCCCTCAGCCTCAGGAGGTCAGCTGTTCCTTTTTGTCAGAAACCCCTTTTTAATATGCGCTCCATGTTGGAAGCGGTGCACTGTGGTAAAAGCAAATTGAAGCACAGTATGAGCTTTAGAAATACTGTTTATTACCAACCTATAGATAAGTGGTTCTCAGACAGTAGCGCAGGCCAATTCAGCAGCGCACAGTTCACGCAGGAGGCAGATTTATTCATAGTTTATTTATTGTCTGTTGACAAAGAGGTGGAACTGGCACTTGAACCCTTTGACGCACGACATCATTTTTAGGCTAAATACACAGAATTGGTCAGCATCGTCAACTTGGATCGGTCTGCTGTATCCAAAAGTGTGACAGCGGGTGAATACTGTAAATATGTTCTCAGCTGGTTTCCACATGTACATTTCATACATCTCATGGTTAAGCTGTTTTCATTTGTAGTAGTATTTTGAAAGAATTATGTGTTTATAATTAATTCTATCACATTTTTTTAATAATGCTGCTGCAATGCAGCTGGAGGGAGCATGCGCACCATAGTTTGAGAACCACAGCTATAGATAGATGTGACTTGTGAAGGCACTTAGGCATGAATAGCCTGAATCATCTGAGTAATCCATCTGAATCGTTCACTGTAATTACAATAAGTGCTAATTACTATTGCAATCATCACACTATTAGATAATTTAATTGGGTCCTGAAATAAATAGAGCCCATGTACAGCACAGACGCTGCTGTTCTTTTCTCACTTATAATTGATAGTAAACATTTTTTTTATCCATGAGCCTAACCATGACAAGATGTTTATAATTGTCACCATGACCACGATAACGGGTTATCTAAATTTCCCTCTAAACAAAATTTCAACCCAAAGCACAATGTGTCCTTCACTTTAACGAAACACTTATTTTAACCCAAACCATTACCTCTCCCTCTCCCTCACCCTAACCTGAGCAAACCGTCGCCACAGTGTGTTGTCACGTCATAAAACAGATGGATTTTTCAACAGTGACTTATAATCATTGGCAGGACAACATATCCATCTGTGCTGTTCCCAGACAGGGGTGTCAGATCAGAAAGAATACATCTTGTTCAAGAAGACGAATGGACAAATGACATATTTTATCATTTAATTTTGGAGGAGCATATCGAGGATGGATTTTCTGTCGAGAAACAGCTGGCAGTGTGGTGTTAAACCCAGCTTTGAAAACAATTGACTAAAGATGTGATCGATAGGACATTGCTGTGGTGGGGTCAGACAAAAGCAAAGCAAAAGTCTCAGGACACCATGTGACCACAGCGAGACATGAAACGGTATTAAACTGTGTTGTTGGCAAGAGCTAAATGCATTCAGTCACAGCAGTTCGTGTCACAAAGAGCACAGGTCTCTTCTCTTCTGCTTTATAGGAACACATTTCAGTCAACACGGTAAATACTCGTGCGCTTAGAAACGAGGCATGCTGGGTGTCTGGATGTGTACGCCTGCAGCGGTTGTTGCGTTTAGTAACACCTCCTTTTTCTCCCCTTTAATTTCCCCTTCTCTCTGCTGTCTAATTCCACAGAAAATCTATGTAACTGGGAGTTTTTACAGAGTCAGTGACTGTCTGTTTTGCCGAAAACGGGTAAAGTGCATCCCACATGCACAGTCAGAGCTGAAGCAGTGCTTCAGTGAACACAGGGGAGCACAAAATGTTTGCAATAATTAATGTATTTTGGGGAAATCAAAGACAGGTCAAAGTGCAAGTGATTTCTTTTTTAAAGCAAGCGCTGCTGCAAATTAATGAATAACCAAAACAAAAGGTGCAGAATCCACCTCTCTTCCCACCTCTGAAGATGAAAGACTTGCATTAAACAGATGTATTTTCAGGTGCTGTTCTCCCGGGAGCTTGTTACTGACTGGTAAGATGGGGGTCAACAGCCAGTTTTGGTGAACGGAGCACCCTGTGGTGAGCTCGATTTGCCAACGTGATTTCCTCTCTCTCCTTGTTCGCGTTTGTTTTCCAGCCCGCTCCAATAAACAAAACAAAAGTCTCGCCGGGTAAACAGGAGATCCGTTACCAGTCAGTTCGCAACACTTTGCCTCTCCATGATTAATTCATAGGATTCAAAAAAGCAAACAAACAAACAAAAAAAAAAACATTATTAAATGAAGAAAACTGACACACCATCTGATTCATTTATCATAGAGGCACTGAGGCAGCCTACGATGGTGAGTACTGTATATAAATGAGAAAACCGACTTCCTTTGAGTCAATAACAACCCCTGGGAGAGTCCTATTTTCTTCCTACAGTTCACCTTGATAATACATGTATGCACTTCATCTAAGACACTGTCTGCTTGTTGCAGTTTTTATTGGTAATTAATACATTTTGAGTCTGTTGCACTAAATCAAACTTTTATTTTTTTAAACTTCTTGGCATTCGTTCTTTACCTTGGAAGTAACACTTTGCCAAATAACATTTTTATGATCTGTATGTGATTGCCTGTTATTGTGTGACAGGAAAATGCCACACTTCAGGTCATGTGATAGCAACCAAACCATCTCCATGACAACCGGGCGAACTCCCATCTGCTGAATTTCTTGTTGAAAAGGTCTAAGTTTCAAGTTGACGTACAGGAAACTGCGTTGAACTGGATTGAACGTGTGGCTCAGGCAAAACGCTGGTGTGCCTGCCCGGTTTGGTTCGTTTACAGCGCGGCTGGTGTGAAAGCCGTCAAGCAGACACCATTGCGTTTCAACAACAGAAATGTTGTGGAAGCGGACTCGTGATCTGAGCATCAACTCAAAACCTACATCATTTTCATTAAACGCTTAAACCCCGCCTGCTTGTTGTGAGATCAGCAGCAAGCGAAAGCCAGGACGGAGGTGTTGAGCTCGTGTCTTGACATTAAAAAGCGAGTGAAACGTAGCAGCCAAACAAAGCTGGTGCATGCATCATTTCATGTAACACAGAAGGGAAGACTTCATGGGCTCAGTATGTCAGACTTCACTGTTGACTGTCTTCCTTAGTCTTTTCTCTTGAAAATGTTTGACATACATTATTTGTGTATGCTGTGGACAGAGACACCAGCTGCTCTTGTGTTCTTCTCTAGGCATGATTGCTGCCTCTCTCTTCCCTTTGAACAGTTTTGTGTTGTATTATTGTATATGCACCTGCTGTTACCACCAGTAACCACACGTGTCTCTCAACAAACAGAGAAAATGTTAAGACTCTAAACCTGGGCTTTAAATGGCAGATTAGAACGTCTAGTGTTTATTTGGGTTGTCACTCGTGGCCTGTATATGTGGTGAGGGCTTTTACCAGACCAGTGACGGGAACACAGTGTTTTCTTTCTTACTGTCATCAACTCAGCATGTGCAAAACACTCCCTGCTCACAGCGGAGAGAATATGCAATAGACTTTCCCCGTGTGGATGTCGTGCTGAGAGAGGCCGTAGCCACACTACTCGAAAGTACAGAAGAGTTTTCTCCTAATAATCAGGAAAAATACAATATGTGGAGGCAAATCATTGCTGTAACAATTTGAATTATAGCAGCGACTGAAAAGAAAACATTTGCAATTCAATCCCTCGTGAGTATTTTGAGTTGAAATTGAAATACGACAGAATTTATTGCACCGATAAATTCGACTCTGAAAACCGTCTTTCTGAATTGTGAGTGGTCTGAGTTTCACTTTTTGAAATTCTCAATGGTCAAGTTGTGCAATTTCAAAAAACTGACAGCATAAATTTATTTTAGGGTAATCGTCAAAAGCTACTGTATATTCAAGATGGTCTTTTTTCAAAAAGTCAAGACCAACTCAAATACGCAAGGTTAAATTCAGATGCAAAAAATACAAGATAAAAAAAGAAAAACAGTGCATTAAATTCAGTGGTATTTAAATTCCAACACTAAGCATTCAGTAATGTTTAAATGTCAAAATTTGCAAATAAGTTGCTGATATAATTCAAATGATTTTGTTTTGATTTGCTTCCTTATAATATGGCAGCATTGCAGTTCAACAATGTTATATTCCTCAACAACTTGTTTAAAAGTTGGTCTGATATAACCCACACAGGATATAGAGTATGGCTATCACTGGCAGTGGTTTTTTCTATAATTAAACAGGTGCAAGGGCCAGAGAGAACCCGGCCTGAGTGGGCGAGGAGGAGTCAACCAGCCGGACATTAAAGCATTGTTTTCTGACTCAGGGAGGGAGGTTCGATTTTCTGATGCATTATGCACCACTGTAGACTCTGTATTTTTCAAACATGGAAAATACTCTCTGTACTTTATACAGAAAGGTTCACTCTTTCTCTTCCAGTCTACTTGAAACACTGAAGCTATAGGCACCGTGTTATTTTTAGGCATACGTAAATGTCGAGTGCACTGGAAGCTACAATTCAAATAATCAAATTTGAAGGACGGGAAAATAATGGAACAATCTGAGTAGTAGGTTGCCAGGTGACGGTGCCACTAATCAGGGATCCTTGAAAGATCTGGCGTCGCTCGCTGATAAACACATCAGGGCTCTGCTTTCAAAGAGTGTCCCTCCTCTTTTAAAGAGCCCCACTTTCGTCACTACCAGTGTGGAGCCTGTATCTGATACCTTTCCTCTGGCATCCTCTGCATTCAGTCCCCCCATACACACACCCCCCTCCACCCTCCAGAAGTTTGGCATCAAATCGCTTTAGCTGCAGGAAGCATTTGCAGGATGGGGATGAATTGTTCATGCCTCCTATTGTTTGAAATAATGGGAATTGAATGGATTAGATGTGGCTAATGTAGCTGTCAACTTTATATTTTTCTTCCAGCACCCTCCTCAGGTTTCATTAACATCCCCAGACCATATCACCACAGTGGCAGACTATACTTGCAGTGTCTGAACATTCATTAAGGAGAAAAGCAAATGTTGTTCTCGGAAAAATTGTCAGAACAGATGGCTACTGTTCCGGGCCTTTGGATAGGGAAGAGACGATGGCATTTATCTGTTCTGATATAGCTGAGTTGCTGAATTGAAATCATGTGAAGGCTTGTTTTATTTATTAATTTTAATTTCCCAGTCACATTCATTTCGAATGTTTTTTTCCTCTAGTGACGCCTCGGGAAGCCAGATTGACTCCCCTAACTTCATTGCATCTTGTTTGAGGAATAAAATGCAGTTGCTATAGCCTCGGCAGAGGAGTGACAGTTGGCCAAAGTTGGTTTAACCTGGAGTAGCCTCTTTAAAGAGCAAAGAGATGAGTAGCAGGACAATCAGATTCTCGTGAACAGTGGATTCTTTTCACTTCTGAGGGCCAACCTTTAACAGGAAGATTCAATCAATAAATCTTTTCAGATGGAATTGCCTCTGAATAACATTCCCCTGCTGAAACAAAACATCTATTGACAATACAAATTCAAAGCCTTTGAAGGCTTTTCTGAGATATGCTCTAGGGAGCAACTGTGAGGAAAAAATGTATTCGCTGAGGGTGGAAGTAGAGCGCCACAAGAGACCAAATTAAGGGTTTCGCATCTCAACATCGTTGCTAAACCTACAGCCGTGGTATCATCAGAATAATGAATGTGTTTTATGAATGTCCTTTAATCTTTTCATGTGAAATAGCTGGAGACTATACTAAAAAGTATTTATTCTCAATATGTCAGACATACTAAGCTGATTGCTTTCTGCTTTAGGAGTGCGACGTTTCAGTCGTCAATAACAGGGAGACATCATTTGTAGCAGTTCCAGGCTTTTTACTAAGAGCAGTTGTGTCATGCATTTCAATACAGAAACTCCATTATCTCTCAATGTGTATCATCAGTTTGCAAATGAGCCAATTAAACAACATGAAATACACGATGCCATTGTACAAACAAATCCAGCCAAAGCCTTTTCCTATCGCAGTCTATTCACTTCTCATTACGGCTCAGCAGGGATTTTTGTGGCTTGGAAGCGCTGCCCCATTTTGCCGTGCAAAACAACCACCGTGCATCTTGGCTCACGTGTAAAGGCAGCTATATATATATATATATATATATATATAACATATACAACATATATTGCTTTTTTGGCTTGGTGGTGATCCGGAGCGCGAGAAAGACCTAAGCCAGGGCTTAGCCTTTCTGTGTTCTATTACAGAAAATGGACGATCCTATTACATCGCTGGTAATCTCACTGGGGCCAGACAGGGCCCGTCCACCCCTTAGTCTCCTTTGGCCGAGGGCACGAGCAGTGTCTGCTGACCTTCTGGAGTCCATTTCCCAAAAGCAAATCCGCTCCAATAATCATTTCTTTGAGGCGCGGCGGGGCACTGTGCAGAACACAAGGTAGATATTATGGGAAATGTTGCACTGACTCATTATCTGCTGTGATATGACACATAAACAGAACCAGTGGTTGAAAGTAAGTGTGTTTACTCAAGTACTACCACCACTTTCTACCCCTTCTTCTTTAATACTGACAGATGTACTGTGGTTTTCTCTTCAGGCTAAGATTTGACATTAAGAACTATAATGAGCTTTGTTAATTGTTAAACAATTAAACAAGTGGTTCCCAACCTTTTTGGCTTGTGAGCACTTACAATAACGCAGCGTCCACTTTGGGCTCCTCGTCAAATTTCAGATTGATGTCAGCAGTGAAAGATTTCACCTGTAAACCTCTCAGATGGTTTCATTCATTCAAACAGCTGTACAAGGCCCAAAGACGGCAAATTGTCTAATATTTCACAACAAACGCAAAGATTAGAGCAGTGATTCCAAAGTTCTTCAGAAGGCTGATGAGTTTTCACTTCAATTTTTACATTTTCAGAGACAAAACACGCATGACGTCCTGTATTGATTCTGTTTTTCAGTTTCCTCTGTTAAATAGTATTCACATGACACAGCGAGCTTCCACTCTCAAACAGAATCTTTAAGCCAGGTGGCTTTCTCCGTGCTATACAGTCAGTACTTCTCTAGGAAAGCAGAGTGAGATGCTGACAGTGATGGACCAAGTGCTCATTATGCATAAAACTGTCCCCTGTGATTGATACTACTGATATTATACTAATCATAATTAATATTGAGTCATTAACATACGGCATTTTGCTGCTGTAGTTGCTTGAGGTGGAGCCAGTTTTTACTACTATTTTTAAAAGTTAGCAAGTTTAGTCCAGTGGTTCCCAACCTCAAGGTCAGGCCCCTTCAAAGGGTCACAAGATACAGCTAAGGGGTCGTGAGGTGAGTTATGGGAGGGAAAAGACAAAAAGGTGAAAACACAAATCCCACAAATATGATATAAATATGAAAAATGTAGTTAGTTTGGAACCACAGAAATTTTAAGTAGAGTCCAAAAGAAATAAGTGTATAAATTTCATCAGTCACTGGAGCCACTGTAACGGAGTATTTTTACATTGTTGTGTTGGTGTTATTGCTACAGTGAAGAATGTGAGTGATAGTTATCAATATGTCTTGCTCTAGGTGTGAAGCACCTTCATTCTCTTTAAAAGGCTGAAATGGTGGATTTGAAATACAACAGAAAGCTTAGTGATTCCCTGGATCGCCCTCCTTATGTACCAGATGGCATGCTAAATTACATGTGAAACAGGAAAATGAAATGTGAAGTTAATGATATCAATTTTGGCAGCTTCAGAACATGAGCTGGGCTATGAGATTTGATAAGGATTAAATTAATTTTGTTTGGAGTTGTAATTAATATATTGGTAAAAAAAAAAAAAAAAAAAGGCTGTGATCACGCTCCAATAGCCTACAAGCAAAAAAAAAAAAAAACATTTCCTAATCAGACGCTCTAGTGTGTTTTCCCATTCGAGAGTGCTTAGTTTTTTGGGGGAACCATCGTCATAGGCCGGAAAGAAAAAGGCTGAGAAAATCTTTAATCAAATATAATAGCTTCGAATGTTTCTCATGAGGGATCTGAGCCTTGTTTATTCAGTTTCAGACGCCTCAGTTTCCTATAAATTATAGATGGGAGGTGCTTTAGTATTGTAATTTCAATATCAGGCGTTTCACAATCATGATAACGTGCTATAATCCTTAAGCAAACATGTAAGAAGAGGTGGTGTTTATTTCAGCGAGTGCCTCATCTTCTCATCTTCCTTTTTCTTATTACTTGTGCCTCAGTAATTCCTTATCGCCCTATCAGACAGGCGGGCTCTGTTCAGTCAGTTGGATTTCTTCTGTAATTATCACATCTCATCCACCAACCTCTGTATGTAGTATGTGGGGGACTGGATTGTTGTGATAGCAGTCGGCCTTGTCTGTCACCCCCCCCTATCAAATGACCCAATATCAAGGTCTTAAGTCAGCAGGCGCCGTAGATTTGAATCTACCCAATGTGCAGTGGGAAAGCTGCCTTTCCATGATTACCTTTTTTTTTTTTTGTTTGTTTGTTTTTTGGTTGACATGAGCGAATGTTTAATGTTCAAACTACCAGAACAGAATCGTCATAATCTCAGATGTCATGCCAGTGTGCAGCACAACTCCACAGGGAATCAATTAGAGGAAAAAAAAAGAGAGAGAGAAGACTTTCTAACTAGGATGATGTTTTTAGGCATGTGAGAGCATTTCAGCCTCTGTGACATTAATGTAGAATCAAAAGCTGTAGTTATGAGGCTGCAAATTCCTCTGGTTAGTTTTTTTTTGTTTGTTTTTTTTTCTGGTTAAGATTTCTTGTGTATGGAAAATGTTAATCAGACAATCAAAGAAAATGTATAGTATAATATGAATAATTGGGTAAATTCAGTTCCACATCGTATACGTTTAGACACCTGCCAATCTAAACCGACACGCTGCCTTTCTGGAGAATAACATTCCCATCTTCTATTTGAATCAAGTCCACTAAGTTTTCTTTTGAGAAAAAAAAACAAATTTGCGCTGAAAATATTGCCTATATCCCAGGTCTGCATTGGGGAGAAATGACAGCAGCTGACAACACGCACTGTGAAATTGATAGCAATGGAAAACCTAACTGGCACCCAATGGTTTGGCCTCCCTCATGTAAGTCATATTATTAGCCAGTTCAATGGACTGGTTAATGACATAGTGGTCTATTACACTCATGTCTGTAAACAGAGGCACATGTTGCTAGTGCCAGAAATCTGCCCATCATAAGTTTGACTTTATGACAGCAGTCTCCTTAAAGATCGGCGGGTATGTTTCCAGAAATAAAAGAAAAATATCTTTTCAGAAAGCCTCCTACGTGTATGGCAGAGGTGTTTGTGAGTCCAAAACAAATTCGTAGGCCCATTTGTAACATTTGAAAGGTTGTAATTGTACATTTTTAGCAACATTTGCATCCAGAGACACTATATTCTTGCTCTTTTCATAGTGCAGACATGAGAATAATATTGTGTAACTAAGCATGCTGATGTTGGACTGATTTATGAGTCTTTTCTGGTCAGATCCAATATTCCCATTAAATAATGGCCACTTAAACTATAATATATTTGATTTGTTAAGTCAACTACACAAATGTCACAATGTATCAATGTAGAATATCAAATAATATCTATTAATGTATATTAATGGTAAAAATAATAAAAACAAAATGCCAAATCCAAACATCAGATTCCTAAATGCTATGTTTGCAATCTGCTTTATCTAAAAAAAAAAAAAAAAATCATGTTATTTTATTTGTGAAAAAGCTGAAATATAAACTATGTTTTCAGGCAAGGAAACTACTCTGAGAAGTTTGTTTTCAAGTTGATCAATTTCATGCGTTTTCACTCATACCTGTAATTTTGAGAGTCACTCAGTGACCTGAAAGCATGTTGCATTTATTCCCATGAAAGGATATGTCGTCGTCGTCAGGACCCCCCCCCCCCCCAAAAAAAAGAAAAGAAATCACCAGAAAGCAGTTTTAAAAGCAGATTTCCAAAAGGTTCTCTCAAAGGGAGCATTATGACCTGGAGCATTTCTGTGTAAATGTCTTTGTAGAGACCATTTCATGGCACTTTTGCTTTATTAGACAGTTCTCTGTTAAAAGAAGCTCAAAAGCGGGAAAGTAACAAGCAATAAAGGCCCAGGCTGGTTTTACAGAGAGAAAAGTGCTTTTACATGGGAGCCGCATTCACCAGCTGAATGACAGGATCGTCCAGGAGTTAACCTCGTAGAGAAATGTGTTTTCTGTGTATCATCCTGTGAAATCACAGAGTAAAAGAATCATGTAACATCCCATAAATCAAATTAATAAGTTCTTAAACAGTGGAGCTCTTTAAACGCTGACTTAACATTAAATCTCTTCAGCCGCTCTCAATTTACAGTATATTTTATTGTGGTTTGCTTGCCATTTACAGTATGTAGGGCCATTTTGAAAATTGTATCCTTCACAATGGAGGTGATCTATCACCTCTGCCTCATTTTTAATCCCAGGTGACTGAAACATCTGTCAGGATGACTGAATGTCGATAGTGCAGTACAGCAGGGAGACAGGGAGGGGAGGAGGAGGCGAGGGGGGGATGCAGATCCAGCCAGGAGTGATGACTTGGAGACAGCCAGGATCTCATCTCGATATGATGAGTATCGCTCAACAGCAAGTTTACGCGTGTGTGAGATAGGAGGACACACAGAAACTTCGTATAACACATAAATGGATGCTCATTTTTCCACTTGACGGATGCTTTTTTCCATAACCATATCATGGCTGCATGAATTAAGGTGGCACCTGCAAACCTGCGAGAGATAGTGACAATCTTTATCCACTGATGGTATACGGTGTATATGGTACCAACAGATGGTCTACTGGAGGATGTGTAACACATGAAAGCACCCCGTGGTGCGTTTGGAGGCAGCTGTACAAGAGACACTCAGGAAAGTCTCCATCTTTAACAGACAAGGTTATCAGAAATTCATGGAGCCTAATTAAATGTATCGCCTTCGCTCAATCCCACAGCACATTTCTCAATAATGACATATAGACCTAATTCAGTTCTAGTTTATAGGAAAATGATTCCAGCTCTGAGGCTCTATAGTTCATCAGCTGCCCTCCTCTCTGCTTTTATGTAACTTTTTCCTCTCACCTTAAACCTGTCCACTTCCATATCCTGAAATGTATTAGTGTGTGTGTGTGTGTGTGTGTGTGTGTGTGCGTGCGTGCGTGCGTGCGTGCGTGCGTGCGTGCGTGCGTGCGTGCGTGCGTACGAGGGACTCAACTTCACTTTTATATCACGGCTACTTTCCCCAATTAGATCCGTGGACTTGTCTAACACAATATTTCTAAGAATTGCTTTCAATAATGGATGATTCCCCCCCTTACAATATTCTGTATGTCAGGCCCCAAAGCAGGAAGGTGGGTGACCTTTCGAGTACAGTATGTAGTGACCACATACTCAACAGGTCCTCCAAATTAAATGGAAAAGTATTTATTATATTTTTTAATTTGACACGCATATTAGCAGCATGACATCATTTGTCTGCGGCCTCCAAAACTCCAAAAAACAGGTTTAGATAATGGTTTGGGTTAAAATAACTACTTTGTTAAGCTTAGGGGATTTGTTGTTCGTGGTTACAATGATAACCACTTGTTATGTTTAGGGAACAATCGTGATATCTTTTAGTATCAGGAACTAAAAAAACCCACCCTGAACAAATGATTGCATGTGTACGATGTGGCAGGGGCCCCTTAGAAAAACTTTCATAGGTCCCCAAAGAGGCTGAGACCAGCCCTGATTACAGCTGTTGCAGTACGTACAGTAGCTGTGTATCACATAACAATTAACTGGTTAGTTATTTTTTTTCGTGCATGTAGTGTTTTATGAGGTAACATGTATTTCAGTAAAATATAAATTTTATAGCATTAATATAATATGAAAAAGTAAAAAGGCTTGTAAGCCAAATAACAAATGGGCACGAGTCCATTAGCATCATTGCAACGATAAATCATCTTTGCACGGCACTGTAAAAGCCTGTAAACCGGAGGTACGGTCCTCCCGCCTGCTCCAATACAGACATTCGTCACCTGATAACACGTGCGCACCTGTAGTGTTTATGATCGCCCACTGTAAATGTCATGATAGCGATGTGCTTGTCCATTTGAGGAAACACCCAGAGAGAGGATGTTAAAATTCCAATTACACTCCCCGACATCGCCACAACCTGCTCTATCTCCAACTGCTTGCATAATTGATTAATAGCAGTAATTGCTAATACATAATGGATAATAATGGTAAAACCATAATTAGCAATGAGAAGGCCTTCAGCAGTTTTCCCATTCAACTGTTTCAAGTGCAAAGGATTTAACAGGCTGTAGACAAAGAATTCAAAGCACCTGTCACGTCACATTTAATAAGGAAAAATTATGATTTCAAAGGTGTTCCTTATCTTACCTTTGCAAGCAATCACGTATTTAAGCTTGAGTTTGTATAATACTATAATGTAGAAAGGAATAAAGCACATGTCTTTGTATAGATGTCTCTTAACTGATGGTAAGATTAGATAAAAAAATACAGGAAGGCATTCATGAAACTTTCTCAAAGACAAAAGAGAAAGAAAATCAGGATCTTTAATATTTACAGAAACATGAACCTTCAGTATTTTACATCCGCTGTATGAACAAGCCCTTCTGTCAATAATTTGTGTGAAACAAAATAATTTATATGGGAGTGATTTGTACACGCAGTCAGGATTAGCGTCAGGGTCAGAGCTTAGTGTTTACGAGGTTGTTGGGAGATTGCATTTGGGAAAAAGGGGTCTGGATCGTGAAGTTTGGGTCAAGGATTTAAAACTGTAGGGTCTTGAGGGTTAAAGCATCGAACAAAACTGAACACTTTGCTTTTTTGTTTTTTAGTCACCTCCCCACAGAAGCCCTGGCAAACCGGAGCAGCCGTATCATCCGAGCCTTATTAGCAATCCAAACAGACGGCTGCTCGCTACCCTGTGTACCTTTTTTATAAAAGTTGTTAAAATCCCAATAAAGGTGAGAGGAAACGCTGCCTGGAATGCTTAAGCTGTCGGCCTGGACGGCCACCTGCATCTATTCCTGTCTTCTTTTGCTTAATTAGGATACAGATGTCGGTTAATGAGAGCGGACGCCGCTAATGAGTGATGCTAAATTCAATGGGTCACAGTTGGCAGTGCCACATGTGCTGCTTTTGATCATGCTGGCTAGTGTCTCTCTGCCTCTGGAATTACACAGAAATTATACTGAGCCCAGGCTATTTACTTAATAATTCATTCATTCATTGTTTGTCTTGTTTCATTTTCCTCACATGCTGTGATTCTTTAAATATATATATATATTTTTTTTTTTCACATTTCTGGCAGGTTGTGGCTTTAAATTACAGCTAGTTTGCTATTTTCAGAGTTTAAGACCATTTAAAATCAGGATTTTTTTCACCAGCACTCCTCTCCCCAACAAGCGCGGCGGAGCAGCTTCGTATGACAGGATAGAAAAACTAATTTCACCTCTCACACACAACAGCGGAATTAAATGAGTTTCCCCTTTTTAAATAGTGGCACAGCACTTTTTCTGCTTCCCCCTCTACGCACTGTGTATTACTTTTTTCTTTTTTTTTTTTTTTAAATGGAAAACAGTAAAGTTGATGCAAGTATTACATTAAATTGCCTGTAAATGTCCGTGTGAATCCAGGCAACCGAGAACCCTGTAGAGTGCGAGGTGGATAAATGAGGAATTCACTTATAAGGAGGCGGAGAACAGGCCGTTAAAAGCCCGTGTTTGGACACTTGTCTGCATTCCAGCCTCTTCCACACCGAACTAAACTGTGATGGCATCATGATTCACATGGCGTCCTCTGAATCACGTACACAACTCCCACTATGCTGGAGACTCCTAGCTAATCCAAGACCTTCATAAAGCATGTGTTGGGCCTTAGCGACACATCTGTCATTCTGACGTCCGCTAGTATGGTCTGGACTGTCGGTTTCTAATCCATCTGTGCTCTGCAGAGACAGTCTGCTGCCAACTGGATCTTTGCTAAGCCTTTGGAGAAGCAGACTGAACGGCAGCTCCTGCCAACTTGCTGAAAGTTTTTATTTATATCGTACTGTGTATTTGACCATTTCCTGATTTTGTTTTCCCTGCTTACCGTTTTTTCTAACAGTTGCCCGGTTAAGTGAGTATGTTGACAAATGTTTTCTCTGATGAATCAGATGCTCGTGCTTTTTGCTTTGATGTTGCCAGGCGATCAGGAGTCCATGGAAAGAGGGTAACTTTAATCCAAAGCACCAAAGGCAGAATAAGGCCAATGACTTTGATCTCCCTCATGCAAAAACCCAGTAATTTTCCACTGCAATGCCACCGTGCTGGTAATATTGGATTAAAAACTCCCTCTTTTCTTCTGCAGTCCACTCATGTATGGCCTCAGGGGTGGATGAAGTCTGACAGAGGCGCTCTGGCAAACTGCACAATAGAGATAGAGAGTAAGAGAGAAAGAGAAAGAGAGGCAAGCAATTTTGACACATCTTCCTCAGTGCCACGGTGAAGGAATGCAGCTACATGTTCACGTGGGTATAAGAACTCAACGGGCGCAGTTTGTTGATGGACAACCTGTTGACGCAACAAGTCAAGTTGTACGTTTATGGATGTACAGTGGATGCCGCATCTGAGAGCGACTCTAAAGGGTTGTGCCGTCGCTTCTCCCAAGCAATCAGAGGTCAGCGAGCTCATTCACAGCCACTCACGTTCCTATGACAGAGCAGCGTCAGTTATAAAGCAGGGAAGTCATAGAGCCATAGCAGTGTGAATTGGGATAATGAGTCATTACCAAAAATTAACAACCGTGGTGATGGGCTATCTAATGGCAGATGATGGATCCAGTAATAGGTGTTCAACAAGTGCTCATATTGTCATAACCAGCGTCATTACCAGAAGCCTCCCCTGCACATCTCAACCTCGTAACTGGTCTTGTACTAATTTCAAAAGACAAACGCCTCAATTTAGCAGTTGGTTTCTAGTTGTGGAGTTAATGATTAGTGAGTTGAAGGCTAAACTGCTGATGGAGAGCAAAGTCCTTGTGCTCTTAGACAACATAACTGATGAAATGATTATGGGTAATATAAAAGCTGCTGCTCATGGTGATGAACCCATAGAGAATTATCACAGTGTGTTTACAGCTTGTTCCCCCACGCCACCCCACCCCTGAAAGAAAATGTGTTTTCCCAACATGTGATATGCCTTTCTTCAAAGGCTTGCACCCTCAGTGGAGGTTGCACACCATTTAAATATGGCTTTAATCATCCTTTCATATAAGAACAAGTGACAAGTCTGGATGCCAAAATCAGGCAGCGGTGTCAGACCATCAAAAAAAAAAAAGATATGTTAGATGTGACGGTCGCTCAATGATTAGAGATGTACAAATGTCTGAGCTCCGAAGCAATGTGAACAGATGGAGACCCAGCAGGAGAAGGTGGCAGTAGATGTACTGCAAGTTTAAGTAAAGATGCAGATATTTTCAGGCTACGCGTGGACGTATTGTGTGATCCGGTGAATAAGATTATTGCAAGCATATGGCTTCGAAATTCTACTATGGATCCCGGCGCTGCATCAGTTGCTTTTCAGAAATCCAGACAGAAAACGATACAGATTGCATTTCAGAGAAGAGGAGACTGAGAAGCTTAACCTCTGACACAGTGTCGGTACAGAGAGCGAGCAGCCTCTCTTCAGAGCGAGCAGCTTTTCCTTGTTTGGGGCTGAATAAGAGATGCTGGGTGGCCGAGGCAGAGAAAAAAATGTCAGTAAAGACACGGAGGTAACGAGACAGGGAGGAAATTGGAGCGGCAGAGTTTGAGACAGTGAGGTGAGAGAGGTGTGACGGAGGGTGCAGCTGTGACAGAGATAAGGTTCATCGCTGTGTGGACAGTGAGGAGGGGAGGAAGTGTTGAAAAGGATATCAGAAAGACCATGAAAGAACATCATTTCCAAAGCTTGAAAGAGATTGTCAACACTTGGTTTGTGAGGCTGGCGCGCCGTGTTGACCCGTTCACAAAAAAAAGGAGCAGAGGGGAGGACTCCTCAAACAAACACATGAATTTTCTCATACCTCTGTGTGCTGCCAAAGTTCACTGAAAAAATCCTCAGACCTAGATGCGTGTGTGATCACAAATAGTTCCCCACTGCATACACAGTAATGTGAGATCAAATTTGTTCACTGCTTTGAAATCTCAATGCAAGAGTGGGATTGATTAGATAAATAAGAAGAGTTAATGAATGTGAGTAATGCTTTGGAAAGTAGTTCCCCCGTTGTGATCAAATTAGTACCAGATCTATAAATCTTAGCGCGGCCGCCACTGACTGATACAATGAGTATTTTATTCATAAATTCATACATTAACCAGAATCCATCCCCTCAGTCAGCAAAGTGCATGTTCAGCTGAATTCAAAGCTTTGTGCTCCATGATCGCTCTTATAATTTTAGACCATAACCATGGATTAACTGCCAACATAAATCCAAGTCTTAAAGACTCTAGACTCACACAAATGTCACCATATTGTTTAACAATCTCAAACACAGACGTAGGTCCTGTCTCGCTGCTTCACTTTCAGTTATTTCTATTAACGGAGAACTCCAGCAATTTAATGGTATGGGGTCGAGCTCTAAAAGTACAGCATCCTAGATTTCCCACAATGCAGCTGAATTGCATCTTTTGTTGTATGTAGTAGCACTCCTCCAGTTTGGCAACACCAACTGAGAAAAGACGGCACCAGTTTTCACTATGATTATCTGTCTTTGTGCAAAAGGGGAATCGTTTCAGCCCATAATCTTGTACCATATGTTGCCTAGGTTACTTGGGTGTTTTTTTTTTTTAGAACCTTTCAGTATGTGGAAATAGAATCTGTTTTTAGATGTGATTTGATTCCTTTGATTTGTGATTTGAATACTTCGGATTGATATATAAACCATAGCTGTATGGTGTGGTATCTTTCTCTGTGGACATTTGATTCAAAGACTGAAGGGGAGCACAGGCTTTATAATCTACGGCTGTCTGATTCTATACCAACCAATCTCTCAGAATTGTCCCGCAATCTCGAATGTTTCTGATCCACCTGCAACACCATATTTGCCCCCATCGATCACAGTGGATGGTCTGGTCCAGATCCTGCCTTTTAAGATGGATGAATTCACTTTCCTCGGAGCCCTTTGAGATATGGTACATTCCATACCACATGTAATAAATCGATCAATGAGCCACACACACACACTTTGTTCCTCACTCCTTCGAACGGATCCATACGAACCCCTACAATCACATGCATTCTGGGTGTTCAAAAAAAACAAAAGTGAGTGTTTTGTGAGCAGTGTCTTGATGTTTTGACTCGGCTGCCTTTCTTCTTCAGTGGAAGCGGATTGGCAGTGACGAGAGGCAATTTGTTGGCAAGCAGCAGGTGGTTGGGTTAATTGCCCGTGGTGCTGGTTGGAGAGAAAGTGTCTTGCTGAGTGTGGAGTGCCTTCTGTACTGGCAGAGCTCGAGTCCGGATAAAAAACAGCAGTAAGCATATTGTCATCTCCCACCTCGCCACCCTAATCAGTACTGCTAGGCACTCCCATTGTTCAACTGTACTGGCTCGCTTCCCGGAGGAATTCTCCCTTTCTTTCAGCTCTCTATCCTTTTTTTTCTTCTTCCCCAATGCCACCCACATCCTCTTCTTTTCAGTCCCTTTCATCTCCAAATTCACTTCCTTTCTCTATCTCTCAGTTCCTAATGCCGCTCGATCTCCCTCCCTCCCATGTCTTTAGCATTGAACTCCCATTTCTCCCGATCAATCCTCCCATCTCCCTCCCTGGCTTATTACCCTTCCTCCTTCATCCTTTCTCCCTATGCACCTTTCCCTTATTTCCTGTCATGTCTACCCCACCGTGCACCTGCACTTTGTCCCTCTATCTCTTCCCATTTCCCCTCTCTCTCTGTCCCCTCTGTTCTGTTTCTTCTCGGAGGGGTAGGATATTGATGTAAACACACACAGAGCTCCGAGTGGTTCTTAAGCTGCTCTGACCGATCTGCAGGCTCCCACCATTGTCCCAGCAACTGTAGGAAGACACTTGATTTCAAATAGGCTTATCCCACCAGTCCTCCCAGTGCCGCGTCCATAAAAAGATGGCGAGAGGTTTGATTAGATGGCTGTGGGGCTTGGCTGGACTGAGCATGCCTGGCTGTAAGTGTCACGGCTCCACCGTGGTAATGGATCAAAGAGATGTGGGTGGCGTGTGAGAGGCAGCGCCGTAATTAAGTATTTGAGAGCACGCTGGCAAAAATAGAAGTGGAACTAAAAGGATGGTTATGGCAGCGGCGGCGAAGGAAAACAACACAGTCTCGCAGAATGTGATGAAACCAAGTCAAACTTTGAGGGCGATTATACATTGTGGACATGAGTACTGTGGAGATTGTGCTCCCTCAACATGAAACGATAATGTCCAAACACTTAAAAAAACGTCTCGAGTTTCTCTCGGTGAAAGAAGCATGACGTTGTTGCATATTAGGGAGGAGGTCAGGATCAGCGGAGTGAGGAGGCCGTAGTTCACATCGTGTCAGTCCGGCGTTTTCCAAACTGAGCTACGAGCAGTCTTCCGCTGCGTCCTTTCTAAACACTAACCTCAATGAAGATTTTGATATTTTTTGATTTGTGAAAATGTTTGCTGGTCGCTCTACAACTATACGGTCTGACAAGTTACACTATTCTTTCCAAAGAAATTATTAGAGAATTACTGACCTATAAAGTAAATGTACAAGGGGCGGGGGGGGGTCATATTTTAAGTGTTGTTATATATTCCTTGGTTGATCACATGACTGTATGTCAATAGGATATAGTCAGTTCTGTGCCAATATAAACCTTGTCATTTAGGTGTGAGAATTCGTAGGAAAAAGAGTTTGCGGAGGTTCAAGCAGTCCCATGAATTAAAGTCTCAAACGTTGGCAGCAATTGAGCTACTAGCAGGTGTATGACAGCTTTGGCTGCTCTGTAATTTCAATGTATTTTTATCGACTCCCACTGCAGGGGTCAAGCCGTTTGCTGCCGACCTGGTGACAAGCATTCAGACGTATTGCATGGCAGCCTGTCTGCTCGCGAGTTTGAATGCAGCCTTTTGTTATGGTGACAATATGGAAAACATGCAAACCAAAACAGAAAACCTCCTTGAAGTTGTTCGAAGGGTGCGTGAATGCTTGGAAGGCGGATGTAGGTGATGAATTGACCTACATTTTCTATCCATATTCTAAATGATAAAACTGTTCATTCAGTATTATCTGCACTGCACATGTATTCAGTCTGATCATTCCTTGTGATCTTATTCCTACTGAAATTCTCTCTCGTGTATTAACAAAGGGTCAAATTCCATGCTGTATGAATAAACACCTGTGTTTACTCACTCCGGCGCTTCATTCACACTTCATTAGATGCTTTGTGCATCATGTCACATACGATCCTCAGTAATGCAGCCAGGAGTATTTGGTATCTGTGGAAACTTTGTGGGTTTGACCTGAATTTTGAATAAAGCTCTGTGAGTATCAAAGAATTCTGGGTATGCAGCATGCATTTGTAATGTTGCTCTTAGCAGGCGAGGTAGAGGAGGTGAAAGTTCGGGTAAGGAGAGGTAAGGCATCAAGTCCACTCGCTACTCAGTTTGGTACAAAAACAGACCGGAAATGTATTTCAAGGCGTATCTGTACAGTGACATTTCTTTTCACAGTTTGTATTGATGTTTGTGAGTCTGTATCTTTTTTAGCTTAACACCCTGTCATTGTATTTTCTCCCCAACCTTTCCCTTCAAAGTGTCATAAAAGGCACCCGCCATGCCTGACGATCAAAGAGCAACAACCAAAGCGCTGGCTCTCTGTTGTTGCCGCTGTCATTTTCGCTCTTTTAAACAACAGAACAACAGAGACCTTCAAAACTCGCAGCCATTCTTGATGAACACACAGAAACTTCACACGGTCGACTCGCAAGATCTTGACCTCATCTGAGGTTTTTTTTTTTTTTTTCCCTTCCTTCATTCTTGCGTTTTGACACGTACATGTCACAAAGTTTGAGTTGACGTAATTGATCATGTCACAAAGATCAATTTCAGTTTTCATGGGGTGGCAATTTTGATTTTATTCGTTATTTAACTTTTAACTCATTTAATTTGAATTTGTTTTAGCTGACAAAATTACACATATAGAACAAAATGAGGAAAATTTAAATGTTATTATTAATTTAGCTTTAGTGTAGTAACTTATAAGACTGGAGTGAATTTCAGTGTTTGACTGCTGAGACATCCTGCTGTGTTTTTCAGAACAGTTCTACAGTATTTTCCAGTAAGAGGTTATATATTAGTTCTGGTTGGAGATATTTTAATAACAGAATACTGGATTTGGGCAGGCCGCTCACTGGCTAGCTGTGATGTGATAGGCTCAGACTCCTGCCAGTCAAACAGCAACATATACTGCTAAACTAACCTTCATTTTCACCTTAATATACACTCATTTTAAAATCTACACTGGAATGAAATGAGCCGTTCACACTGTGAAATTCTGCTGAAAACATTTCTCTCGATTCTCTCTTTCGAGAAGACGTTGCACAGTTGAGTCAGTTGACTTCTGTGGCATCTAGTGGCCATTAGAGGAACTACAGATACTACTACTACTTCAGCATTCACTCATGGTCGGTGCCACCTGCTTGCGAACTAGAAAGTGGGACAGCTGCGGTTTCTACATTCTGTCCATGGTCATAAAACGAGTGGCTGTTGATGCCCTGGGAATGAGAACTAAGCCACCTGAATGGAAACCACCTTGTCACAGGATTAGATCACCCTCTCTGAGGGGCTTGTATTTATTGATATTTACTGTACACTCAGCACTCTGCAAGCTGTGGAGGCTTTGAGCAAACATGTCCTACCATCCGGGAGGTGGTTCCTTTACTTGCAGCACATCTTTGAGGAATAATAAGCTTGTATAGAAAAACTAAGCATCAGAATTTCCTCTTGTGTCTTGCATTTAGTTAATATGTATTTTCAATTAATCATCATCACAACATTTAGGTCATGTGGTCTGCTCGGGAGGGATTTTCGCTGTGGTGACGCAACTCATTACTGCTAGATTTCGTGGCGTCGGTGGGGCTATCGTTCGTGACTGTCAGTGTCAGAGAGGATGTGGGTTTTTGCAGCGGTGAACATGAATCGTCCATACAGCGAGAAGTCGGACTGTCAGAGATGCATCAGAGAGGGGATTGTGTAGCTCTGACGGGGACACAGAGGATAGAGACATGCTTGAAAGGTTGAGGTATTGAATTTTACTTCCTGACAGCTGAGTGACCTTTCGGCTCTCAAGGGGGACGAGACAGAGATGGATTTCGCAGTCGTCCGCCTTGCTCTCCGCTGCTCCTCCCACAGGGTTAAGAATTAATGCTCCTCTCTCCCTCTCTGCTGAGCAAGGAGACTCAAGCTGAACTGCACCAGCAAGCACCCGAGTGCAATGCAGTGATACACAAGAAAAAAAAAAAAAAAAAACGGCTTACAAGTACGAGCGGTTGTTCTTGCATCAGCTCGAGCAATTAGAGGAGACTGGTATGAATTAGCTTGACATATGAGGAAGTCGTCATTTTTCATTTGCATCGCAACAGCTGCAGAGAGGAGCCCGGCGCGATGCTGAACCTCAGTCGCGTCAGGGCAGTTCAAGAAAGGGGGGGGGGGGGCAGCGCACCCACACAGTAAATTGCACCCTGTTCTCACCGATGCCCGGTTTCCCTGTTCGCACCTCAGAAGAACCGCTATTCATAAATATATGCAGCATGACTGGGCCAGGTCCCATGATAATGCACTGAATACCAATGAGACTCGTCCTGACTCTTAAGACTGCGAGGCCGCTCTCTTCTTCTTTGGTGCCTCTGGGCAGAATTTACAATCTCACATCCCCCTTCCTGCAGCTGTAAGGTGAAAGTTACAAATCACAGTTTCATCTGACGGCCCGGCTAACTCTCCACAGGATCACCTGGTGTCTTTAGGAGATACGAGATAAGAATACACCTCAATGAGCTGACTTGTTTTATCTCAGCTGTAATGCAGCTCATCCTTCAACCAGCAAAATGAGTTCCATGCAGTATTTTTTTTATTTTTTTTTTCCTCACTTAAAGTTCAGTGACTCTTGGCTTTTCTAGTGCTGCCCCGCTTTGTTCCTGCGGAGTGTGCAAGGACGATTTAGAGCTGCTTAGGCTGAGTGGTCACGTCCCGCTAGTCTTCCTGGCAAAGTGACCAAGTGCTGAGAATGATAGAGTTGAAATGACAGCAAGTGATTTCATTCCCCATCTATCTTTCAAGGCATCACACACAGCGGCCAGTGGTGTGGCGCCTGTCTATGCTCCATTACTTCAACTGGTCAATGAGCCATCTACATGAAGGACCTCATTGATTCCTCTTTACTCATTCTTTGAGAAAATATACCAAGCGCGGGGGGGGGGGGTTTAAATACCGATACATTAAGACGCAGTTCAGTGGACATAGACAAAAACCAGCCAGTGTAACGGTCTGAATGCAGAAAGGCTCAGCTCATAATGTGTTTGTACTTTTTCATGGGGTATTTAAAACGGCAGATCAGCGAGGTCAGTGGTAAAGATTCGGCGTCTTGCTCGGGGACACTTCAGCAGGAGGCGTGCTTGCCAACACAAGGGGACTGAGCCCAGATCATCCGGCTAAAAAAAGGGACAGTCTCCGCTCTCACTGAGCCGCCACACTGCTTCAGCATTTACTATTCAGTGTTTTGTAGGATTCTTATGAATTCTTCATGAGCATGTCAAAATGTTGTTCTGAAAAGACACATTTATATTTCACACCTGATGTTTATTTGAAGATCTTCTTCTCTGCTACAATGTCTTTAATTTATAAAATAGATTTTCACTGTGCTCAAAAAAACAACACAAAGGCAGCATAAATTCTCATTACAGTCACATTAATGGTATATCAGGAACACTTTGACATCTTGCTGTCACAGCTTTGAAACAATGTTTAGCTCATTGAAATACCAGAAATATTTGCCCAACTTTGTTTTTAAAATCAACCATGAATAAAAAGCAGCAGACATTGCTTTCTTTTCATGAGTGCAGTCGTGAAAAAAGATGCTGTACTGTAATGTAACAGGAGGACATTGTTACTTTGAGGTTGCTATTTAATGTGGAGATGCAAAAATACACAACATACCGATGTTTAGTCCCTGCTTTGCATCAAATGTGATGTAATGAGAATGCAAGGAGACGATAATATAGTATGACAGCTGGAGGCGCGACTGTTGCTGGCGTCGAGTAAAATACCACCTCAAACTGCCATCATGCCCTCAAAATAACCTGCCAACCCTTCTGCGACCCGCTCCTCCCCGCGGCTCTGACGGGCCACTTTGCTCTCACCGTGAAACATGTCCGATGAAAGGTTAAAAAGAGGGGGCAGCAAGATTGACGGACTGCCTCGGTCAGGGGAGGGTAAAAGGAGGAGGAGGCGAAAACGTTACCGGTTTTTATGGTTGTGTGGGTTTTTCGCGGTGGTCATTGGCCCCAGAGGGAAGCACGCTGAGAGGCCGGATTCCCACAGGTTCAGAGCTCCGGGGTCACGACCCCGTCTTTCTTCTCTCCTCCAGTGTCGCCCTCTGCTCTGTCCATCTGCGGTTCAGGCTCATGTCTCGTTATGTACATTTCATATTATCCACTGCTTCTCTTCAAGACACCGTGTTGTTTGTGAAGACGACAGGCAACCTTTATGCTAATGCTGTACAGAGGAGTAATGTAATGAATAAATTATTTACTGTACATTATTGAATCTGTTAGATCGACCTCTCTATGCTGCAGCACAAGAAACTACATACAGTTTTAAAAAATTGAAGTCACTATTGAGGCCGTTTGTAATATTTTATCACCTGTGCATTCTTACTGACTGTTATTATATTGAGATCTACCATATAAATAATTCTACATGAAATCACAGTCAAAGGCATAAATCGATATGAACCACACATTTAAGCTGATTCTGATATGTTTTTTAGATTTAGCATCTTTGAAATGTCACTGTTTTCAGGTAAAATATAAATAAATAAAATAAAGATGTGGGAAAAGCTCTTACACCGTTGAATAAATGAAAGGGAGACCATGTAACTTTTGACTAACGGCGCAGATAATGCTCGTCAAAAAGTCTTTGTATTGACTCAGTGATGTCAGTAACACACCACCTATTATATCTTAAGTATACTAACACTACATGGCC
Source organism: Seriola lalandi dorsalis (assembly GCF_002814215.2). Lineage (NCBI taxonomy): Eukaryota > Metazoa > Chordata > Actinopteri > Carangiformes > Carangidae > Seriola > Seriola lalandi. Next base: position 4,593,259 of record NW_019525485.1, on the reverse strand, counting down.
AACATTAGTGTGGCTGTAGCAGTAAAACCCTCGAGTGTGATGAATCGTGCAAAGGTGCATTTTAGAGCTTATGAGTTCAGCTTTTGATATATAAGAAGAAGTTTGGTCTTGATTGTTTTACAAGTTGTATATTCTCACTTTAAATGAATTGTACAGTTTCTATAGTGGAGTGGAGCGGACTGGGGCATTATGGACCATTGATCCTTAATACTTGTAAAATCATGCCTCCATTAGTGACAGTAAAGCAGTTTTACTTTCATGACCTGAACCAGCTGCAACATTAAAACACTGCTAACATGTCAGTGCATTAAAGTTTTGCAAAAGTTTTTGAACATCTGTATTAGTAACATCCTTATGAGAGGGTTTGCAGTAAATGCAGTTCATACCTAGTGCTACTCTTTGTTTTGTCAGACAGAAAGAGGCACCACAATATAAGAGATTTTTTAGTTCACTGATTAAATATAAATGTCAAAAATGCATTTTAGAAACATTTTCAGATGTTTACTTTTCATATGCAAGTAGTTTAGTTGTTAATACCTATTTGGTTTACCTTGTTTACTTACTTTTTGTACTTTTAAGAATAGTACTAAGTTGAATAAAGTCTATCCGAGCTGCAGCTCACTCCCTCATCTAAACAACAGCAGCATAATAATCATTTTTAGGGCCCCTTTAATGCTTGTTTCATTATTTTCTAAAAAAGTATACAAGAGTGTAAAATCAAACCAAGCGTAACAACAAAGACTTCTGCAAAACTATATTATGTAACTCCTTTCAAGATAATGACAAAATGCTATTCCGTTGTGCTGCGGGTGAACACACAATTTTAAGAGAGAGCGTTTTATGTAAAAAATCCCCTGATTTAATTTTTTCTGACTATTGTCTCACATGACGAATGGTGCTGTCTTTGTTTCTTGAACTCTCCTTTGTGACAAGTTTTTTTTTTTCCTCCCCAAAGCCCTGAAACATTCGTAATTACATTTCCCCATCTGTCTCCTCACACAATCCCCCATACATCACCATCACAACAATTCCATTAACTCCCACTGTGTTAAATAAAGAGAGAGGAGGGGAAAAAAAAAGCAAAGTGGGGCGCATTCATAAACAAATAAGAGATGATGCCATTCAGTCGTTTGGAGGAAATGTTTGATGAGGTTAATCCCTCGAAGCCATTTGTTAGGAGATGTTTTGAAAGAGATGCTATCACACGGAGGAGAGAATCAGCAGACTGTGTTTCAACCTCTGCTTCCTCCTCCCTCCTCCTCCTCCATCCTCCATCCTCCATCCTCCCTCCTCTGTCTTTGTCTCTATGCCCTTGGCACCAGCAAAATTCCCCCACAAGATGGTGAAGTGCAAAGCAGCGACCGCATGGGATGTAATTACGGCGGGCTTAAAGTGCGGAAGTGTTCAAACGAGGAGGAAAAAATAAGTAAGCTGATTGAACGACAGACCCAGTAATGACCAAATTGTCTCAGACACTAATGGGAAATCTTTTGACAAATTACTGTCACAGTTTGTGAGCAGACACACACACATAAATACACACTCGTATACATGCATACACTGTGCATGTGCACGTGCACACAAGTTCTTTAGAAGGTGCTCTCATATTTACTCATCCTCGTCACCTGTTAAATCTCAAACAGAGGCCTCAGCAGAGATGTCCCTCCTTTGTAGGTATAGATTATATGAAAACATCATTAAAACGTGACAATTAATTATTCAGTTGCCTTATTCTGTCTTTAACAATCGGATAAAACGTGTCATTTCATAATGGGAGTGCAAAATGAATTCTAAAAAGGCTTTAAATTCTACTCTATTCTACTCTGACTAATGTGTCTGCTTGTCATTTGAATATGCTAGTTCACTTTCTTGCAAGAGATAGAAGAGAAAACTAATACCACTCTCATGTCTGCACATTAAATGTGGAGCTAGAGCCAGAAGGTGAATAGCTTAGCTTAGCTTAGCTTAGCAGAGACACTGGAAACAGCAGTTATCATTCATTTTATTATTTACACCTGTGCTTTTCTTACTGTGACATATCAAAATGTCTTTCACGACGAAGGCCCTTTTCTCCCATCCCAGCAGGCGCAGCACAGCCGACAGGCATATGACGGAGATGTAAAACTAAACCTGTACACACCCACACGCTCACAGGTGAGGTCTAATGAGCCAAAGTGAAATCCCCACCTGCTATAACTAGTGATTATTTCGAATGGCAGCACAAACATTTGACATGTCTGTCTCTAAAAAGTAGCCCAGAAGTGACAAAAAAATGATCATTACCCACGATGCCTTCAGGTTTCAGCAACTTCACACCATCCAGGTCATGGCTGGATTGTTAGGCCCTGGGTGTTTCATATCAAAGATCAGCTGTGCAGTTTCTTACAGGTAATGTGTGTTAGCTGCCTCAGTCAGTCGGCGTTTCCTTCTGCTTCCTGCTTCCGTATAAAGTGTCTTGTTTTAGGGTCTATATATATTTATTTATGTTGTATTTTGTTAATTATAGGTCTGGGTGACAGGAAGAGTTGGTGGTAAACTGCCTTAAGATAGTTTGACAAAAGAGAAGAGCCCTCTGTGCCTTCACTGGCTGGTGCAGTATCCGCAGAGCAGAATATCATAGAGTAATATGAACATAACAGCCTTAAGTTGAGAGAGGAGGATGGAATGGAAACTTTCTGACCTTCATTAGCGATGCTATTAAGGGAATAAAGCATTTATGTTCTCTGTAGACCAGATTTTCCCAGTTAGTCCATGAATTTCAACTGACACCCATCCAGTCACAGAGGGTCAGGCACAGTCAGCCACTGAGGAGTTGTAATGGACAGATAAAAAGGAGGTTTTTTGCCGCATCTGAACAAAGATTTAAAAGTAAAAATAGGATTTTTATTTGTGTTCTCTTGCTTCCCAAAGGGCTATTTTTTTCATAACATTTAAAATTTTACAATTACAGCTGCCCCTTGAATCTTAAATATATAATATATACTATATATTATATAACTTTAACATTAGCGAGAAGGTGCATTAACACACACGCAAACACACACAACGTTTAAGATCCCTCACATGTACAGACAGCGAGGACCTGGAGATGAGCAGTTGGCTTAATACAGTGTGCTTTAGACCAAGAGTGATGGAGTACAAATTGGAAACGGATGTACAGTCAGAGCCAAAATCAATAATAAAGACTTTCATTTCCAAACAAGATGAGGCGCCAGGAGGTGATGTATAGACGTGGAGCTGATGTATGGATCTGGCCTCTGTACGTCCATCAGAGAGACAGGAAATCTGACCTGCCACCAATGTATGACGAACGACTGAGACGGCCAGTGCTACATTAGTTCCATATTGGTAATCAGATCAGAGAGGAGGGAGTAAACAAAAGACCTGCAGGAGACTAGTTCAGCTTCTCTGGAGTGTCTCTGTATCTGCCAGGCTGAAAGACAGGTATTTAACTTCTGCCGTGCAGGGTTGTAATGGCTTCCTTTTTTACAAATGCTGAATGAATTGCAAACGCAGAAGCTCACGCATACTTGTGATACACAGTGTCAAATATAACCTGGGTTATATTCCCCAAGGGCTACAGTATTCCTGTGTGTAATGCTGCTATTAACAATTATTTTCTCCATTAATCAATATCTTGTTTGGTTTATGAGGTGAAAAAAGCCCTGAATATTTTCCCAAAAGCTCAAGGTGACGTCTTGTTTTAAAACCCATAGATATTCAATTTTCTATCACAGAAGACTAAGGAACCTGGTTCCAGCTCCTCAAGTGTGTATATTTGAGAATTTTTATGTAAAAAATTGACTCAAAATGATAAATCGATTATCAGAATAGTTTCTGATTGATTTCCTGTCGACAAGTAACGGACTAAATGTTGCAAATCTACCCAGGTGTTTTGCTTTAGCATGAATATCACCAGTAAAGATTAGACTTCCACTTTTGTTTTTCTGTAACAGTTTTCTTGGTCATGTCAATGGGCACTAGACGTACAAATATGAATCGTTTGAACAAGTGAGCGCAAAGACTAAAGAGCAACACAAGGCCGCTAACAAGGAAGCTAACTTGATATTTTCTGCTGTGCTCAAGACTTTCCACCGATGACCTAACAGGATCAGAAAGCATCAAACTTTGGCTTCATTCGTCTGAACAGTTAAATTGCTATTAACATAACTTCCATAACCGCCTCTGCATCTTTTGGGGGGAGGGGAGGGGAGGGGGGCTGCAGCAGCATATGTGGGGTCAAAGTTGCATATAGTTGAACCCTGGCTGAAAACCTGTGTAGTGCAGCCGCCCAAGCAGGAAATACAGAAAGTGGAAATAATGACCATGCTGTGCACAATGTTGAACTTGTGCTTCTGGTGTGGAAACCCTGTTTGTTCCACGATCTAAACATTTCCGAGCAATTCTTGTCCCATTGCCTCTGTCTCCGACTGTGCGTGTTCCTCTCTCTCTGACTGAATACATTAGTTGCTGTTCCAGCCTTTCAAAGCTTTCCAGTCATGTACAATTTTTATTTCATTATTTACTTTAATGACTGCTGCAATATGCTTCTCATGAATGTTTTGGACAATGGCTGCATCCATTACTGGAGTTTTTAAAAAAGCTTTTTGAGTCATTTTGTTTACTTTTTTTCAACTCATATTTTAATAGATTAATATGATTAATGCTTGCAAGCCACTGTGGTTATATTAACTCAGTGTTGTTAACTAATACTGTACATTTTGTGTCCACTTTGGACAGAAGCCAAATGAATGTCCTGTAATACGATCGCTGCATACAGAAAAATGCTCACACAAAAGCAGGAAATGTCACAATTATGGGAGAAAAATGGCGACGGCGTGTTTATCACGATTGCCTTCATTTGATGGTGAGCTTTATGCTGTATGTCTGCGCCACACCATAACACACAATTTAATAACTCATTTGTGTCTTTGTGAAACGGCAGCATGGCTCAGATCCTACCATGCAGTCTGTCATTTTGAAGGTGCGGTGTAGTAATTACAGCAGCATAGCCTGTTTTGTCCACGGTTAATAGAGATTAATAAGATAATTTCTACATGCGGGGGGGGGAAATTAATTAATGTACAATGTTCTGACCTCCATGTCTGCAACCTCCAACACTCTGAACCACATCAGGCCCCTGAAATATATTTTTAGAAGCTCTTATCATTTTGTGTGTGATAGGAAATTAGATCCAGTCTGTGCACACACATGCATTTACGCAATTTGTGTTCTTATTGCTTCCTATGGTCTTTAATGTTTGTACAGTTCTATTCTGTTTCTCTATATGTGATTAACGTTTACAGCTTTACGGACTGAACAGAGGTGGATGTTATTGATATTTATTTTCTTAATGTTGAGTCACATTAACATTAGAAATGAACAATATAGAGAGTGTGCACGTATCAGACAATAGAGCGACATGATCATTACATCCTAAAATGCAGCTGAATCCCAGCTGCGTGTCGGCACACAGTAAACCGACTTTTCGGAATATTTTCACCTCTTATAGCCGCATGCGTCTTACATTACATCTCAGCCCTGGTTCTATACCAGCATCCTGCAGTGAAGGGTGTTCTTCTGCAATTACAGCTGGCAGCAGTTAGCCAAGTGCTGTCAGCAGCACTTAAGTGCCTATAATCATCGTAAAGAGCATCTTAAAGGTTGTAGATACTTTTATATAGAGGATGGAGCAGCACGTGTGCTGGGTAGATATTTCTCTGAAATGCAGCCCAAACACATGAGAAAAGAAAGTGAGACATTAGTGACACAAGTGACACAAAATAGCAAAATGATTAATATCACAATGTCAAAACAAATCTTGATGGTTTTTATCTGTGCTATTGCTTAATGAAGCAGCTGGGAACTCAATAATTTAGAGATACTCAGTCATAATCTTTTCCCAATTATATTGTTTCCATTTTAGAAATGAAGTTATCGTATGTTAAGGCTGGTTTAGGGTGGATTCATCTTTATGAGAAAGAAAAAAAGCTAATTTCTTCGACAAGGATCGTGTGATAAAAATCCAAAGTTAGAAATTAAAGGTACCCTGGGGAAAACAGCAAAGTGATTAAAGTATGACGACTGAATAGTTTCTCTTTATTATCCACAGCAGTTGGAGTGAAATGTGGGCCCCGTTGGCTCAGAATGAATCCGGTGTTTCGCTGATGGAGTAAATCGAATGATCTTATTTTTCTTGCTTTTTGATCATCTGCTCGTGACAGAAACCTCCTGAGCACAGCAAAACAGTGTGAATACTGCTTGTGCGTGTTTATGTGTGCACGTGTGTTTGTGCCAGACCCTCCTCACACCCCTCCCTACTCACCCCGTCCACTTCATACACTCATATAGATACCGTATCACTTCCATAATGCTCCACATGATGTTAAGCCTCTCATCTCCATTCAAACCCAGCGCCTCCTTGCTCCGTTCCAATTTCAATCTGCACTCACTGTAATAGAGTTCGCTATCACCCTTCTCCCAATGGGGCAACTTTGCCTCCCAGCCAATCTCTTTAGCTGTATGTTTTTATATGTCCCTGGGTGTGAGTCATGGGTCAACAATGAAACAGAGCACTCCCCCGCCGCTCTACCTCGCTCTCCGTTGGCGCTCCGCGACCCCGGCGCCACACAGAGCGTGGGCTGCCCCTATGTTGGATCATTGGAGCGCTGCAGTGTCAACAACCTCCTCATGCTTGGTGCTGGGGTGAATAACTCGGGGCATCCCAACTGAAATGTGTTTTGCTTCGAGTCTTGCGGCGGTTCTTCGCACCAGTGTAATCTGCCATGATGGAGCTGTTGTGCTGTAAACAAAAGGCCTCCGGCGCTGATACCTTCACACTGAGATGCACAGAACACTGCGGCGGTAGAGAGAATCAATCGAAATATAGATATAAACCTTACTAACCAAACGCAGCATACTCAAATCTCTTCATCTCCTGATGTTCATGTATTGCAAACTCAATCTGCGGCTGACCTGAACACATCCTGTTACATAAAATGAATCTGAAGCTACTTTGATAATCGATTTATTGATCTGGAATGCCAAATATTTTGTGGTTCTGATGGGAAATTGTCACTATTTGCTGATACTGTATATACAAGATGATTAATCGAGGAAATAACCAGTATTATCAGTAATAATTATTAGCTGCAGCCCTTAACTTCACCAAACATCTCCTCTTCTTGCACTGCAGTCTCAGTCGTCTGCACGTCGGCATGTGTGCGCTCTCAAACGTAGAAGTTGTGGAGAGAATCAAACAGATATTTGTTGGTAGTATGAAAATGTAAAAGCTTGTCGTGTTTCAGAAGCTGCTCGGTGTCTCTTTTCGTGGCGATGGTGACGTGCCTGGTTGTTCTGGAGGAGCGTCTCCTGATTGCAAAACTTTATCATGAGAAAAGTCACACTCGCAAACAATCCCCCCCAGTTTCAGAATCATGAAAAACTGATTGTCGTCTTTCCGGAGGATGTGTATCGTGGTGTAAAAGCGGGCTGATTGAAAAGATTCATTGTTGTCTGGCGAGGTGCACTGATCAAAACCCAAAGCCACACTGTGATGCGTTAATCAAACCCCGTATGGTGAAGGGCCTGCCGCTGATGAGAAGGAGATTGATGGGTGTGTTCAGATTGTAAAAACCTACAAAAAAAAAAAAAAAAAATCCACAGGAATTAATGTCGCCATTATTTGACAGTGTCTTCATTAAGTGTCTCCATCATCGCAGCGACATCTGTGGTGCTCGTTAATGGCTGCTTTAAAGACTGATTTCAGTATGAAATGCAAATTTAATCCCATTACACTCCATATAACGAACAAACCGTGTCCCATCAACTAACCGTCCACCAATTCCCACGGCTATTTTCAGAATTATATTGTAATACAGCGGCCTTATATACTGTGTCGCCTATTCTGCACCAGTAAGGCTCTTGAACCCAGTATGGAAATGACATCACTCTTTATGTCCACATAAAACGTGTTAAATACCAGTATGAGCACCTGTTTTGCTCACTAATGTGCATGATTTCATTTGATTTCAAGGTCATGAGCTCCTCACCAGGGGTTGTGTTACCAATGAGGGCACTGGTCTTATGTGCCCATGTATGTATGTATGTATTTCTGGGAAGTTGATGGCAGTTTTGGCGCGAACCTGGGGGGAATTTACATGACTTAAATTCAACTAAGTTTACAAAATAAAAGGTAAATTTGATAAAGAATTAAAAATCTTTTCAAAGTTAATCTTTTTTTTTTTTTTTTTTTTAAATGAATAGAATCAACATTGTGCCATGAGGGGAAAAATTTCACAAACCTTTGTCCAGAACAGAAAGCGCTATGTTTGGAACATAACCCTTCAAATACCCCCCTGTATTTCCTCACTTGAGCGCTCATGGCAAATAAGCCCTATTCTTCTCTGTCTCAAGAAGCCTCTCCACGTATAAAGCGCAGCACAGTCTCTTGGCAACTGGCACATTATTCTATTCTATTAGAGGCTTCGGGATTAATAATTATGGTGTTAAATCTGAAGCATGGCTTGTGTCCAGCCCCAATCCCACTGTGCTTTTGAGCTGCCGTGCATTTAGGTCTCCAGCAGGCGAAGGGGTGACTCAGGTCTCTAATGCAGCGTCCTTCATATAGAACGTCAACAGCTGGAGAAGAAAAAAAAAAAAACCAGCAGTGAGGAGAGAGCAGGTTCTTGCTGAGACTCCAAATAAAACAATTTACACGCAACTGGGGACCTTGACTCAAATCTTCCCGAGATGGGAGCTAATTAAAAATGTGACCTCACACAAAAGGGGATCATAAACAGTTTTTATTCCCTTTGCTCTGCTCCGGCGCCTTTTTTTCTTTCTCTGCCTCTTTCTTTCTATTCACGTATACACTCTCCACTGTGCGGGTCCCAGGGAAGTCCGGGCTGAGAAAAATGAATTACTGATTTCACTCTGACAACTTGGCTAAGTAGCTTACAGTAGCAACAAGTGCACTCTTTAGGACCCTGGCTGCAGGGTTTTAGCGTCCGGGCCCTGACTGATCATTCACGTGTCATAATTAATTAATTTCACATTTTACACTTTTTTTATTCTTTTTGGAGAAAAGAGTATCTTTTTTTACACGGTATACGCATGGATTGCTGTGTTTACCACACACACTCTGCATGAAAAATGTGGCACATAAAAGCTCCTCATTTATTTGGCCTCCTGAAGTTATTTCCTGCTGTAGTTTTCCCACTTTGAAGTAAATTAATCACAACAGCAGCAGCGTAGAAGTGGGTCAGTTGATACAACATTGACCAAAAGCTTTGGGAGAAATATTGGAATTTGTCTTCCTATATAATTCACACAGAGACTGATTAGTCTTTGTGGGGGGAAGGAAAAAAAGAGGCTGACATTTGACGAATACCTCAAGCAAACAGGTCGATCAAACTGGATTCTGGTACATGTGAGAGTGCTTTGATGTGTCTTGCAGAGCTCCGCGGGCTGTGTTGTTTGACACACAAGTGTTATGTTGAGGATTCGCTGATGCTCTTAAGTCACAGTGAATGAGCATCCTTCAGATAAATCAATTGAAGAATAATCACCGCATAACCCGCCCCTGACGTCAACACTGCAATCATATCAGTCCGAGTATCCCATTAGTTCACAGTCCTGTGTTTAGATGTCTTTACCATTCGGAGGTTCAGCCCAAGGACGTCTGGCGAGGATGAAGGGCTTCTGATGGATACACGCTGGCTGTCGGCCGGGATAGAACCTGTGACCTCTCCGATAATAGAAGGTCTCTCTACCCACTCGGCCACCTCATTTCTTTTTCTTTTTGCAAACAAGACCCAAGGTCATTAACGTGTGTGTGTGTGTTACATTTGCAGTTTGAGAGTATGTTCAATAGAGGGAGTACTTGACTTTAAAGTTGCTCTCCAGACATGTTTTTAAACTAAAGCAAAAAAGACAGGTGAAAGAGCGTGAGTGAGAGTGTCAAGGTGGTTACAGGAGGAAACATATTTTATTTGTTTGTTGTTTGTTCGCTTGTAACTGGCAGTGGCTGCGCTAACGCAAACCTTGCCCGGTGCCCCTCATGCACTGTGCAGTGTTTTGCCATCTGATAAAATTCTAAAAGCACTAATCTGTTGCTCCAACTGGACTTTCCTGGATTGCATTTCATTGCGTCACCAGCACCTTCGACACCACGCCCCAGCAAAAGCAGACCCAGGGCAGCATGCATGATCTGAATGGCGTTAAATCACATCTTTTATTGTACCTACCCTTACCTGTCTGTGTTAATTATTTAGAGGCCCTATGATACAAAATCCAGGTAGATAGAGGCCAATAAAAGTACAGTCATAGATTATTAATGAGAATTTAATTTAAATGACTTCCACTTCCAGCGTTATGGCAGAACTGAAGCGGAGAGAGTTGGGAAAATGTCCGCAGGTGGGTATTCCAGCAGAATCATCCCCCACCTGGTCCCGCGCCGCCATAATGAGACACCCAGTGAGTAGAAAAGGAGAGAGAAAGTGGCGAGCAATCTTCCACTGAGCCAAAGATCTCAGCAGCACCCTGAGAGGCTTCACTCTTCTGATGCTTAATAATCCTGAGAATGAAATGAGGTTAACAGCGCTGAGTGGTTCAGAAACAGCCATCAGCAGTATGGTGTGATTTTTGATCTGCGGGTAGAGGAGACTCTCCAGTTTTTTTTTTTGAGATTCTGACGGGCAAAATGAGTGAAGATTTGTGAAGTGAGATATCCATGACTTAAAACAAAGTGACATGTATTCTTAGAGAATGACTGACAGCAGCAGCTTGAAAGCTGGAGTGTTTAAAAGAATGGAAGTCTAAAAGGACGGAGATGCCGATTGATCATGAAGGGATTTTCCTCTCCTAAAGTTTTGTGTCAGTTCCCCTGAAACAGGGCAAACTCCATCTGCTAATGAAGGAGCTATTGTCTACTTTATACTTCTCTCATCGGGGCGACAGAACAAATTACACAGAGTACAATAACAGTCTTCAAACCTTCAATCATCAACCTCACCACTAGTAATCATTAGGAAAGGTCAGAGCCAAATGAGAGGTAAGGAAATTAAAAAATGAAGGACATGAATTTTTTTTCTTTTTTTTCTTAACCAAGCATCAGCTGATAAAACCTGTTAACACTAAATAAGAACTCCAGTTTCTTATTCATGACAGTTAATCAAGCCAGTCATTGAAAGTGCATATCAACTTGGCATTTACTATTTATCCTTAAAAATAACACGTAAACGTATTAAAGTATTTTAAACATTTATTCCACTTTTTAGCTAATTTGCTAAATGTGTCCCCCTTGTGTTTTTAACGTGCGTCCCCTCCTCGTCTCTATAATTGTCCCTGTTAATCCAATCTACTTTCCATGTACAAGTCAGCGTTTTGTGAAAAAAAATCCATATTCAGAGTGTCAGAGTGTGTTTCATGCTTTATTTTTATGCTCTAATGCTTCTCGGTTATTTGTTTTATGTCTCTTAATGCATGACGTTTAATGGAATTTTGCTCATCTGGGTGTGCCACTAACAACACACGAATTATTGCCTCAATAATTTGCATTTCATCCCGCTTTGATTTTTATCTGCAAGATGGAAATGAAGGCCTGTAATTTCCTCTCACACATACTGATTGGAGAGTACGGATTATATATTGAAGAGGGAATCTGAAATATGATCGTTGTCGTTATCGGTTTGTTTTTATTTTCGGTTTAGTTGCTTTACTGTGGTGATTGTGCTGGGAAATCTGCTGCTAAAAGCTGCTATAAGTCATACTTTTTATATTAACAATCAATCAAATGATGATGTGTATGTGAAAGGTATTCCTTGTGGTGATTTGATGGAGAATTCTGCAGTTACCCTCGTCTCTAGAGCTCGTTTGAGCATCCTTCAGCTCATTTCTTTGGGTCACTCTCAGCTCGTTTCCAGCAGCAGCAGACAGTAAATTTTGGTATACAAGCTCTAACTGTTTAAGGTGCAGTTAGGGTAGTTAGTGTGGAGCGGTTGTTTAAACAGTTAAACAGTTGGCAAAGGGCGGCTAAACATAGTGCAGCATTTAGCAGCTAAAGAGCCAGATATTTCCCTCAGGAGCCGGTGGAGGCCAAAGCGCACGTCTTAAATGAGAGTAAATATTGGGCCTACGTTCACGGTGTAAATAGGTAAGTGTGTGTTAGCATGTTTGAGTTTGACTCTCTCTCCGTGGGGCTCTTTGATTAGCCACGATGGCTCCCATTGCACGAGCTCAGCAGCCTGTTCTTTCTCCTTTCATTTCGAAATTGCGCTTTTTGTTTTCCAGAAGACTAAAGACTAAAAACACAGAACAGCGGCACAGGGGATCGGCTTCATTGTGTCAAAACATTTGAAGCAAAACAGAAATTTGGTAAAATAATAATGCAGTGGGTTATTACTTGAGAACTGACCCTCTTTAGGGAGAGCTGTTTCAAGAATGGTAATAAAAACATTGGAACTGTGGATGAAGTTAGTACATTAATTATGTATCTTCATGAACGTAGAGGTGGTTCCACAGCCCAGGACAGAATATGTTTCATTCTGGAAAATGTTCAAGGGCCACTCAGAAGTCTTTTATAGGCTGGAAGTGGCCCCTGCGCAGGACTTTGAGTGCCACTGATCTACAGTACCATGTGTCGGCGAGACCATCTGAGCATGTAATTAACTGGAGGAGTTGGCGCCTCTCACTCCCCGCCATGGCAAGAGTACAAAACTTTTCTTCAGTGCGTGTTTGCATGGTGATAAGGAATATTTTATTGAAGGTGTGATACGGCCTTCCCCACAATGGACGGAGGTGGTCTTTGCTCATAACGGAATCGCACATAACGAATGCAGGCCAGCGCGTCGCCAGTGCTGCAGGCGAGATTGCTTACGCTCCCTCCAGCGTCTGAACTCATCCAGGAACACATAAGTGAAATAGGGGTCATCACACTCCTCTGTAGTCGCACAAAGTTCCCACTGTGTGTGCGAGTGGGCATGCGTGAGTGAAGGATGGCGAGTGAATGAAAATGCGAGCAAATCTCTGAGTAAATCCTTTGCCTTCTATTTATATATTCTTTTGAAAATCCTGGAGCTCCTCTCTCCTCCACTTTCATGGTTGCTACAGCCTCAAAATGCAGCGCCGTCGCAGTTGGTCACTGCTCGCCCGACTGTTCTCTGTTATTTTCACGGACAACAATAGCAAACAATCACGGCCAAACAACCATTTACGGCGAAGGCACGCGTGCTTTTGTGCTCCGTCCCCTGCAGCGCTCGATGAAAGGTGCTGCTGTTGAGAAACACTGCAAACAAGCAGACGCCGATATCTGTTACCTGAATGACGCTTCAGGGCTTCGATATAGTGGCCGAGAAATATGAGCGCCCGGGTTTCTGCCCCATTGGCTACGAGGAACATTTCCCTGCAGTCTCACGATACCTCCCCCTTGAGATGTGATTCTTCCCTACAGCTGTTTTGTCACGGCCGTGTAAAGTATTGCCCTCCAGCCCCCGACACTGAAATGCAGAACACGGGCAGGTTTGTCAGTTCAGGAAATATGAGCATGTTTTGTTCTTTATGTGTGGAGCGGCCTCGAGCTGCCGAGTGTTACGACACCTTAAGCCAACCCTGCCTGCCCACGCCCAACAATGGGGACTTCTTCCAAATCAGGTCGTAGCATTTGCATAGAAATTGCTTCTAGATCAGGAGATGGGCCCTCGAAAAACGCTCTCTCCTTCTCGCCCCGCCACTGCATCTCTTTCTGTGTCAAACACACACACACACACACACACACACAAATAAACAGTCATATAGAGAGTCCGCTCCTTTAAGGCCCAATCACTTCGGAACAATGAGCACTCCTCAAGGAAGTCAGAGCAGAGGACATGATGAGACGAAGATCTGAGGCGACGCTTCATGTTTACCAAAAAGGGCGAGCGGCAACGAGAGGGGGTTTCACACGCAGAAATCCTCTGTACGAGATTCTCTTTTAAGACATCTGTAATTTACATGCCTTTGGTCCTCCAAACTGCGCTCCCAGTTTGTTGTGTATTCATATGTTGATTATATAAGGAGGTCCACAGAGTTTAACAAGCCTTTAACAGCAAAGACGCTCGTCATTTCTGCTTTGGTGGAGAGCAAACATAAGGAGACTGACTGGGCAGAGCGGAGAGAAAGAGGGGGTCATGTGGGCTTAGCAGCAGCTCCTCCACAAGTCATTCCCTTTTTAAACAATCCACATGAGGCCTTTCTTGATGTGGCTCCGCTATCAGCGAGGCGCTATTTGTTACAGATCTGCCTCAGCGGCAGTGTGCTTCAGTATGAGGCAGAAAAACGAGTTGTTTAGTGAAATGAAAGATAGTAAGTGGTTGGTGGTCCGCTGTACTGAGCGTCCAGGTCGGTTTCGGTTGGGTTTCTCCCGGAGAGAAGTCCGCCCTCTGCTGCTGCCGGCATTCGCCAAACTCTCACAGGCCAAGGCAGATAACACGGGAGACTGGCGTTTCATCCTCCATAAACCTTTCTGATGCCGGCCTCAACTTTTACCAGCCCTTCCCGGATAGCGAAAAGGTGTTTCGGATGAACCGGGTTTGGAGGGAAAAGCTGATAAATGTCAGAGGTTGATAGCTAAACTGCAAACCGAGCACCAGGGGTCCGGAGAAGCGAAGCAGAGAAAATGGCATTCTGTTGTGGAGACGCTCAGCAATAGTGACAGCTACCACAGCGAGCATCATGAGCTAATGCCAGGCTGCCTGATGCAGGTGTCTGAACCTAAAGAGCACCTTTCAGTCACAGCTGCCATATCGGCGTGTGAGGCCGCTCGGACATGGCAGACTTGAAGCAGGGGCTGCGAGTTAACAGAGAGAAAGTTCTCTGCCGGCCTTGTGAATGTCACATGTGCGATTTGGTGTGTCAGTATGACTATTTTAGGCTGACATCTTCAGAAAAGAACCCATCACCTTTACGCCGTGATATATGAGCAAGGAGCAGAAATTGTCTCGTGTCAGAGGAACCTGACAAATGTCTCGCGCAGAGGAAAATCAGCCGGCTCGGGCAACTTTATGGAACATTATCTGCCAAGGACAGTTTGTTTTTGCGGTTAGGCGATGATGTATTTCGCAGCTAGCTTCGACGTGTTACTTCAGTCGTCGGGCGAGGCGGGAGTCGAATCTGATCCTGGATAGACATGATAATAGGTAATAAACCACTTTTCCAACAGTGCAACACAAATCCTCAACAACAGCTTCTAATCAGACGTTCATAAATAATGCCTTCGCTCTGCTTTTTTCTCCATGTACTGCATGTGATACATGATGTAGTAGTTTACAGTAATAAAACATGTCACACCTTCCGTAGTGAATTGTTCCCCACAAGCGCTTCTTGAAGAAGTAAGTGAAAGCGGCACATGATTTGATTTGTATTCATGAATGGGCCGTGCAGCTGTTACAGAGCTCCTCTCAAGCTGTTACAATTCAAAAGTGTTTGACTGGACAACAAGAGCTTTGAGAGAATGTGTTTGGATTTTTTATTCATTGGTTATTGAATTGTGAAGCCCCACTGGGCACAT
The DNA here is from genome assembly GCF_002814215.2 of Seriola lalandi dorsalis. Taxonomy (NCBI): domain Eukaryota; kingdom Metazoa; phylum Chordata; class Actinopteri; order Carangiformes; family Carangidae; genus Seriola; species Seriola lalandi. Next base: position 4,577,715 of record NW_019525485.1, on the reverse strand, counting down.
ATAATCATGTTATTATGAAGATATCATCCAAAACTGGTAAACAGACAATCTCCCCTCCAACTGGTTGAGGTTTTTAGCTTAAATGTCTGAAGATATTAATGTTTAACTTAACCTGCGTGTGTGTGTGTGTGTGTGTGTGTGTGTGTGTGTGTGTGTGTGTGTGTGTGTGTGTGTGTGTGTGTGTGTGTGTGTCATCTTGGTCTGATCTGCTGTGATCCCACCGCAAGACTTGATTTAATTTTAAATGCCAGTGACAAGAGGCTGACACACTGACACCATTTAGGTTCCTAAATAAAAGAACAAGGAAATCTTTAATTTGCCATTGAGAGAACAATTTGTGCTATGTAACATTCACTTGAGAGAACAGGCCACTGAAGGGGTTTTGAATAAACCACAAAAAAATATGTTTTTTTGCCAACTGAGACTGGCAGGTGTAAGATTGTGTCTCAGGTTCCAGCTATGTTTCCCTTTATAATTTTAATTAATGGCAGAACTTTTATACGACTGGCACTCCGGAGCTGTAAAAACGCTGTCAGTGTTCTTTCTGATTATTTATTCACTTCCCTTTCTGAAATGCGGAGATCTTTTCCAGCAGGAAGCGAGGGTACATGCTGGACAGGTTGGCGCCCCTCTGCTGTAATGGCCTATATAAAGCTAAGTTAACAGCAAGAAATGTTTTACAGCCAGTTGAAGTGAAGAATATAAAGTACGAATCTCATAGAGCTCATGGCTTTGTGTGGACCCTTAAATTTTACAGCATGTGCAGAAAAAAAAAAGAAAAGGGGGGGGGGGTACGAATGTGGCACATAAAAGGAAGCGAGGTTCAGGTGAGTCCTGTTCAGAATGGATAGCTTCCAGCGCTTTGGAGAAATTCATCTCCTGCTCCTCTGCAAACGAGCCAGGATGTTAACACTGTTGACATTAGCGGTGTAGGCGTAGCAGGCAGTGGAGGGGACAGCCGAGTGTGTGCTGAAGTCCCTCCGGCAGTATTCGACGTTTGTTTCTGTGACCCGGGACTCCCTACTGACAAAAGTGCTACCTCATTTCAATGCTAATGTGCTGTTATGGGTATTTTCAAAGCGTTGCTGCTATTTATTATGATTCAGCTCACCTGAGAGGCGGCGGTTAATCCTGTAGATCCCTGCAGAGCTGCCGCGCACCAAGAGGTCACGGAGATAGTGTTTAAATAGACTCTGCCTTCCATATTATTCCAAGGGGACGGCTAAGTCTATACACAGCTAATGGATTTCCTCCCCTTTTCCTGCACATCTGGTTCGTGGCAGCCAGGTGAAGATCACATGTGCTGTTTTCATATGACAAGATCCTCCTCTGATTGTCGTTCCCTCTGTTTTTCTTTTTTTTTTTAGGAGTACATTTATGACTTAACATATCACCTGGAGGCTTGCGAGAAGCCATCACCGACAATGACACTTTCTCTGCAGGTTTTGAATAGACAGCTAAATGAAATGAATGTGCAACATGGACACTGTGATATAGAAGAGAAAACAATCTCAAAAGGCCTCCAGCTGCTCACTGTAATATACATTAAGGTGTGGCAATGATGTGTATATATGCCAACAATGTCTCAGTCAAATATAAGGGCGGAGTGATACAACTGACCGATCTACAGATGGTGCGGATTCCAAGTTGGTGTCTTCATGAGATGATTTTTCATGATTGCTTTTGCCGAACAGACCGCTCCGACTTTCTGTGATTGTTGCTCACCTTTTTAGTTGGTTACAAGTATTTGTATTATTTTATTGTCCTTTCCTTCATTTATTTCTATACTTTGTGGCCTGGGCTTCGCCAACATTCTTGTACCTTACAAGCATATTGAAAAGCTCATTCTTGATCCATGTGGCGACACATACGTTGTGGCTGCATTTGAAAACCGTGACATTTGTTGCTCCTGCGTCACAGATTCGCTGTGTGTTCATAAAAAGCAAAGTCAGTAACCACTGAGATGCTCCAATAAATATGAATTTCATGTCAATTGTCAATGGGTACAGGTTTCTATACTTATATACTGTACATTCACAGATGAATTTCATGCTTCAGAGACATGAAAAATATGGAATTGGTGAAAAAGATAGTTGATCAGAGAAAAGAGCTGACGACAGCTATACCCCCTCCTCACATGATTTCCTCCTCTTTCTTTTGTTTTATTATTATTTATTTTATTTATTTATTTTTAAGACATGATTTCATCCCAACTTTACATTTTCCTTCGTCTCAGTGACAGTTGTTGTCAAATCCTGTGTGTTGCGTTCGCTTCTGTTTATTCCTGTTGTGTCATGTTATTTCTCACGACGCAGCCACGCTCTGAGGATCTCACCTGACACCAGAACTAAAAAGGTAGAAACCCCAAATCAATTAGCAGTTTTTAATCATTGAATTGTCATCAACAGAGATTGGAGATGGTCCTCCTAATTGTCCACAACCGTCTCCTCTGTCTTCGCCAACAAGTGGTCGTTCCCGCGCCACGACACAAAGCGGTCCAGCGGGTCTTCTATGTCCGCCTGCCGACACACCTCGCGGCTTCAGCAGATGACAGGACTCAGGAAGTCAGAGGTGCACGGGGGTGAAGATGAAAGGTGAGAGGACAGTTCCCGCCGCCGCTCTAACTGGTCTGTCTGTCAGGTCGTGTGTAACCCAGGAGGTTGTGAAAGAGTCTCTCTCTCTGCAGCACAGGCTGGATTGTCGGTTTAAATTTTTCATAGCCACTGACTAAGTAGTTTTTTCTAAGCTATTTCAGCCTGTCACCACTCACACACATCACGCATTAATAAGTGATCTTGTCAGTAGATGGGTTTCCATCCAGCTGTTTCCAAGCACATTTTCAATTTGCATTTGGTGTACTGATAAAAGCAACGTGCAAAAAAAGTATAATCAGAACAGACTTAGTAAATTAATCATGTCATACAGGAGGTATGTAAAGTGAAGTGTTTATGTAAAGGATAGACATTTTCTTTTGTAGATTTATATTGAAATTTGCTTTAATAAATCCATTTTCTCAAAAGCAGCAGTATTTTTGGATGTAAATGTAGCTACTCCCTATGACTCCTCTTTCTCGTGCTCCGTTTCACTGGTCTGTGGGTACAAAAATAATGTATTCAAGGACATGTACAATTCAGCATATATAAAGGATGATAATAGAGGAATAAGCGGAGTTTAAATGAAGCAACTTCTTTCATGGAAATTCCAATCGCACCATTAAATAGCCTAAATTCACTACTTTTGATGTACGTACTGTATTTGGAGCATTTACTTAACAAGTGAAACCAGACATGAATCGACAGCATGTAGCTCCTTCCTACCAGCCACGGAGGTTTTGGAGCCATTTTGTCACCAGATTGTCGACACTTTTCAACGGTCATTTCCACCGTGCAGGAAAAACGTAGCTTTCAGAAATCGCAGATATCGCCGCCCGTGATTTACAACTTTGAGACTGACTTGATTCAGAATTGTTATTACATCCCACATTTTAAATGGCTTCCGTGCCCACAGTATTTACATTTTTCATTTTTCTTTCACAAGACAAAATTTGGTTTCTAAAAGGGCAAATTTGTGCATTTGTTGACAAGTATGATGACTAATAGCTTAGCCTTGTGTTGGTTTCACAGTAAGAAACGCACCCCCCCACCCCATATAGTGCCTTTTCCTTCAGCTTCTCCCCATCTGCAAATGGCAAAAGGTGATGCTGAGGTGAAGGCTGCCTGTGAGAAGGATGAAAGAAAATGAGACAGCCTCTCTCTTTCTATCTTTCATCCCAGACATGTGAAGAACCCCCCCACCCCCACCCCCGACACCTCATCTCTTCGTTGACATGCCTCATATAGGCTGCTGGACCACGTTTCGGAGAGCCCAGTCAGTTTTAATCATGTTCTGCTCGTAGTGCTTCCAGCGGCCATCACTGCAGCTGCCGAAAACCAGGGGAAAGTGGAGGTGAGAGGAATACCGACCAGGATTGATGTTCATGATTACACGCACTGACAACCGCTCCTAGATCAGTAGAGATAAAGTTACTGTAGAGAAGATCGAAGGGGTCAAGAGGGAGACGTTCTTCATGATCCAAAACTCTTCTTTGTAGTTTTATTATGGAGTTAATTTGATGTCTTATATCTTTTTTTCCTCCACCAGGTGGCGTGGTGCAATACGCCATCTAATACTGGGTACAGCCGCCCCTTTGCTCTCAATACAGCCTCAGTTCTTCATGGTGAGATGTTGGAAGCGTCACTTTTGAGACTCTGCTCCATGTTGACATAACTGCATCACATGGTTTTTTTTTTTTTGCAGATTTGTCAGCTGCACATTCAAGCTGCCAGTCTCCTGTACCAACATGCCCAAGGTGTTGTAGTGGATTCAGATCTGGAGACTGGGGAGATCACTGAAGTTCACGAGACTCAAAGTCATGTTCAGGAAAACCAGTTTTTAGACGACTTTAGCTTTGTGACATGGAGCGTTGTCCTTCTGGAAGCAGCCCTACAAAATGACACTGCAGATTCAGATTTGTGTTGTTGCCTGAGAGGGGTGGAACCTGGCATAGTCCTCTAGTGATTTTGATTAAAAAACTCTAGAGGCTTGTTGTGTGAGAAAATCCCAGGAGATCAGCAGGTTCGGAAACACTCAAACCAGCACCAGCAATCGCGCCGCAGTCTCCGTCACTGAGACCCCCCCACCCCACCCCATTCTGCTGTTTGGTATAACCATTAACTGAAGCTCCTGAACTGTATCTTTGTTACTTTATGAATTGCATTGCTGCTTTTTGATAGACAAACAAATAGTACACAACGTTTCTTACAAAGACATACAAGACTACCTACTTTAAACTTAATGGGGAAAAAGAACAAAAACAAATGGGACATCCTCATAACACCCACCCTGTTCCAACCTTTCTTGAAGAGCTTTCATGCCTCAGGATAAAGAACAAGTGCAGGTTCTCTGCTCTATGTATGTTTCACCCCGATGCCCCCCTCCTTATATGATAACTGCAGGACACAAAGAAGGAGGCGGCCATCGCTGACCCTCGCCTCAGGCTGTTACACCAAGCGTCAACCTTACAGACGCCACATATCAGCTGTGTTACCACATATGTTGCTCTGCTCCCTGCTGCATTCATGTGTGGCAACACTGACATCTCTTGGCTTGATGGAAAACTGTCACACAGGCTTATCCTGTGTGTTCAGGGGACAATTTGAGCCTACAGTAATTAAAAGAAAACGCTCAGCTTCAGTTTTGCTGTGAATTGAATAGATTTTACTCATTAAACTCATCCAGATGTTTGCTCTCTGTACATTTTCTTCACTCCCTGCAGAGTTCCAATCACTTTAGCCCTTTAAAATACACCGTCCCACCTGTGGGGACCCGTGTATTTGTCTCCTGATTCTGTCTGTGCAAAAAAAAAAAAAAGAATTAGGATCCATATCATATGCAACAGCTGTTGACACAGAATTGGTTCAGGCTATGGCTCCAAAGTGTTTCCACACAAGCTGGTAAGGGGTTAAACCACTCATGTATTAGCATAGGATATACAGCACACTGCAATCGGTTTCGCTGTAGATTTTTGAATGAACTGTGCTGTGGCTGTTTGCTGCTTCTCTCTCTTGTGTCATGGCGCTACTCGACCAGCGGAGGCGCTAGTCGTCACTTTGCCTTCTTGTCCGACTTGTGAAGAAAGCACCGAAACTAAACCACATGTCAGTTTCGCGCATGCGCATCGCACATCGTTGTCGCGACCGGCTACTTCTGTCAGTGTGGGGAATGGTGAGAGAGCACAGGCAGTGACTTATTAGTTATTACTCTGTACTTGCACACATGGAAGCGGATTGTAGAGCTTCTTCTTTGACTTTTGGCAGCAGAGTTTGTCACCGAGCAGGATCATCAGTGTCATTGGGAACAAGCTGTGATGATTTCAGAGAAGTGAACTTGACACTTCAGCTGTTTATCAAGACACTGATTTGTTTTGAACTATTTAACTGGTATATTTAACATACTGAATTATTTTTGCACATGAATTCAATGCAACACGTCAGCACTATATCGATGCACTTCACCTGCATAGGAATCGGCATTTTCCTGAGATTTTATGGAGTTTTAATCTAATCTGTAACCATGTCTTTGCAGGTGAAGCTCACAGATGGAGGCAGTATGTGAGCAGCTCCATGGAGCCGAGGAAGAGGAGGAGGAGGCGGGAGGTGGTGCAGCCATGCTGTGGTCCATCGAGGAGGCTCTGGAGAGGCAGACCCTGCAGATCGGAGTGTCGGCCTGCGGGGCCACAGCAGTGGTGGACGTGCTGAAGGCCCTCGGCCTGGATGTGGCCCCTGAGGAAGCTGATCGCTGCGTCCAAACTCGCCTGAGGAGGAATGAGTCACCTCTGCCGGACTATCTGCTGTCCCGGAGCGAAGCCGGTAAATGTCAAACACAGGTGCCAAAGCTACACCTGAGGGTGTTATTGTGACCTCACGTGTGTGCTACGTGAATTAAACATTCTTTGCTTCAGTTTGATAAAGCATAAAGATAGAGATTCTATTTTATGAATCGGCAATCTCCTCCAACTATCACGCCTTTCTCCTTAATTCATCACATAAGCAGCAGCAGCAGCATCATCAGCCGTCAAGAAGCTAATCAATGATTTCTTCCACAGCGCTGTGCTTCACAATAAAGGCTCCAAATGAAAGCGACATGAACACAGGGAAATAAAATGACTTTTTTTTCATGTTAATGTAGCTTTTATTTTTTTCTTCTTTAATTTATGTCACTAAATTGGCAGATATTACACTCTAAACACTTGGCTTGAGCTCTAACTCCTGCAGACTGCTCTGTGACATTTCAGGTAATGAAATATTAATACATAAAGGATGACTTTGTATAGGCGCATATCTTAACTCGGCTCAACAGGCAGTAATATCTCAGGTGTCACAGATGCTAGCAGGGACTATAACTCCCTCCGCTGAATGAGGCTGTGTAACGTCTTGAACCCATAAGCGCCGCTTCCTGCCAGCGCGACAGCTGGTTGCACTGCCAACCAGGCAAATTCAAAAGTACCCTCTTGAATTAGACAAAGAGTTTTATGTCTCTCAGAGGAGAGACTGTAATTGACTTTTTCAGCTCTGTTACACAGTTTTTACATTGACATTTCTGGCGTTTCGCTCAAGCTGTCGTCCCCTACTTGAAGTTCTGAGTGAAAAAGAAACACATGTATATTCATTGATCTTAAATATAAAAAGTGTGATTATAATAGACAGACCCTGTACTTCTGTAATGATCATACAGGCTCAATAAACACTACATCTCCTTCTAGGTGCGACTCACGCTCAGCTCATCGCAGGAGCAGAGCAGGCCAGTAACGGGAAGGTGACGGGTCGCTTCTTCCACCTTCATCCCCGCCGGCGGGTGAAGCTGATCCCCTGGCTCGCACGCTGGATTCAAAAAGGTGCCGTTCCCGTGGCGACCATGAACATGCAGCTGGCCGTACCCGAGGGAGAGGACGTGCCGGACGCCTGGCACCATCAGCTTATATTTGGGGTGGCACCTAATGCAGTTTTCATGACCAATCCTTTAGATGTAGGTGAGTACTGAGAAGATAACGACTCTCAGTCATCTGGCGTCGATGCGTTATTATTTTGTGTTTTTAAATTCTTTTTAGCAAGTGAGGGAGAGGCGCACCAGCGACTCTGCAGCGAATCCGTGCTGCTGATTCGCCGAGAAGACGTCCTGCAGCGATTAACTCCCGATTCCTGCTCGTCCGGCCTCTCAGAGAGCCAGTCTGACCCGCGATGGAAAGCCCTGGATGTTGAGGGTAAATCATGTATTTGTGGTTTTATTTGTGCAGCTTTTTCATCCTGCCCAAATATCGTACATATTCTTCTCCCTATTCTCTTGGGATTAGGTCAGGTGAGACAGATGGCCCAAGAAGACGGACAGGAGCAAGAGCAACCCAAGTTAACACACATCACGATCCCAGCAGCGTACAGTTCAGGCATCACGTTCTTCGCCCTACGGCAGTCGGGGGTAGGACAAGAACTCCTCAACGCGCCTGAACTCCCTTTGTTGTGACCGGACTGGCACACGCGGACTCAAGAACTAAAGTGTTGACGCTTTTATTGTGATCTGAAAAATAAAAGTGATAATATGACATTTTATTGAGCAGAAACCGACAGATCAATAACCCACAAACCCACAGTCATCCACACACATTTCTATCAATGATGCCTGTTTCCATACAGCTATTGAGTTGTTTTAAGCTGCTTTTCAGGTTGGGTCTGGGATGGGTTTAGAAATTGAATCCATCATTTTACAATAGCAGTCTAATAATCTGAAACTTGCTGTCTGTTATTACTGACTATCTTGTCCTGAACACTCTTGAAAAAGATGTTTTAAATGTCAATGGCTTTCTTTGAAAAAAGAAACAAAGAAGATAAAAAAAAAACAGTCAGCATTTGTCCAGTGTTTTGTGTAGTATTTTTTGCTCTTGAGTGTTTTCATTTTAATGCGACTTTAAATCCTTCTCTAATGTGTTTCAGAGGGATGTATTGTACTTTTTGCTCCACCATATTTGTTTTACAGCTAAGATAAAGAATTTGAATTAAAAAACATATCATGAGCTTATAACATTCATTATTAAAGATTAAAGCTGTGGTTCACAAACTTTTTGTCTTCCACCAAAGAGACATCCCCCCTCTAATCTTCTCATATGGTCTTATTTCAATAACAGAGGCTTAAAAAAGTAAATTTGTGTAGCAGAACTTTTTCTTTTATTTCCTGCTCCATTCTTCATCTCACGACCCGTCAGATTTATCTTGTGGCCCCTAGGGTGGCCTGAACCCTAGGTTGGGGATCAGTGGACGAAACCTAATTGTATGTAGCTGTTAGTTATTTGTTTTGTGTGTGATTTCAAACACAAAACATACAGCAAAGGTTGACTAACAAACATCAGTACATATATTCATACAAATAAAGGAAAAGGAAAGAAAACAGGAAATAAACAATATAAAATTGAATCAGGACACAAAAAAATAAAAAGACTTATTAAATTGAGGCTTTTTAAATAACAGGCTGAGTCAGAGATGTATCTTTAAGTAATAGCATTTTTACATTGTTAAATTGGTATCTTTGGAGCTGCAAATAACATTATTATATAGATCTATACTAAGTTATTTTGGTGTTGAAGCAATATTTTATGCACTAAAAAAAAATCTGTTTTCCTCAAGTACTTGTCTATTCAAGGAAACTAAGTGGACTAATTTATTGCCTGAAAAGCAGCAGTGGATGCTTGTGATTATAGTGACCCAGTTTGAATCCATTTTTTTATTTTATTGCAAATTAAGGAAATGTATCTAAAACATATTTTACCAACAGATGCATCGATAACTTTCTCTTGAGCTCCCTTTTTCAGAAAAAAAAATAGCTGTGGCGTCCCACCTGGCATTGCGAATTAATTAACTACAACTCCCGTGATGCACTCGGTTGTTACTCCCCGAGGAAGTTGGAGGAATCCAAAAAACTTGACCAAAATAGTTTGAGCGGCAGATAAAGGTGAGAAGAAGAAACATAAGTACACTAACGAAACGAAAAACGGCGACACGTTTGCCTGTTTGTAATGTTATTTAGCACTTTGCGTAATTTTGCGTTGCATTGACGTTGTGCAGCTCTACCATGTACATCACTGTGATATATTGAATCCACGTGGTGTGCTGTGTGTGTGTGTGTGTGTGTGAGATAACGCGTTGCATCCATGGTCAGTCTGCAGAGAGCAGAGGAGACACTCCTGAACCAGGCTCCGGCTACTTCCTGCTTCACGCGCTCACTAACACACAGGTGAGTGGTTTAAACGGCATGCTGGATGTTTTTTCCACCACAAGCTAATGTGCTAATGTTACTGGAAGAGTTGACTGTCATTTTTAAGTGCATGTCACTTATACTGTACTAGCTTGTACTGAAAAAAATCATTGAAGTCAGTAGGACAAATTGAACTGGACATTGCCTTTTTTCTTTTTAGCTATTGCAAGAGACTCCATCGGAAAATTACACCATCTGTCATGTTAAATTGTAGAAGAGTTGCGTGTATTTTTATGCTTATGCAACTATACTGCGCATACCCAGGGTTAAATGCTTGGGTTGACCTATTTGACAACTTCCACACAAATTAACTAAAGAGACAGTGTGAGGAGAAAATGATGCATGCTGCAACACTTCATGTATAGTTTTCTGTAAGGGGTATTTAAAAACGCTCATTGTTAGACTCATGCATTTGATTTGCTCTCTGACATGTGAGTCACATGAGCGGGGTGATTTCAATCACAACCAGTGCTTTGGCTAATTGCGGAACATGCGTTGTATCTTATCCCAAATTAGTGTTTCAAGGGAGCTTTTAGACGATGTATCTGCACATTCAGGCCTTTACTTTGGTAAAACATGGAGTTGCACAATCCTCACAGCTCCAGTCATAGGTTTGAGGTTAGTGCAGATTGGGATGGTGTGAACTCTGACCCCATTTTGTTTGAGTTGTAGGGGTGTAAAGGGTGCACAGAAGTATTTGCCGACTGTTTTCATGTAAAATCTTGTACATTCACAGCGCTGCAAGATGCAATTGCACAATTACACTTTGAGGCAAGATTGAATATAACAAGTCTCTCTTTTTCTAGTTTAGGAAATTCAGAACAACAGATAAGCCAAAAAGCCAGCGAAATCATTCAAGTTTTTATTCCAGCGGTGAGATTAAATTGATCCCAGTGTGTGTCATGAGGAACATTGTTTTCTGTTGAGTGAATTTACATTGTGTGACACTCAACGTGACATTGCATATCATGCTGTACTTTAGATGAGCAGTTTCCTTTTATTTTGAGTGGTAAATCCTCTCCAATACAGTTTATTATTAAATCACAGACATTTTAGATGGTTGCAAATATCATGAGTAAATGAGAAAAGGCCTTCACATCAATCTGGCTGTAAAAAAAGAAAAAAAAAAAAAATTATATTCCAGCCTTTGCATATGCAAATAGTAAATGAAATATTTGCTTCACAGAAAATTGGTTTGGAAACAGAAATGTGATGCAGTCACTGCGCTTGGTAAATGAAACGCTCACAGAAAGCGAGACTGCAGAAGAGCCGCATTGCCAAACTGAGGCTACGGCAAGTGGTTTACTGTATATCAACCTGATAATGGCTTTGTTTTTCTATGCAAATGAGCCCCTGTTTTCAGTAGCCGGTGATTCGGTCCTGCCTGGTGACCATGCCATTTAATTGTTGACTTGTGTTTTTGTTCTAGTTGATTGGGTTCTTGTTTGTGTGGCATTACAAGATAATATAAGACCCCAGGCCTCAGAAAAGGTCAACGCTTCCTCACAGCTTAGCAAACTCCGGTCGTTATAGGTCAGTGTCGGCATACAATTAAATCCTCTACGAACAATTAAAGGCTGACGAGAAGCGCAGGGTGTTCTGCGGAGTAAGCGTGAAGGTGTGACTGATTTCAGTCTAATACTACATGCTGGGATCACCCTATGTCCCCCCCCCCCCCAGTCGCTCAGGTACCATGGCAGAACGGGTGCTGGTGGTTGGCAGTGGCGGACGGGAGCATGCACTGGCCTGGAAGTTGGCCCAGTCGCCACAGATTCAGCAAGTTCTGGTTGCTCCGGGTAACGCAGGCACAGCAGGCTGTGGGAAGATCAGCAACTCTGGTAAATACAAACACTAACGAAGGCTTCCTTTTAAACAATAAGTCTGTAATTTCTCTGTGACCAACAGCTCTGGAGTCATTATTTAAATATTTTCTTTAACATAATATATACAGACATAATATTTCTGGGATTTTCCAATGTACCGTATGTGAGACATTTATATTAAAAACACAAAAATCCAATGAACAGACAATAATAAACACACCACAGGTTACCCTTATAAAGAAGGTAGTTTGTACTTATTTCACGTCACCCATAGCTACCATGACGCCCTGTTTTAATACATTCAGCAGAGAATTTATGGCACCCATGTTTAAAGTGAAGAGAAGGATGGTGTGTGAATGAATCCTGAACTGTTACTTCCCCTGATTTCCTCCGTGCAGAGGTATCGGTTAGTAACCACACCATCTTGGCTCAGTTCTGTAAGGACCATCATGTGGGGCTGGTTGTGGTCGGACCCGAGGTGCCGCTGGCAGCCGGTAAGCGAACGTCAACATCAGGAGTCATACTCGAGTCTTATTTAGTGTCCTGTTCACCGCTTCCTTCTCTTCGACCTCCACGTCTCTTTCAGGTATCGCGGACGACCTGACGGCGGCGGGAGTGCCGTGTTTCGGCCCCTCTGCCAAAGCGGCGCAGTTGGAGGCCAGCAAGAGCTTCTCCAAGGCTTTCATGGAGCGCCACGGCATCCCCACGGCCCGTTACAGCTCCTTCACCGACCCCCAGGAGGCCTGCAAATACATCCGCACGTCAGTACAGTAGACAAGCACAAAGTTTATAAAGTTTATAAAGTTTATATCTTTGGAAGAGTGTTTGTTTGTGCACATTTAAAGATTGGTAATATAAAAGACAGACATATAGGGTCACTTCTTTATATCCTCCTTGCCTGGCATTGCCCAGCTAATTAATAATTTGTGTAATTAGAGGAGAAAACAAGCTGAATACATACTGTTTATGGTGAGTCACTACCATCACTGATATCCGTTTTCACTTCCAGCAGGAAGGCTGTTGAGTTTTGTTTTTCAGAGCCATTAAACACAAAAACTTGTCATAATAGAAAATGAAATCTTCACTGAAGTTTTTGTGTCTCAGATGGTTTCATGAGTTAACGATCTAAGATGTGGTGATTGGTTTTCATGTCAGAGCGCCCTCGAAGACGTTCCAGAGGAAAGAAGAAAGAGTTGTAACTTTGATAAACAAAGAGAAAATCCTTTGCGCTCAGCGAAAGTCATTTCTTTGGTCATATAAAGCATCTTGGGCAGAACAACAGCCGCCACATTCTGACAGCCTTCATCCATACACACCCCAAACCCATTCCCAGACAATCGTGCGCTCTGCAAATGTTAAATGGTCCACAGAAAAACATTTTGTGCTTTATGTCAGCGGCGCAGCATCTGTTCCAGATGTCCTCTCTGTGAGAGGATGTTGATTCTCTCTGCATATTACTGAGTTGGTGTCATTGTTCCTTTGGTCCGCAGCGCCGAGTTCCCTGCGCTGGTGGTGAAGGCCAGCGGTCTGGCAGCTGGGAAGGGAGTCATCGTGGCGAGAGACCGGGACGAGGCCTGTCGGGCTGTGATGGACATCATGAAGGTACCAGACTGTTAGATATGGTTCTGTGTCATCATTGATTCTAGGTGAGGAGTGGAAGAGAGACATTTTACTGAAGTAGAAGTCTAATCCCTCTGTGATTACTCAGTCACATTTTTGTGCCTTGCTAGAACTACAGTATAATAATAAATGCTCTGACAAGGGTTAATTTGCCACTGTGTGTTTCTGGGCTGAAACTGTATTCAAAGCTGCTATAATTGTTATTTTTATATCAACAGTGGATCGTGTGTGTGTGTGTGTGTGTGTGTGTGTGTGTGTCTCTCTCTCTCTCTCTCTCTCTCTCTCTCTCAGGTGCTGCTGCCCCTGCTGAAGAGCGACCTGTATGAAGTGATCTTGAACACCATGAAT
>NW_019525485.1:4553052-4564067 GCF_002814215.2 Seriola lalandi dorsalis | reverse complement strand
TGTGTGTGTGTGTGTGTGTGTGTGTGTGTGTGTGTGTAAATGGCTGACTCTTACAGGACAGAGCGTTTGGAGCCGCGGGGGAGACGGTGGTGGTCGAGGAGCTTCTAGAGGGAGAGGAAGTGTCTGTGAGTGAAACGGTTACACTGAAACTCGCAACATGTCTGCACCAACTCACTCTTGACGTACGGATGGAGGGAAAACCGGAAGGGTGTTAATCGTTCTCCTCCTCGCCCTGTAGTGTCTGTGTTTCAGCGACGGGTCCTCTGTGTCTCCGATGCCTCCGGCGCAGGATCACAAGCGGCTGCAGGACGGTGACCAAGGGCCAAACACCGGCGGCATGGGGGCCTACTGCCCCACCCCTCAGGTACTGTGGTGACATTTAACAGAGAGCAGCATCGTGCTTTGTCACCAGGAGTCAAAAAAAAGGGGACATATTCCCCTCCTCCGCGTCTCAGCTTGGTTCTCTGTTTTGATAATGAGCTCCATGCCACTGCAGGTCAGTCAGGAGCTGCTGCAGCAGATCAGAGAGACGGTCCTTCAGAAGACGGTGGACGGGATGAGGGAGGAGGGAGCGCCTTACGTGGGCAAGTGCTCTTCATCTGTTGTTGTAACTCCCCTGCATCTGTCGTTGGTTTCAGCCGAATGAGTCATAGTCTCCATCTCATTCATTCCTCTGTGCTTTTCCAGGTGTGCTGTACGCAGGGCTGATGTTGACCAAGCAGGGGCCAAAAGTGCTCGAGTTCAACTGTCGCTTCGGAGACCCAGAGTGTCAGGTGAGTTTCGTCGCCTTTTATCTGTCACCGGATCGTCTCAATGGGAAATTAACATTATATTTTGCTCTCTACTGTCTCTCTCTCTCTCTCTCTCTCTCTCTCTCTCTCTCAGGTGCTGCTGCCCCTGCTGAAGAGCGACCTGTATGAAGTGATCTTGAACACCATGAATGGCAAACTGGCCGCTAACGCCCCCGTGTGGCACCAGAACAGCTCTGCAGTCACAGTGGTCATGGCCAGCGCCGGTTACCCCGGCTCCTACGAGAAAGGAGTAGAGATCACAGGTATGTATGACACGGCAGAGCCAAAGACCAGCCTGTGATGAGCTCAAACATGGAGAAAGAGGGGAAGAAACATCTGTGGGAAACGCACACTATCACTCTTTGATATCTTGCTGTTATCCAGAACTTGAAACCATCAGACTCACTCGCTGTTCTTGCTTCAGGTTTGTCCAAGGTTCAGGTGACGGGGCTGCAGGTTTTCCACGCTGGCACAGCCCTGAAGGAAGGAGGCGTGGTCTCCAGCGGCGGGCGGGTCCTGACGGTCACCGCGGTCAGTTCGTCCCTGGAGATGGCCTTGCAGGCGGCCAATCAGGGCGTGGCCGCCATTGGCTTCCCGGGCGCCGTGTACCGCCATGACATCGGGCACCGGGCCATCGCTCACCTGAACCAACACAGGTGTGTGTGAGTGTGCTACAAGCTAAAAAACACACAAACCAAAACACTAAAACATTCCCTTTTTTGTTTTCGTTTTTTCTTTGCTTTATTGAGTTTGTAGTTTTTTTCTAGTTCATTTCCAAACTGTACGTCGTGTGTTTATGAATAATAAACTTCACTGTGGATGTACCTGTATGTAACATCCTCTTCTAATCCACAATCAATCACAAATTCCCTTCTGATTTTAAGACTCAATGTTCTTCCACAAGACTTAATGCAGTTCCAGCTGCAGACAGACATGATACCACTTGTGTCTCTGACAGAGGTCTCACCTATAAGGAGAGCGGAGTGGACATCGCCGCCGGTAACAAGCTGGTGGAGATGATCAAGCCTCTGGCCAAGGCGACTTCTCGCGCTGGTAATTTCAATTTCATCTACAAAAATTGCATGAAAACACCTTCTTTTTGTGCATCTAAACAATGATTAGATGCTTGTAACTTTCAGTGCTGGTGTCAAACAAAAATAGCAGTGAGGGAAAACAGCGTTAGCACTACTTCCTCAGTTTTAACAGCTGTGTGACCTGTCAGACACAGACATTGTTTTCTTGTTTTAAGCAGCAGGCTGAAACCGTTTTCTCATTAGGAAACAAATAGCTGTGTTTTTTTGGGGGGCTATTGTAGTTGTAATTGCAGTGATTTTGATTAGGTCTCGTTTGTTGCAGTAATACAAACATCAGAAAAAGTGGATGAAGCAGTAACCGTGTCTGTAATTGGTTTCTTTTTTCCCATCAGGGTGTAATGCAGACCTGGGGGGCTTCGCTGGGCTTTTTGACCTGAAGGCAGCAGGGTTTGTAGACCCCATCCTGGTATCTGGGACAGACGGAGTGGGGACTAAGCTGAAGGTGGGGCTTGAATTTTTACATTTGCTTTTTTGATTGAAGAGTTGTTGTTTTTTTTTTTGTTTGTTTTTTTTTGCAAACTTAACCGTCATTTGTTGTCACTGTTCAATATGTGACTCTGTGTAATTACAAAGTCCTGGAACAAATGAGAACCTAAAAGTGCTAAATCCTCCACTCAGTCAAAAATGGCTTTGGTAATTTCCAGATGGGCGAAGAAATAACTGTTTTCAGAATTGGATCCACATTTGGCTCAGAAGTAAACGAGCAGCAGGAGAGCTTGTCTGTAGACAGATTCAAAGGCTTAGACTCTGGCTTCTTAAAACCCCTGAACAGAAATACAAATTCATTTAAAGTGTGAAAGATCCAGGATTATTTCAAGGACACTCGGGAGCAGATTCAGCTCATTGCTAGTGAGTGTGGAGAGTTTAAAATCTTGCACTTTTAATTCGTCAAGGTGCCAAAACTTGTATATTTCAAATCTCCAGCAAAATATCTGTTTGTTTGTAATTGTTACAAGTCTTTTCACGTGCAGCTTTAATATTCGGCAGTTTACTTTGTCTTATTTGATTTTGGCTCTGAAGCTTTTTTCCTTTTGATTTAAAAATGCAAAAATCAGATCGCTCAGGCGTGCGGGCAGCACGGCGGCCTGGGTCAGGACCTGGTGGCCATGTGTGTGAACGATGTGCTCGCTCAGGGCGCCGAGCCTCTCTTCTTCCTTGACTACTTCTCCTGCAGCAGCCTGGACGTGGATGTGGCAGCCTCCGTGGTCGGCGGCATCGCGAAGGCCTGCGAGACGGCGGGCTGTGCGCTGCTGGGTGAGAGGACAGATGTGGTGCTGGTTATGATAAGAGTTCCAAATCCAAAATATATTTCCAATAACTTAGATCAAAAGCTGTGGATTCAGTGTCTTAAATTTTGTGCTGTATCTCGACTTCCCTCCTTCGTGACTTACTGTATTTCAAGCCCCCGTCTGTGTCTTTGTCCGTGTCCAGGAGGCGAGACGGCAGAGATGCCGGGCGTCTACGCTCCGGGTGAGTACGACCTGGCCGGGTTCTGCGTCGGAGCAGCGGAGCGCGGAGCCCTGCTGCCCAGGCTGAGGGACATCGCCGAGGGGGACCTGCTGATCGGAGTGGCCTCCTCTGGAGTGCACAGCAACGGTTTCAGCCTGGTCCGCAAAGTCCTGGAGAAGGCCCGCCTCAGCTACACCTCCCCAGCTCCCTTTGGCAAACGGGGACATACTGTCGGTGAGTCACAGAGGGTGTATGAGGTTTTGCAAGTCTTTGTTAAAATATTTTTTAAATATTATAGCCCAACTTTAACACTTAATTCTCACCATTTGCC
The DNA here is from genome assembly GCF_002814215.2 of Seriola lalandi dorsalis. Classification (NCBI taxonomy): domain Eukaryota; kingdom Metazoa; phylum Chordata; class Actinopteri; order Carangiformes; family Carangidae; genus Seriola; species Seriola lalandi. The sequence continues at coordinate 4,560,402 of NW_019525485.1, read as the reverse complement.
TGAAATTCTGCCTGCAGGGGAGGTTTTGCTCACACCAACAAAGATTTACAGTCGCCTGCTGCTGCCAATCCTACGCAGCGGTGCTGTCAAAGCCTACGCTCACATCACAGGGGGTGGACTTTTGGAGAACATCCCTCGGGTGCTGCCCCAGGAACTGGCAGTCGATTTGGGTGAGATGAAAGCACAAGTACACTTGATCTTCGTACGCAACATAAGCGTATAAGAATGTTGACGTCAACAAACTGGAAAGGTGGTTTGCCTCTGGATGAAGCTGCATTTGCATTTTAGAAGCTTATTTTATCTATGGTTTCCTAGTGTGCGGTGAAAAATAGGAATCAAGACAATTTCCTGTATAAGCATATTTATAGCTGTATGACCTTTGTGCGCACTAGTCAGTACAAATGTTGTCAAACATAAACAACCTTCTTATTATATTCACACATTTCCCTTCCACTTATTTTGAATGTAGTCTAGTCGTCCTGGGAGTCTTTCCCTGTCCAGAAAATGTAGAGGTCACTCGTTATTAAAGGCCACCGCTCTGTCATTAATATTTACGCTCGGTTTCTACGCATTACTCAGATGCATCTCGATGGAGCGTCCCTCCGGTGTTTTCCTGGCTCCACAAAGAGGGGGGTCTGAGCGAGGAGGAGATGGCCCGCACGTTCAACTGTGGCCTGGGGGCAGTGCTGGTGGTCGCCCCCCCGGATGCTCAGAGGGTCCTGCGCCAGCTTCAAGCCCACGAAGAGGCCTGGATTGTGGGTTCACTGGCCCACAAGCAGCCGGGTGAGACACTGAAACACTCCTACAGCATACTTTCAGATGCTGCATTAGAGAGTTAGAGATCTTAGAATTATAGTAAAATATTTATTGTTTTTTTTATGCAGGGGCAGAACCAGTGGTGGTCCGTAACCTGAAACACAGCCTGCTGAATGCAGGAACAGCCTCCGGCGGAGAGTTGGGGATTGAGCAAAACAATGGTTGCCATGGCGACATCAGCACACCATGCAAGAAGACAAAAGTAGCTGTTCTCATCTCTGGCACAGGTGTGTTTTTGATAAACTTGAGATGAGAAAATAGAGTTTCTTACAAGTCCCAGACTACCTTTTTTAAAGGAATAATTCAGCATTTTGTGACATGTACAGCGAGTCGGTGTATATCAAACATTTCCTTTAAAAGTGGATCACAAGACTCCCTACGTTTTCCTCATGTGTCTAACAATTTCCTCGTGTCCCAGGCACCAACCTTCAGGCCCTGATAGAGCAGGTCAAGCGTCCGTCCAGCGCTGCAGAGATTGCGGTGGTCATCTCCAACAGGCCTGGAGTTCAGGGCCTGAAGAGAGCATCACTGGCTGGAATCCAGACTCGGGTAATAATAATAATTCACACGATAACGCCACTACTAAAAAATAAAAACGAAGTTACAGTAGTCCAGCCATTTTTTCAGCATTTAATTGAAGGAAATAAACATTGGGATCCTTAAGGATAAGGCTGACTCACGAAACACTACATTCTGTTAACCCAACTAGGTGGTGGACCACAAACTGTACGGGAGCCGAGCCGAGTTCGACGGCACCATCGATCGCGTGCTTGAAGAGTTTGGGGTGGAGCTGGTGTGTCTGGCTGGATTCATGAGGATCCTCACGGGAACTTTTGTCAAGAAATGGAACGGTATGAAAATGCTGTTCAGACAACTGTTTTACTTACATTTTCACTGAGTCAGAACATCGGTCGGTCACTGTTTGTTTCTATTACAGGAAAGCTACTGAACATCCATCCATCCCTGCTGCCTTCGTTCAAGGGTGTGAATGCCCAGAAGCAGGCCCTGCAGGCCGGCGTGAGGGTCGCTGGCTGCACGGTCCACTTTGTAGCAGTAAGTATGACATACTGCGGAAATACCGGATGTCAAACTAAGAGGCAAATACCTGAGTTGCTTAAACTGAACACTGTTTTGTTCACTTGTGTTTTAGGAAGAGGTGGACGCAGGAGCCATCATCGCGCAGGAGGCGGTCCCCGTGCTGAGCGGCGACACAGAGGAGAGTCTGTCGGACAGAATCAGAGAGGCCGAGCACCGAGCCTTCCCCGCCGCTCTGGAGCTGGTGGCCGGCGGGGCCGTCGGGCTCGGAGAGGACGGACACATCACGTGGAAGTCAACATAAATCCCACTCGACTGTGCTCAGTTTACTTCTGTTACATAAAACTGGTTTTATAACACAAAAGAGACACTAACAAGGCAGACTGATGAATAGAAAACAAGTTTACTGTTTTTAAATACATCAGCTAAGGTTACACTAACTTTTTACTATTCTACTACACTAAGTGTCTTTTCAGATTGTTAGGTCCAGTTGAGTTTTTTCTTTTCCTTCATGCGATGCTGAAAATAGATGAAATAGTAGCATATCAACCTCTAGTGTAAAGAAGCATCATACTTGAAATAAAAATTACATTCCAATTGTACCCTTAGAAAAAGGATAGAATATTGTCTGCACTGGAATTAACTTCTAAATTAGAAAAAAAAAAATGCACGGTGGTCGGACTTGTCTGGATGGAGTATGTTGTTTGTATCATTAATTCTCATTAGTAAAAATGTCCAGGTGAATGTGAGGAGAATTTTGTGGTATTTCTGCTTCAGTATTACAGAGAGGGGTCAGCATGTGTACATTGGAGGCGCCTCGCACACAGTCCAAAAATGTATTATGCGTGCAGCTTTTCTCAACTGTGAACATTTGTCCAGGTAGAATCCAAGCCTCTGGATCCCAAGAGGTGAGTCGAGTCGCCTCAAAATATGTCCAGTCACTTCTTTGTCAGTTCAAGCTGCCGGTAATCCTTTCACATGATTTATTGGTGGCAGTTCATGTTTGGCTCCTGTGGAAACGCAGGACAGACAGTCTCTCATTTCCAGCTCTTGTAGACAAACATGACTCTCCCTTTAAGCCATGTTTTCCCAGTAAATTGATGATTTCATCTAGTGAGAAAGAGAAAATGGTTGAGTTTATTGTTGGTTCTTGCACTTGAAAATGATTTTAAAAGACATCAAAACCTACCTGGGTCATTCTCAGCAACGGTAATGAGGTAGAACAAGCCTTTAGGGGACAGCAACTGCGGTACCAAGGGCAGAAATCTGTCCGTCACCTCTCGTCCTCGCTTCCCACCAGCCCAGGCAGCCTCGATACCTCTGCTGCCAACCTGAAAGGAAAGCGCTCATTATTAAAATGCTCCACACCTTTTAGATAACTTCCTGAACCTAGCTGAACCACCTCTTCCGATGGTGTCACTACGTAGGGAGGGTTGAACAGGAGGACATCTACTTTTCCACTCAGTCGAGAAAGAAGACACTCCACCTAAAGGACGGAAAGAGAAATATCATTTAAATATGCATTTTTCTGCAAGTTTCACTTAAAATCCTTGCACATGAAGCATGTGGATGCACATGAAGCATGTGGATGCACATGAAGCATGTGGATGCACATGAAGCATGTGGATGCACAAGTCTCACCAGGTCTGTGATGACAGGCTGCAGTGAAACATTGTTACAGGAAGCTGTCTTTTCTGTGCACTGTGCTGCTGCAGGATTCACATCAGTGCAGCTGCAAGAGAAACAAGATTAGAATATGTTGATTGCATTTTCTCCCATACTTTTACAAGTAAATCCATTTTTATTAGATGGACATGATGCTGACATGTATAAAGCTGAAGGTCCAACCACTGATGCCAGGAATGCAGACACCACTCCAGAGCCACTGCCAACCTCCAAACACACACAAGGGCTAGAAACAGCAATGAGAAACACCAATATTTTAAGACTCAGGTCAGCTAAAGGGAATGTGTGATAGTTTGGGTTGGGCGGGGCGGGGTGGGGGGCAGCAGTTGAGCTAAATCTGACCTCATCAGCTGCAGCCGCTGTGCATCAATCTCCAGAGCGTCTATCAAAAGGAAAGAGTCCTCCGCAGGCTCGTAAACATCCCGGAAGCGTCCTCGTCCAGCGTGAGAGTAAACAGGAGTGGAATAACCGGTACACATGTTTGCTTCTCGGCTGGAGCTTCGCTAACAACCTGCACGTGCTCGCTTCACCGTTCACTACGTAAGCGTTATTAGTGGAGACTTTTACACGTTGTTGTATAAAGTTTGAGTCAGTTGTACTCCCAAAATACCGCTAATTTTCCTTATAAAAGACGAAAACCAACGCTGTGCGGGTTAGCTACCGTAGCTAGCTGTTTCGCGATCCACATCCTTGTATACAATCCACGTCATGGTGACGTAAGTTAACCCCTTCTTTGCCGTTTTACGTCAGTTAACTTCTTGTTTTTCTTTGTTATATATATATATATAAAACTAGATTATTATATATACATTTAAAACAACAATTCAGTGACTGTATTTCAACGCCGATTACATTTATTAAAAGGTAAAAATAAAGTTACTGAAATAAAGCTTAAACAAAACATGAACGTCTAAAAGACCCAAAATTTGAACCCAAATAATAGTAAGCATAGTAATGATAATGATAATAGTAGTATCTGAGGATCACCAAAATAAGGCCTAACTGTGTGTGAGAGATAATGGTACAACTGTAGCATTACAACTAGTAAAGAATGTGTACCAATGTTGCTGATTCTATAGACTTAAACAAGTAAACAAGTATTGATAGTAAATGCACTATTCATTATGCATTATGATTACAAAACTTATAGGGTGTCTAATTTTAACTTTAAATAACCCAATAGTATACTATGACATTTACAAATTTACGAATACTATAATTGTACTTCAAGGTGTGAGTCTTTGTCTAAGGATTCTGAATTTGTTGATTCAGTAACTCTGGAATTATGACTGACCGACAAGTGTTGTTGAGAAAGATGCTTTCTTTCCCTCTAACCAAGTGGCTTAAGGCGCTAGAGGGCTACCCTGGAGAATTAAATGTTGCAAGTTCAAATTTTGTTTGATCTTACTACTTTTCAGGACCAATGAGTGAAAAGGTTTGTTTAAGACATTTTCATTGTGACTGGCTTGGTGGCTCAATGGGTTAGGTATCTGAAAAGAAAAGATCCACATAGACGGCGTCCTGACGTCAGAGGTCGGCCTTGTCCATCATTCCCCAGGTAGAGATGACGCGTGGGTTTTGAATGTTTTCAACATGCTTGTTAGAATTGAGCAATGTTATTATTGAAGTGACTCCGTGTAATCAGCTGTTTTACTGTGGTGTGACTGTACCCGTGTCTGTATTTATTTATGTGTGGACTCCTACATGTATTTCACAGCTGTAATGAAATTGTCGCCAAAAGAAAGGCGTGATAGAAAGTTGATTGAACTCCCCAAAGTGATCTAGAATTGTAAGACTGCAAGGGAAGCTCAGCTTCCCCTAAAATGTCAACAAAATAAGTGGTCAAATATGTTCTGTTGTGTGAACATTTCATTGACTAAATATGCGCTAGAACACGTCCATCTTTTGTTCAGAATCAGCTACTTATCACAGGTAACCGCCACGACTTCTTCTCATTCATCCCCGCAGCGCCACAGAGCTTTACACAGTGTAGACGCCGAGCGTCTCCTGACTTCAATGGGGAAGCAGAGAGTGGGTTGTTCCACTGCAGCCAAACTAGACGGTCATTGGATAAATGCTGGGCTTTGTCCCGCCCATCGGACGCTCAGCGTCTCTGGGGGTCTATGGGGGCAGTGGGCTGGCCCGGACGCTCGGCTTCTGCATGATGATTGGATGATCTGTCTGAGGCTGAGTCCCTTTTTGATTGACAGCGAAATGAGCGAATCAGCGATCTTGAAGTATAAGCCTCCACCGGAGCATTTGTCAAGTCTTTCATTCCGTTGTTCGGAGTTGATCTGGAGACGTTACTGATCCTCAGCGACTTTGTCTTTGTTAAAAACGACTAGCGTTTTGTTTGGCGTCACTCTGCGAATTTACATATAAATAAACGGACACGTTTTATGATATAGGCCGAAAATGAGCTGCGTCAGTCTTGAGCTACTAGGCCAGAGACAATGAAATTATCTTTTCAAAGTTTTTCAGTCTATCCTCTCATTGTTGGCCATATGATTCATATGATTGGCTGAGATTTCAACATACAATCTGTGCAACTGCTGTTTTGGGCAGCAGCCAAACACCCCTCTGTTCTCTACCCCGCTTAGTACAATCCGGGATCGCCCTTGTATAAATCCAATTGGATTCATCCAATTGGATTCATCCACTTCCTGTTTGACAGTCTGACCTTTCACCTCGGCTCGGAGGCAGCACGGACGGGACCACATGCTACAAACATTCCGGTAACTTCAGTTCAATATCTCTAAACAACTATCAAAATAACTAACATCAAATGCCTCTGTGTTGCTCTTCCATTAACTTCCAAGTCATGTCAAAGAAAATCACAACTCTCAAATTCTAAATAACCAAATTACTCACACTTAGCTAACTTAGCAAGGCCAGTTCACCACACATGCTCTGATAAGACTATGCAGAAAACACTGTGTATCTTTGCTTGTGCATGAGTCCACTTTACATGTGTGGGAACATTAACTCCTATTTCATGTGGCAGCTCTTCAATCTTTCTCACTCGGAACAGAACATCAGTCATGTCGCTTCACTCTTATCTGTATATTTCACCCATGCAGCTCAAATTAAAAAAATTATACAGCCAAAGGCAATAAAAATAACACTTCTTTCTAAAAAATTACCAATGACAAAATATCAGATTACAATTACAATCGGAATGTACAGGACTTACACTTTGACTCAAACGGGGACAGGACAAAATTCACACCACTCATTTCATTTTATTCTAAACTTTTATACATTCTCATTCATCTTCAGAGGAAAAGTCTCTCTACAAGCTTTCGTATGTCTTAAATTCAAGCCGTCGCCGCTTTGTCTGCTTTTTTCTTCTCTGTATTTTCACAACATGGAAGGAAGTGTGCTGCATATGGACTCTGCTCGCTCTCTTCTCTGCATGCTGACCACTTGGAACTTCAACATCAAATCACAAACGCTACCAGATCACATCACAGCCGGCTCAAATGTCAGGCAGAGTACCCGCCCTCCCACATCTCAGCCCACAGAGTCTGTCTGTCACTACATGTGCCTGTGTCTTCTTTGAATGCAGATGTCCTGCCACCAGGAGACCAGGACCAGGACCGGCACCGGCCGGCACACCGCTCCAACTCCGGCTCTTCACTCCTTGCGCTCACATGTCCATCACACCGGAAGCTGGCGGCCACCCATCACAAAAGGTAATGGCGCTCTCATTATATCGGGATCACAAAACAAACATGCTTTATTCAATTTTTTATATTATTCATTGCAATTAATCGGCAAAACTCTTGCTATTTAGCAAAAATATCATTTGGC
>NW_019525485.1:4550626-4553002 GCF_002814215.2 Seriola lalandi dorsalis | reverse complement strand
CCGGCACGCCGCTCCAACTCCGGCTCTTCACTCCTTGCGCTCACATGTCCATCACACCGGAAGCTGGCGGCCACCCATCACAAAAGGTAATGGCACTCATTATATCGGGATCACAAAACAAACATGCTCTATTCAATTTTTTATATTATTCATTGCAATTAATCGGCAAAACTCTTGCTATTTAGCAAAAATATCATTTGGCCATTCATACCAGTGTGTCATATGTAAACCTTATATCCATTTTCATTTTTCACAGAAGGATCACGGCGCAGTCGACAGGCCTCAGCTCTGACCGCCGCCTGGAACACACACATCACGTACGTCACATTTTTACAAACTTCATATCAGTTACTCTGCAATCAATCCTACTTTTACAATCTTTACATTTATACTCTATATTCTTGCTCTTTGCTTACATGCCTCTTTTAGATTAAGTCTTTTTGCTCATTTACACACATGCAGCTGGAACCCTCCACCTCCTCTTTGGCGCTCCGCCCTTCCACGTCCAACTGACTGGCCCGGACCAGACCGTACCGGATCGGACCAGACCGGACCGGACGCCGCGGGACACACATCTGCTGGTGACTATTGCTTATATACATATCACCACATTGATTAGATCTTGTGTTTAACTGAGTTCCCCTCTTAAGATACACACCCAATTAAAACTCATCCTTCACAACAGGCCTCTGTTTGTTTCAGCAGCTGGAAACAAAGTGAGTGTCTTCATCCTGCTTGAAATGAGCGCTGGTGCCGTCACATCAGTGTGGAGGCTGATCGTGTTTTGTCTGGTTTAGGCCGACGCTCAAGGGAGTGAAGTTCTACAAACACAAACTGCGGCGTTTGGAAGGATTAAACAAACACACTAACACGAGGTAGGAACATTTCTATTGACATCACAACAGCAGGGAATCTGTTTGGAGTTTGGGTATTAAAAAAAACCCAATATTTGATTTTTGTAATTATCAATTTCTCTTTCTTCTTTTTCCTTTTCATGTCTTTGCAGATGGTCTAAAGAAGACAACACGACACAGAGCAGTGAACACACCAGCGATCAAGCCGGAGAAGCCGGTCTCTGTGACCACTATCACTATGTAAGCTCATCGTCTGTGACATGTTCCGAGTTTGTTTTCTGAAATCTACTTTCCGAACATCACTTCCTTTGTATTCCAGCTATTGACAGAGGTCAGCGCCGTCGTGACCAATCCGAGCGCTCCGTTACGGCTGCACGGACGGAAAGCCGCCGCCTTTGGTTCGGATCAGGCTGACTTTGATAGTCTGCTCCCCGCTCTGGAGGTCTGGGCGCAGCAGCTCCAGCTGCTGGAGGTAAACACTGTTTATCTGCAGCTTCCAGAAATACTCGGTTTATTGTAAATTAAGACAAAGAAAAGCTACAAATTCTCACATTTCAGGAGCTGATTGGTAACTTCAATTCAATATCACGAAAAATATCACGAAACAACTAGCAAAAATAACTAACATCAAATGCCTTTGTGTTCTTCCATTAACTTCCAAGCAGCTCAAATGAACAGTTTCTTGAGTTCTTCTCGTTGGGATGTACAGGACTTATACTTTGACTTTGTGCTTGTGTCTTCTTTGAATGCAGATGTCCCGCCACCAGGAGACCAGGACCGGCACGCCGCTCCAACTCCGGCTCTTCACTCCTCTTCGCGGCGGCCACCCATCACAAAAGGTAATGGCGCTCTCATTATATCGGGATCACAAAACAAACATGCTCTATTCAATTTTTTATATTATTCATTGCAATTAATTGGCAAAACTCTTGCTATTTAGCAAAAATATCATTTGGCCATTCATACCAGTGTGTCATATGTAAACCTTTATATCCATTTTCATTTTTCAAAGAAGGATCACGGCGCAGTCGGCAGGCCTCAGCTCTGACCGCCGCCTGGAACACACATCACGTACGTCACATTTTTACAAACTTCATATCAGTTACTCTGCAATCAATCCTACTTTTACAATCTTTACATTTATACTCTATATTCTTGCTCTTTGCTTACATGCCTCTTTTAGACTAAGTCTTTTTGCTCATTTACACACATGCAGCTGGAACCTCCACCTCCTCTTTGGCGCTCCGCCCTTCTACGTCCAATTGACTGGCCCGGACCAGACCGTACCGGATCGGACCAGACCGGACCGGACCGGATCGGACCAGACCGGACCGGACCGGACGCCGCGGGACACACACACACATTTCCAATCTTATATAACATCTTATTTATATGTGTAAAGTACATTATTTTCTTTGCTAAACAAAATTGTATTTGTAAAATTGTAAACCACTATTGTAGATTAGTTACACCTGTTTGGGATTCTTCAGTAGTGGGAACTCCACAGATACACTTGTGTCTT
>NW_019525485.1:4549902-4550576 GCF_002814215.2 Seriola lalandi dorsalis | reverse complement strand
TCACTCCTTGCGCTCACATGTCCATCACACCGGAAGCTGGCGGCCACCCATCACAAAAGGTAATGGCACTCATTATATCGGGATCACAAAACAAACATGCTCTATTCAATTTTTTATATTATTCATTGCAATTAATCAGCAAAACTCTCGCTATTTAGCAAAAATATCATTTGGCCATTCATACCAGTGTGTCATATGTAAACCTTATATCCATTTTCATTTTTCACAGAAGGATCACGGTGCAGTCGACAGGCCTCAGCTCTGACCGCCGCCTGGAACACACATCACGTACGTCACATTTTTACAAACTTCATATCAGTTACTCTGCAATCAACTTTTACAATCTTTACATTAATACTGTATATTCTTGCTCTTTGCTTACATGCCTCTTTTAGACTAAGTCTTTTTGCTCATTTACATACATGCAGCTGGAACCCTCCACCTCCTATTTGGCGCTCCGCCCTCCCAGGTCCAACTGACCAGACCGGACGCCGCGGGACACACATCTGCTGGTGACTATTGCTTATATACATATCACCACATTGATTAGATCTTGTGTTAAACTGAGTTCCCCTCTTAAGATACACACCCAATTAAAACTCATCCTTCACATCAGGCCTCTGTTTGTTTCAGCAGCTGTACTTTAAATAAATGATGGCCACCTTCCAGTCTCT
>NW_019525485.1:4546358-4549836 GCF_002814215.2 Seriola lalandi dorsalis | reverse complement strand
AGTTAATGGAAGAGCTACACAAAGACATTAAATGTTACTTATTTTCACAGTTGTTTAGTGATATTTCATTGAATTGAACTTACCCAATTGTTTGTAGCATGTGCTCCCATCCGTGCTCCCTCCAAGCCAAGGTGAAAGGTCAGACTTTCAAACAGGAGGTGGGAGAATCCAATTGGATTTTTAGAAGGGGAAACTCGGATCGTACTAACTCATCCTTCACAACGGGCCTCTGTTCTTACATATATTAACATACAATGCAGTTTCAATACTGTTCTGAATAGTCACATGTCATACATTCACACAGCGCATCGCCTCCCATCCACCAAACGCTGCAGATAAAAACATGGATTAAAAATCTTATTTCTGACAAGCACAAACCAAGTTATGTGCTTTGTAGGCTTTTCAGTTGGTATTTGTATTTGAGAACATGCTTTCTAAGTTGAAACTTTTGTGTTAGGTGAATTGAGTCATTAGTTGGAAAATTAACATTTATTCTTTGTCTTTGTCAGAGGGCAGAAATGTGTGTGTTTTTCATTTTGGATTTGATTCTTGATTTCCTTATGGGTTGATTATTTTGAGTATTTTTGAAAATGAGCTGCTCTTTGTCCCTTCCTTTACTATGCCGCCTTTATACCTAAATATACTATGACCTTTTTGGATGTTTTTATGCCTCACTATAACATTTTGTTTTTTCACCTTAAGACCTTACTATACTATGACTTTCATGTTTTTATGCCTTATTATACTGTTGTTTTTTCACATTTTTTGCAAAACCATAGAATGTCATTTTTTCACTTTTAAGGCCTTACTATACTATGACGTCTCCATACGTTACTATACTATAACTTTTTGGATGTTTTTATGTCTTATTAAACTATGTCGTTTCGCTCTCTAGAGTAGCCCTCTGACTCCTGAAGCCGCTCGGTCAGAGATACATACAGTATCTTTTTCCCAAAAAAGTAGTAAGATCAAACCAGATACAAACCCACAACCTCTGAGTCTGTAGAGTAGCCGTCTGACTCCTGAAGCCGCTCGGTCAGAGATGAAGAGCACATCTTTCTCAAACCTTTTCAGTCTTTCCTCTGTGTGTTGGTCCCAAAAAGTAGTAAGATCAAACCATATTTTAACTCTCAACCTCTGAGTCTATAGAGTAGCCTTCTAACCCCTGAAGCCACTCTGCCAGACATAAAGAGCACCTCTATCTCACTTTTTGGGACCGTCACACAGAAGACAGACTCTTTATCTCTAACTGAGTCTCTAAGGGGTTAGAGGGCTACTCTACAGACTGAGAGATTGAGAGTTCAAATATGGTTTGATCTTACTTCTTTTCTGGGACCAACACTCTCTCTCTCTCTCTCTCTCTCTCTCTCTCTCTCTCTCTCTCTCTCTCTCTCTCTCTCTCTCTCTCTCCTGGTATAAGAGTGAAAGCCACAGGATTAAAAAGTGAGCATTTTGTGTAAGAATAAAACATGTGAAGATAAAAGAAACCCTCTCACCGCTCTGATCCGTATCTGAACAAGATACAGAAAAGGTTGCAGCCCAGAGAGGAATAAGTGAATATTTGGAATGTTAAGAATCCTATTGGAGTTAATTACTCGCGAGAGAGCGGCCTTGAAAGTGACGTCACGTCAGGCACCAGGTGAGAGTCAGAGAAGTGTAGTCGTGAGGAATAAGGCAGCGAATTACTGGAGAAAAGGTGGACTTATTAGCCAACTCAGTGACGCATTTGCAACAATAAAAAGTAAAAAAAGAAAAGAAATTTGAAGGGGTGGCGGCTATGATTTAGCAGTGGCGGGAATGTAGAGGAAACACTGCTTGTAAGCGGCGTTTGATCTTAAATCTTAAGTCATTTCAGTCTTTGCTCTCAGTGTCCGCCCTCAACCCTCCACCCCTGATTATATGTAATTAGAACATGTACATACATTGAAGGCAGGTGAATGTCATCTCATTGTCAGCCCTCAAAGTTCATGCGATTGGCTGATTTCAACATACAACCTGTACAACCGCTGTTTTGGCCAGCAGCCAAACACCCCTCTGTTCTCTCCCCCGCTTGGTACAATCCGGGTTCCCCCTTGTATAAATCAAATTGGATCCGTCCACCTCCTGTTTGACAGTCTGACCTTTCACCTCGGCTTGGACGGAGCTCGGATGGGAGCACATGCTACAAACATTTGGGTAAGTTCAATTCAATGAAATATCACTAAACAACTATGAAAATAAGTAACATTTAATGTCTTTGTGTAGCTCTGCCATTAACTTCCAAGTCATGTCAAAGGAAATCATAGTAGTAGTAGTAGTAGTAGTATTAATAATTGAAATTTAATTTCTCTGTTGACTTTCAAACATCTGAACTGGTGATATCATTGATAGAAAATGTAGGAAAAGGCAAAGAAAAATCAAAAGAGGGGAAGACGGCCTGCGGTGCTTTAGTCAGAAAACTTTACACCACATTTGTGTCTGTGTGCACTTCTCTGTTCATTCAGCAGCCTGGACAGAAGACAGACTTATATAATGACAAAACATATAATATTTTCTGACAGTTAAGAGATAAGGCTTTGCAGAAAACAGTGTGTGTCTTTGCTTGTCAAATAGTTTGTTGCAGTGGCATGAGGAGGTTGACTGTTCAGACTGAGATGTGCCACATTCACCCACGTTGTAGTGAAGAGGAGCGGCTGTCCATAAGACCGTAAGGTGGCCACTGTTGGGTCTGAGCTCTACCTGGGCACCATTAAGTTAACAGTACTCTACCTCATGAGCTGGACACCAAATATGTTAGATTTCGGTCGTTTATCAATTTATCGGCTATCAAAAATTAAGAAAATATTAATATGAAAAAAAAATAATATTAAATAATAACTTTAAAATGAATTAAAGTTCACGGTGCACCAGCCTAAACTAATAGGCAAAATAGCCAATATGGTTTTAGTCTCAATCTATTACCATTAGTTTGGAACTCTGATTAATCATTAGCTTACTAACTATAACCAAATTACCAAATCAATAGTAAGTTACAGTCGAAGGATCGGAATTCTACCGAGTAGAGGTTGGCGATATTCACGCTTGTGCAACATTAAACACACCAGTCGTTATACTTAAAAGTACATTTATTTACAATGGAGCAGAGTAATATACAATGTCTAATCTAGCATATACAGGTGTGTGTGTGTGTGTGTGTGTGTGTGTGTGTGTGGGGACACAGACAAAGGCAAGATGGCCGACTCAAAGCGGTCACTGTGACCACATGACCTGAACAAAGAAGACTACAAAGATGGCGGTAAACAAAGAAACTACTAAAATGGCCACTGAGACCACCTAGTGTGTGTGAGAGGGAAGGTGTGAGTTTCTTTGTTAGCCTAGCTCATGTAATCTAAAGGTACCAGGTTAGAGGGGGGAGGTTAGCTTCATGCAAGTTCTAGGACTGAGACGTACCGCTACGTGTGTGAACATACGAGTACTCGATTAACTGTACGACTGACCG
>NW_019525485.1:4496749-4546338 GCF_002814215.2 Seriola lalandi dorsalis | reverse complement strand
CTTAAACTTCCACCGGATGTTTGAAGAAACACAAAGAGGCTCCAAAAATAAAACAACCAATAACTACACAAACACTGATTTCTAACAACAACAACAACAACATAGTATACTGTCTCGTCATTACCTTTGGTAAATAAGCACTATTGTGAATTGTGTAATGTAGTTACCTGTCATGCCTCCTTAGATATACTTTTTACAGTCTATGAAAATGTTTGTTGTCTGAGGGCTGCTACAGGTGTTCAATGTCGAGACCAGTAAGATACTTTAATAGATGCTGACAAAGTAAATCATTTTTGATTTTATTCATTTTTATCCATGTTTTGAGCAGAGATGCTCATCATGACATCTTCCTTTTGTCAATGTTATTTATACACGTTTTCTGTCCAGGCTGCTGACTGAAGAGAGAAAACGGGCCAGAGAAGACCTGAAGTGCACACAAACACAAACACCAATGAAATGTGGTGTCAAATTCCTGACTAAAGAACTGCAGACCGTCCTTCCCTCTGGACCTTTTGTTTTGAGTTTTCTTTGCCTTTTCCAATATTTCCTATCAATGATATCACCAGTTAGGATGTTTGAAAGTCAACACAGAAGGTTGAGCATGTGGGGCTAACTCAGCCTGCCAAATTAGCTAACTGTGAATAATTTGGTTATTTTGAATTTGAGACTATTCACTTCTGATTTCCTTTGACATGACATGGAAGTTAATGGCAGAGCTACACAAAGGCATTTGATGTTACTTATTTTCATAGTTGTTTAGTGATATTTCAATGAATTGAACTTACCCAAATGTTTGTAGCATGTGCTCCCATCCGTGCTCCCTCCAAACCAAGGTGAAAGGTCAGACTGTCAAACGGGAGGCGGTAGAATCCAATTTGATTTATAGAAGGGGGAACCCGGATCGTACTAAGCGGGGTAGAGAACAGAGGGGTGTTTGGCTGTAGTAAGTTGTACAGGCTGTATGTTGAGATGTCAGCCATCAATTTTGAAGGCATGGGTTCAAGCCAAGACTCTCGTTCAAATCCAGTCGTTGCCAATTTCGAGTGCCCCAAAGGGATGGGAAAGGATTACTTTAACATAAAATGAAATATATTTAGCTAGTAATCTAAATTCTGTAATAGTTCAATATAGTATTGTAGTATCGTAGTAAAGCAACAGCAGAAATATCAAAAAACGACATGCTATAAGGCACAAAAATGTAAACGAATGACACATAGTAAGGTATAAAAATATATTTAAAAAAACGACATAGTATAGTATGAAATAAAAATGTCATAAAACATCATAGTATAATAAGCCACAAAAATGCCTTAGTATATTCTGGCATTTTTTAATGATTTGTAGACTTTATACGGACCTTGCACAGAGTCATGATCAGTGGGCGGGATCTGTCTGCGAGGATGACCCAATTGTACGCAGCGCAGCGCGTACAACGTTTTGACGTCCACGAACTTCAGCACCGTCAATCTCCCTTTTCCCACAATCCACAGCGGTTCCTCCACATTTGGATCTTGTTCTCTTGAGTGTCAAACCCAAGGTGAGTGTTGAGTTTTTAAAGAAATGTGTTTATAATTTCACCCTTATCTGTCATTATTATGTATGCTTATAAACACATGCTCGTTTCTCCGGCGAGTGCAACGTTTAGCAGGAGACCGTGAAGGACAACAATCGACGGAGGATAGTGTTTGTATGCTGTGTCGCGTCAGCTAAAGCTAGCTAAGCTGACTTTAGCAGTCGTTTGATTGGGTGTAAGTCGCAAACATGTCGCTAATTAACAACAGCAACCAGAGTGAAACCGACCTTATTTAAAGTCTTTGTCGTATTAGTCAATTAAGGCGACAATTACATTGAAGTCATTTTAAAAATTAAGATAGTTAACTCAATGTCAGTTAGTTACGGTCGACTGTAGCTAACGTATGCTAATTAAAATGTAGCAAGTGGTAACGTTTATTTAAGGTCAGGTTGTACGTTCAGTAGGTGACAGAGCTACAGACATTTGAACGCTTAAGCATTTAAGGCTTAATGCAGGTTGTAGTTTACACCCGCTGCACATCATATTATTAGTCATTACCCCCTAATGCAACAAAGGTGATCCTTGGCCATTACAGAGGCAGGACAACAACTTCATGTTCTCAGAGCAGCCTATAACCTGAGGCCTCTTTTCTCCTTCAGATGGCACTTCACCGGTTATTCCAGCTGTCCTCTGTACTGCGCTCCGCCGTGAGCCTGACCCTCCGCAGGAACATCGGCATCTCCGCTGTCCTCTTCAACCGGGCCAAGGAGCTAGACCCCGTCCAGAAACTGTTCCTGGACAAGATCCGTGACTACAACACCAAGAGCAAGTCAGTTCATAATACTCAACTCCTGTCATGAACCTCCCATACCTAATTTAGAAGTGGTGTTTAGATTTCCATGGCTGATCAGAGTCGAGATTTAAAAGATAATCAAAAAAGGCTTCCAGCTCAGAGTTCAGTCAATAGTGAAATATTTACCTCTAAAATAGAGAAGCTGATTTTTTTTAGCTTCTTAAATGCAGATTCAGATCTCAATCAATCCTCTCCATTTAAATTGTATCTAAATATATCCGCCACTCACCTCTCAACCATTATTTGATGCCTTGGCTCTCCCAGGACTTCTGGTGGCATTGTGGATGCAGGACCCGCTTACCAGAAGAACCTGTCTGAAGAGGTAACCAAACTGCAGAGGCTATATGGTGGAGGAGACCTCACCAAGTTCCCAGACTTCAAATTCACAGGTTAGTTAAAACTTAAGTAAGCTTCTTAACTGTCAAAAACAAGGCAGTTTGCATTCAAGACTGTCCATTAACAAAAGTCATTCATTTTGATCAGCTGCATTATTGAAATGACAATTAGAAGTGCCTGTAATGGCAGGGCTGTTTTTAATGACACAACTTAAATGGATTTTTTGCTTTTACATGATTTAACAGCCCCCTCATAAATATTTACTTCTTTGCCACTGGAGAGAATGAGATGCACTGTGATTTTGAGCTTTGTGTCTATATTTAGTGCATGGACAGTGACGCTTGTCAAAGAAGGATGAGTCTCTTAGCAGCTTTCATCTTGAGCTTCGCAGTATTGTTGTTGAAACTTCAATTAGCTAGTTGTTTTACATTGCTGTAGTTCTTGTCTTTGTATGGAATCTAATCTCAAGTATTGTCACATGTACAGCTGCAATATGTCTCACTTCAAAACTCACAGGGAATTACATGCAGCAACTATCACTAATGGTTCTTTGTTTTGTTGTGTTTTTCTCCAGAGCCCAAGTTCGATGAAGGCGCCAAGTGAATGCTGTCCATGTTGTATATCTCCTACATGTCACCAATACGTTGTATTTAATAAAAAGATAGTGGAATGAACTGTGGTGCACTGCCCATCAATGAGGTTGATTCTGCAGCACCTGAACATTTGTTATAATTTAGTGATGCTACAACAATAACTGTATCCAAATACATTATACAAATATTTTTAATGGTCAGTCATTAAAATATTTCTCACATTATAAACGTGTAATCATGGTCATTTTACTTGTCCCATATCTGAATAATCCTGTAAAAATATTTTCAGATATTAGATATAGACTATCAGATGAACTATGCTTAATTTGCATATTAAACGGTTGTAATTTAGATTAAAATATCTGAAATTCCCTGATAAATAACTGAGTCACATGTCAGCTGACTGAGATGGGAAGTGGCTGTAACTCTGAGTTGGACTTGAGCGGTCTATAGTACGACGAGGTCAGAGATGACTCGAAGCCTTTCCAAGATGAATATTTGAAACCCAAAACGGCATCAAAGGGTAAATTTCTATCTGACCTGATGCCTAAAGTTTTAGATTGTGCAGCTGAGCTTTAATGTTAAACTCAAAAATGTACCAAGATTTTAGCTCACTGTGCAGCTGTGCATCACTGCCCCCAGAGTATAGATCCTTGCTCTAATGCACCAAACTAAAGCTGTCTGTCAACCTGTTTCTGATGCTACATGCCTGCCTCAAGAAATGCACTTGAAAGATTTATGTACTGTCTGGCTTGCAGAGCCACAAAGCTTCAGTATTTCCCTCTGTGGGAATACTGAAGTGGCTTTCACATGCAGATGAAAAAGATTGTTTCAGGAATAAGGTAATAACAAACAAGCAAGTCACAAAAACAAACACTTAACCAGATCTAGTTTGATTAATCAGTTCTCCACCTAATTAGATTGACATTATCATCAGGGATCATAATGATAATTGTTATTTTGATAGTGCTGTAATTGCAGTGGTGGAAGATTCAGCTCTCTTACATGAGTACTATTAGTAATACCACAGTGTAAAAGTATTAGAATCAAAATATAAAAGCACAAAAGTATTAATTTTGCAGAATGGCCTATTTCAGACTGTATTATTGGATTGTAATTATTGATTCATTATTTGAACATTAATGTTGCAGCTGTTAAAGGTTGGACTAATTTTTTATACTTCTGGGTAGCTTGTAGATTTCCCCCCCAGAGATCTATGAAATATTATTTGTGGATTATAATTTCTATTATTTGAATTTTAAAGGAACTAGTAACTAAAGTTATCATCTCTGTTAATAGTAAAAACTTGTACTTCTGTACAAAGTAGCAGAAAATGGAAATACTCAAGTAAAATACAAATACCTTGTACTTGTACTTAAGTACCATAACAGCAGTATGATTTTGAATAGAAAAACTTTATTACTGATACACCATTCAAATAAAACTCTGAACAATCCATTCACACACTGTCTAAAATCAGACACTCCATTTTTGATAAACATTGATAAACAGTGGCACAAAAATATAAAGACAGAAAAAAGTAAGGCAAGTTCTTTACAAAAAACTGTGATCCATAGATAAATGACAGACAAATTAAAAAGGCACAAGGTATATATATTTATATTTATATATAAAAAAACCATGCAGGCACATTAGGATGGAATGGGGTTGGTCTCAATAGAATTGGTAGGAGTGGCTTCTTGTTCTCCTGGACTGGCTTTGTCTGGTATTGTGTTTACTAAAATCATGAGGATCTTTTGTGGCTCTGTGGCCCTTGGGAAGCTGGGGCCCCAGTGTCACAGAAGACAAAGTGTGGGCTGAGGTAAACTGCATTTATGTTTGAATAGATTGAAATGCCTTCCCTATTGCTTTAAAGAGAAATCCCTTGTGATGATTCAATTTTTTTTTAAATCCCTTAAATTAAATGATCAGTCTTTGGTAAAAGAAAATGAAGTTAATAATTGGCCTGCAGAGGGAATCAAAGTGTGTGAAAGTCTCCACTAGTCCCTGGGTGATCAGAAAAGAAACTGGAGTTTCAACATCTGACCACCAGGGGGGAGCAGAGCGCCATGAAACTTTACTTAATCCCACAAGAGCAGAAAACGTCAATGACAGATGCGAACCACACAGCAAAGCAAGAGAGTAAGAAGCCTTGCAAATTTGCTTGTCATAACCCATTCAAAAGGAGTGGTAGAGGAAGAAGATTGAAATTAGCATGTAGCGTAAGATCAAGAGCTTGTTCAGAGTCCAGAGAGAAAAAAATAAATTCAGAGAATCCAGTGTTGGCACCATATCACAAGGGTGGTGATGTACTCTCAAAGAAAGGCCAGCTTCTCAGAGCATGAATGATTGGGTGTGTTTAAAATCCTGGGGCTGTGGGACACAGAAAAAGAGGTATTAGTGTGTAACTATTTTCTTGCTCTTGTTTCAGAGTTATGGCCCTGAGGTGACTGTGATGTGATTTCAATCAAAAACACGGCAACATTCGTTAGGGAAATGTGAAATGCTGGTGCTTAAGTCAGCGTTTCTCCCCTGTCACTGCTCAGTACCCAATGTAGAAATGTAGGGAGGAAGAGAACAAAGAAGAAACACTTACTTCTTGGGGCGGAGGGATATAGTTGACATTGGACCTGAAAGACAAAGGCATGGTAAGTGCATCAGACAGTTTGACACAGTCACAAAGAAGAGAAGAAACTCGAGGCGGACAGCTGTATCCTGAGTCATATCTTGCCCTGCATAAATAATGCACATCATACATGGCAAACCTCCCATTGGGTAAAAAGGAAAGTCAGACAGAATGAAGCAGGAGAGAGCAGTGTTAGTCAAACAGTCATCTTTCCTATTCTGGATACAAATGTACTTCAGATTTGTCAGTGTTTACAGTAAGTGGTCCTTTGCTGGTCTGTATATACAAGCTAAAATAATTTGACTCTTGTAATCAACTGAAACCCAATTTGTGAGATTGAACCACTATTGCATACTTAAAGACATCTTGATAAATACACTTGGCCTACTGTCCTGTCAGGCAAAAAGTGTAGACTCCAGGAAGTCACTGCACAGCTTCAGGAAATATTTAAAAACACATAACTCCCCATAAAACTGTAATTTGTCAACTTTCACTTCAGTTTTTGAATAGATTAAACAGATAAAATATAATGTGCTAATTAGTTAACTTTAGAGGTGTTTTACATTCAGATAGAGCCAGGCTAGCTGTTTCCCCCCGTTTCCAGTATTTATGCTAAGCTAAGGTAAGCGTCCTCTGGCTGCAGCAGACAGATTTGGGAGTCATATCAATCTTTCATCTCACTACTCGCCTCACTCTCAGCAAGCAAGTTATTAGGCTTATTTTCAACAAGTTAAATTCAATGTTGAAATATAAATAGCACCAAATGCTATAAATTCAGTGCTATTTAAATGTTGAAAATAAGCCTATTCACGTGCCTGCTGAGAGTGAGATCAGAAGATTGACACCAATCCTAAATCTGTCTACTAAATATGAAGCTACAGCCAGGAAATGGCTCTATGTATGGGTAAAAAAAAAAATCTGCTTACCAGCACCTCTAATGCCTTTTTATTAGCACGTCATATCTTGTTTGTTTAATCTATTCAAAAACTAAAGTGAAAGTTGACAAATTACAGTTTTATGGGGGGATATGTGTTGAATAATTTCTTGATGGGGACTGTTATTTGCTCTCATCTGTCTGTTGACTTGTCTATGCATCACACTCACGTGTCCTCTGTTCTGTGCAGGGTTTGGCTGCTGATGTGGGCTGCACCATGACACTGGGAGATCCAAAAGGACCTGTAGGGGCCAGCGTGTTGGCTTTAAAAAGGGTCAACAAGAGGGTGTCACTTCAGACTCACACTGCACACCATGCTTTCATGAAATGGGGGGCGGTCATTCATATGGAATATTAAAATATTCATAAAGGTGTGCTTGAACATTTAGATATGCTGCTGTAATCCTAGATCTATACACTTTGTACATGTACTCTGTGTTTTGAAGGTTTGTGTATTCAGGTCATTGCTTGCAGGTTTATGAATACTTTGCAAGTCTGTGCATTCAGATCCATGAAGATTCAAGCTTTATTTTACAAGCTGCAAGAAGAAAAATAATGCACAAGCATGTGTCTGTGCATGTGTTGCTAAAGGTTAGCCACAAGGGAGAGAGGGTGGGATCTTCAGCTTCCCTCTGTGACTTTGGAAATGCTACAAACAACACAGTTGGCTAGACAACACTGTCAGTCACCTACCGGTCAGTTCACACTCAGTAGGGCTCCCAGGTTTGCATCACGTGAGCTGGGAGCCTTCCTGTGTGCAAACTGACCGGTAGGTGACTGACAGTGTTGTCTAGCCAACTGTGTTGTTTGTAGCATTTCCAAAGTCACAGAGGGAAGCTGAAGATCCCGCCCTCTCCCTCTCCTGGACACATGCTTGTGCATGATTTTTCTTCTCGCAGCTCGTGTAATTAAGCTTGAACACATGGATCTGAATGGACAAACTTGTGAAGCACATTTCACAGACAGAAACCTGCAACCAATGACTTGAATGTACAAACCAAATGCAAAGTGGGTTTATAGAACTAAGATTACAGTGACAAAGCTATTTGTTTCAAGCACACCTTCATGAATGATCTAATATTTCATAATTTAGCGGCAATGCTGTAAAGACATGCAGCCAATCATAAAGCTGCAGAGCTCAACAAAATGCTAAGGTGAGCAGGTCAAGTGGTGAGCCAACACATGCAGCAATCCAACACCCAAATATTAAAAATCTAAGCCCTGTGTAACAGATTTCTACTGCAGCTGTGAGTGTATCCTCTAGCTAAACATTTAACAAAGCTTCAGTTTAGGCCCCTTAAAGATCTCTACAGTTGATTAAAGCAATATATTTATAGAAGAAAATAAAATTTGTATTATGAAAAAAACTTGTCAGTGTCTTCTTTGAAATATAAATTATTAACAACTATAGTGAAAACAAATGTACATTCTCCAAACATGTCTTTAAAACACTGAGCAGAGGAAGCTATGTCTAGGTAATGTAACCATCAGAGCCACATATATTGCACGCAAGTCTTATTTGAGTTTTTAGGGCATCAAAACCTGGCAACAAATGTCCCAAATTTTCATCGTATTTCACAACAACCATTAGCAACCACTACAACAGTTTAGCATGATATAACATTAATCTGTCTCCCTCTGTCCTCTAGACCGTTTCTCTCTAAAAGGCAGAGCTGCATCCTAGATCTGCATTCCCACTCTGTTAACTTGTGCCTACTATTGGTGCATCAGAAATCATGTCACATTGTCTTTGAGTCTTTGTGAAGAAGCCTGCTCTATAAATAGGAAGTTGACACTGACAGCTCCAGTTAGCTCAGTGGGATAAGCATCAGACTTTAACCTAGACAAAGAGCTTTCGCATCAGCTTCAAGGAGAGCTCCACGCTGACTCTCCATCAAAGGCTGCGCAGTAACAAGCCAGTAATCAAATAACATAAAGTCAAGTGAGTTAGGCCAGTCACATGGGGACATGCATTTATGTCTCTGTGGTTTCTGGCTCAACAGCCAGTCAAGCATCAAAACATCCTGACGCCCACTCTGGTGTGTTTGCAGGACAGGGACTATTGGTGTGTGTGTAAATGTACTGCACTAACAGCCCTGTGTTATGCCACCATCTCATCCTCCAATCTCCTCAATATCTAAATAATCCATTTCAAATTAACCACCCAATCAGTTTAATTGCCTGCAATTCAATCTGCTGCCAATATTTTTCTCCGTGCTGATTAACAGCCAGTAATTATTCCATAATTATGTTGCACCGATTATTTCTCCTCCTTTAATTGTCAGCATCTTTTTTGATCATCTGTCTGCGCTACATTTTGACATGATTTCAACAGAGGTACATCTGCCAGAAAGTGGCGATTTTAAAAAAAAAAAAAAAACCCCAACCCTTTCCCAATGGTTTTTACATCTGTTGGCGCCAATCACTGGATGAGTAAAAACACTGGCACTGCTGTGGCTCAAAAACACACACATTTAGACACACACACAGCCACAGCTGTCACTCCATACAGTCCTGAGTCAGCACGCAGACACGCAGTCTAAGTGCAACAACGACCCACCCACCCACTCTCCTCAATCCTCAGTGTGTAGAGTATTAGACTGTTTGTTCACATCAATGTTAATGTAATCACAGAGCTCTTACCTTCCTCTGTGTCCTGCTGATGGATGAGTCAGGAGCACCGTGCAAAAAAAAAAGAGTGAAAGTCAGTTTTTTTGGAGAGAATAAAAACAATATCTCCATTAACTGATGCACTGTTCATGCAAGAAGACAAAATGGTTATTAGAGTTAAAAAAAAAAAAACACGGCAAACAAATGAACGAAAGTGGAACTTACGGCTGAAGAAGCCATTGCGATGCAAGAAGAGTCCTCCACAGCCGCAGACCACGATGACCAGGCAGACCACCACCACCGTTGCCACGACTGCTGTGATGTTGACATCCTCTGGAAGTGGGAGGGAGAATGAAAGACAGAGTTATGATCCATTTCCAATATGAAGTGGTTAATATTTAATAAATACTCCAAACAGCGGTAACTGTTAAACCTGCTAACATTAACATAAAAAGCAAAGCCATATTTAATGTAACTCAGTCTAAAGCCTTTTCCTGTACTCCTGGAATACTTCCTTTAATTTATTAAGTGCATAAAATGGTTGCTCGCATTAACCTAGAGCACATTATAGAATTTATTAGCAAGCTGACGACCGTTCCATACATAACAGGCTCATTTTAAACCACGTAATTTGTCCTTGAATGTCACACTTTAAATAGTTTGTGATGGTGTTTCACATTTCCTCTCCACTGCATCTCTGATTTTCTCCAGTGCTGAAGGGTGTGGGGGAAGAGGCCAGAGGAAGTGTGGAGAAAAAAAAGTAAAACACACACTCACCTATTGCCATGTGCTTGCCCTCACACATCTTGGCCGGCCCCACCCTGTTGGATGCCTGGCAGCTGTACCGGCCGGTGTCCTCCTTGGCTACAGATTTGAACTCCTGCAAAAGAGACAGAGGGTGGAAGAAAACTTTTATACCTGTTTTTAGAAAGTGCGTCTTTAAATGGCCTGAGTTAAAGCATTTATTCTGCTAAAGTGTCCTTGAGCGGTCCTCAGAAACGCTACCTACTGTAAAACCAGAAGAAGAAGCACTTTACACAAAACTCAACAGAAGCATCTCTGTGTTTGCTTCTTTAAATAACACGTTACTGCAGGGAGACACACGCCAACCTTTCTTGTTGTCCTTATTCACTCACTCACTCACACTCACTCACTCACTCACTCACTCACACTCACACTCACTCACACACACACACACACACACACACACACACACACACACACACACACACACCAGTATTCCTGTTTGCATGTCGATTAAATAGGTGGCGTTGGCCTGGCGGGGCACACTGATTGGCTGGTTGTTCTTGAACCAGGAGTATGTAGCAGGCGGGATGCTCTGTTGGTCTCTACAGCGCAGCTGCACCACTGAGCCCGTCACTGCTGAACTGGGGATCTCACAGGACGGGGTGTGGGGGGGCACTGGAGGAAAGGACAAAGTAAGAAATTAGAGAAACAAAAAGAAAAACCTCAAGCATCTCAGCCATTTCTGCACCAGAGGTTTTCAGTCATACCAAGGACTATCAGTGTCACGTTGGTCTCGCCCAGGCTGACAGAGTCAAGAGGAGCACTGATCTCACAACGGTACTCCCCGGCATCCTCCTGAGTCACCTTTTTCAGCGTCACTGTGGCCCCTTCAATGGTCGCCCGATCTTCAAAAGGACCTGAAGCGAAAGAACAGAAAGTCAGGAAGAGGAGGAAATGTCCTCTCTGGCTGTGGCAGCTGCTGCAGTGCATGTGCAGTTGGCATGTTTTCATCTATAATTTACCTTTCTGCCATTTAAGAATAGTAGCGCAATATAGACTTTATCATACAATATTAAGATACATCTGTCTTATAGCTCTATCCATTCTGATGCCTGCATTTGTATTGATGTATCATCTGATATTAATTACACCTCAGCAATACAAATTAAATAAAAATGAATAATACGTGTAAAAAATATGTTTTTGAGAGAATTTGAAAGAGAAAAATATTTAATGCTATGAAAACTGAACAGCTGCTTCACAGCAAAAACCTCTTAGCAAAGCAAGCAGGGGTCTTTTACTGTGAAGCAGCAACAGGAAGTGCAGAGTGATGTTAATGGAAAGTTATTTAGAATTTGTTCTGATCTGCTTATGAACCTCTCACACTTCAACTTTTCAGGCACTCAGACACAGCCTTGTTTCCAGGTTTCCCCCCCTCCAAGGACCCTGAAACTAACTGGAACTGGGAGGCTGCAGGGAACATTTACAGCCTGTATCAGCGAGCATGTTGCCCTGGAGCGCCCTGACTGGTGAATCTAGCCGAGAGAAAGTTTCGTGGGACGTGACTTTTAATGAATTTACTTGTTGCCAGCAGCTCTGCCTAAGAAATTGCCTCAAATTGTGAAAGCGCTGCCTCTTTATTTACGTCACTTTTTACACTAACTTCAGATGTGAAGTGGAGCTGCTAGTGAAGCGGAGGTGATGGTGGTTTCAAAGCCTTGACATATTTCAGAAAACTTGTCAGGGTAACTATGCTGTCTATAAAAGAGACTGTATGATTCATTATTTATTTGTGCCATTAAATCCACATCCTAAACCACAAAATGTGAAGGATCAAGGATAAAAGACAAGTTAAGATTTTATACCTTGACACCACTGACAAAGACTGAGCTAAAACATCTCTTACATTAGAGCCATCATTCCAGTCTTATCTAAAGTATCAGAGTGGTGTTTTCTCTCATCCTATGTGGCAAACCCCTCTCCAGCTGGCACTGCAAGCTGATTAAAACAAATGCCCTGTTTGTCACCAAGGGGATAAGGAGAGGCAGACTGCTTTCTCACCTCTGAAGTGTCCATCATAGTACATAAAGGAAACATCTTTCCCCTTCTTCTTCCACTCGATGCGTGGGTTCTGGTCCCTCTCCGTGCGGAACATGCAGGACAGCACCGCATCTGAAATAGGAACGTGTGACCGGTGAGATATTTATGGCAACAACAGCGAAAAAAACCTTGGTCATTTTTTTTAACTACTTGGGTCTATTTATAGCGTCATGGTTTATTCTGTCAGAGAGAATCTGAGAGTGAGAGGAGGCGGCACAGAGATGAGCTGCTTCTTTCTGCCTCACCTGTGAACTCGCGCGCCTCCACCTTGTAGCTGGTGGTCGACACGGTAACAGGAACAGAGGGGGAACCTGGTGGTGGTGGAGAAGGAGAGGGGAGAGAGAGGGGGAGAATTAAAAAAAAAAGAATTAAAAAATAGTGGGGTGAAAGCAGTTCATAACGCAATATCGCTCGTCATCCATTAGGGGGCAAGGTGAATTGGGTGAAGTGCTCCACATTGCCCGCCAACTGCAAGAGGAGAATACTTAATGGCTGTCTTTGGTCTGTCTGTCCGACTGTCTGAGCCGAATACACGAGTCTGAGGCAGACTGAGGCTTTCTCCAGGAGATCCGAGGTAAGGGCAGGATTACTGCCTCCTTGGCTTTAATCCTGTGGGGTTAAGGAGCAGCCCGCCGTATGTTTATGAAGGCGCAGGTTAGGACAAGGTCACCAAGCATCTCACCAGCAGCTTGTCCAGATTAACCTGATGTATGAGGGGCATTGACAAGAAGCAGGCGGCACACTATCCCGTGTTTGTTTCCCCCACTGCCTGTGTGTCACTGATACACGCATCCAAACAGGAAGGGGAAACAGGAGCGCCCTTTCCTGTGTGCTGATTGGTTTAGGGGATGGATTATTGTCTGGTCGTCCTGTTGTTAAACGCAGGTGGAATAGGGGTGAAGGTTACCTGAGGGAGAAACGGGTGAGAAATATGCACATGGCAAGAACATTAAACACTCTCAGGATGAAAGCCTAACTTCTCCCTAAGGTCTGCAAATTAAGAAAAAGGGGAACATTTTTGAAATGGGATAATAAATGTTGAATGGGCCTCAGGGATTCTTCCTCAGAACATTAAGGGCAAAGAAAAACTTCCAGCAAACTTCTAATTTGGTGAAATGAAGGCGTCACCTTCACATATTCTTGAAAGCAAAAGGCTGAGTAACTTCATTTCCTCCTGCACACACACACTGACTCACAAGCATTGCTGTAAATGGTTTCGAAATACAGATTAAAATCTAGCAATCCCAAACCTAAAAACACATACACTTGAATTAGTCAGCCCCACCATTTCCTGTTTGTCAGTGGCATCCGGTGTCAGCCCATTGTTTCTGCATTACTATGAGTTACAGAAGATTTCTCCTGTGAAGCGAGGGGGGGTCGTGGAAGAATGAACGGCAAGCTGAAACAAAGGGCAGGAAGTGTTAGAAAGAACAGGAAGGCGGCCATGTTGGATGGCCATACAAACTGTAGTTTATAAGCAGACCCAAAAGGTCTCTATTGCTCTTATTTCCTTCGATAGCAGCTATTTTTAATTTGGCTTTTAAATAAACAAAAGCCTATACAATAATAATGTCATCTGCCAAATGCAGCATAACGCACACTCAAGTTTTTTAAAAGCTTTTCTTGAAGTTGGCTCAATTTACACCAGCTTCAAACTTTGAGCTAAGTGAATTAAAACTGCACGCTCTCCCTCCCGACGCTCTCGCTTTGCCATGTGTCGACTTGCAGCACTGTAACAGGATTATCATCGTTGCCTTGGCTTGTGTACCTCGACACCCTCTGAGGAGCATTGTCTCACCGAAGGATGAACAAGACGAGGGAGGGAGATACAATGAGATTAAAAAGAGACGAGAATAAACGACAAAGGAGAGATGAGCAGCCCTAAGAATAGAATACAAATGAAATAGAGTGGAGGAGAGCGGGGCGGAGAGGGGGACTGGGTGGAGGTTGGTGGAGGGCGGACGAGAGACCCGCAGAAGCATGAATAAAAGAGAGAGTGGGATTGAAGGCGAGGGAAATCCTCTCAGACAGTGGGACTGTGAATGGAAGAAGCTCTTGTCACATAGTGTGAGACCAGGCCTGGCGCCACCTTGAAGGGTGTCTCTTTGAGAAACAGGAAATGTAGCAGGGGTGACAACGTGCCTGCACTTCACCAGCGCACTGACTGACACACGCACACACGTAAAAGCAAAAAAAAAGAAAAGAGCAAAGAGTCTCTGTGTGCAAGTACCCGCTGCCACTGTGTGTTCTACTACTATGAACACTGTCAGCTTCAATGGCCTCAATTAACTACAGAGGCGTCGAGGCAGACAATGAACACATGGCCTGTTCAGATCATTTCACAACTGCATGGTGGGTAATGTTCACATGCTGTAAAGCTTTATAAACAAAAAAAAAGCCTGCTGTCCAAGAAGTGAACAGAGACAAGTATCTGCTCGCATGCAAGAGCTGCACCACCGAGCACTGGATGTCACTTCAGTGTTGTGTCCGTGTTGATGCTCAGATGTAGCTCAGTTATCCTGGCTGCAGTAAATACACACCTGAATGTCTCACAGGTCTGCACAGAGAAAGGTGTTGCGGGTAGATGTAGAAGCTGAGAAATCTTAACGAGCTGTGTTGACCTAAGCGTCAATGTTGAGAGGCTGTTTGCTGAATAGTAGAAAACAGCCACAACTGACACCTGTGCAGCCTAACGTGGATGTCACTAATCTTAGGCCTCATTTTAGCAAAAGTGCTACATTTGCTGATAGAGAGCTAAATTATATAGCGTCACCCTGTAGCTAAGCTGACTCAGGCCGATTACCAGTCCAGGTTGGCTGTGAGGACTGATTATGAGCCGTATCTGGCCCGCATTTGGCTGCCAGACTTGGTTTATGTGCCAGTAGTCCGGACTGATTAGGGCTGAGCTCAGCTCCAGTTAGCAGCACCCAGGCCAGAGGTGGGCCACTTTAAATTATCCCAAGATTCAGGAGTGAGTCCAGCAAACAGGCATGCTGGACTGGTGGCTTAATCAAGTCGTATAACGTCAGTTTAACTATATTTAACACATCAGACACAAACTGAAATAGATCTTAGAAAATTGCTTTAATGAACTTAGTGAAGTTTTTCATGTGCTTAGTAGAAGCAAGTCTCCGGTTGGATCAAATATGGCCACCATGGCGATTAAAACACTTCTGATAGGGGCTTGTTGTGCCTCTGACAGACAGAAACATGTAGACAAAGGCGTCAAAACAGACAAGCGCACATGTACACACACACACGCACGCACACACACACGTCGTGAGGCATGAGTGGCATTAACATCAACCAAACACTGCGACAGCTTAAAAACTCACACAGGGGCAGCCACCCCCTTGCATGAGCAAAAATAGAAAGATGGCACGCTCACTCCTTGGCACGCAGCTTTACTCTCATTACGTGGTCCGTACAGAGTGTTACAGAGAGGGTGGGTGTTGCCAGGACTGTGCCGAGGTCAAAGGCATGGCGCAGTAATAATTAAGGCACTTATTCAAATTAACAGAGAACAAATGAAAGGAGAGGGGAGATGGACCCATAGGAAATGTCCTGTCTGCCTGTGTGATACAGATAAGGTGATTGTGGGCGGCACACACGTTTCAAGGCTGTGGGGGTACAGAGCAAAACAGGGCGAGGACAGAGTGTGTGTGTGTGTGTGTGTGTGTGTTCTCTGTTTGAACAAAGCCTCTCTGTATGACTGTAACCCTGTGAGCAACAGCTGTCTCAGTCAGGCACGGTGTGTGTGTGTGTGTGTGTGTTGTGTGTGTGTGTGAGATTGAGATGGGGGAAGTTGGATCTCTTGCCACAGAGACCCACCCAAAGCCTTTCCTCCTGGACGTTTCCTTAAACAATAGAGCCCACAATCTGCAGCAGAGGACATCTGATGCTGCTCTGTTCAACAGTTGACATCTATCACTGAGCCGGATGATGAGTGATTTCTGTCAGTGTCCACAGCGGGACTTGACACACACACACCTCTACGAACTCATGACCTGGTGGCCTGACAGGTGGCAAAACGTGTACAACACAGAGTAAAATGTGCGTCACTCACTCTCACTGTCTAATCCCATCCATCCCACACTGTTACTGCTCCCCTGGTGTCCTAAGACCGCTCACACTGCTCTCTCTTTTCCTGCACGTCACACAGGTTTCCATGCAGGAGGGTCAGGGAAAGTCTAAAGACAGATTTTTATTTTTTACTGTTTTGTTTACAACCCTTCAGTGTCCTGCAATGAAAACACCTTGTCACATAGAAAAAAAAACAGCTTGATGTATCTGGTGGTAATCCAACCGCTGACCTCATGCAAGGATCCACAACCTTTTCTGCCAAAAACCTGGGCCCACCCGCCGCCACCATGCCGCCTACACCTTTAGGTGGCACCCTGCCAAGCACAACTTTTGGGCCAACTTGTAGGAATTCAGCCTGACTGCATCAGCAGCCCACTCCCACAGACTGTAATGAAACCATGGAATAAAACTCAACAACAAAATAAGACTACAAAAAAGATTCCTTTAGCTTCTAAAATGAACTTAAAGATTTTATAATTTTCTGAAACAACAGTGAGGAAACATCCAACAACCCTTAAGAAAATGTAACTTCACAAAACTACTTTTTGGAAAAAAATAAATGTCTCTCCACTTTGAAAGGATTCACCACTTGTTTAAAAATTAAACATGAAATCACTCTAAATAAAAAGTTCAAGATCGGTTAAAATACATTCAAGCTTAATCATCAATTTCCTGAGTTTTATCTGGCGAGGAGAGAGAGAGAAACCAAGAACAAACAGAGCAACTGTTGGTTGGTCTGGATGAATAGTTTCCATTTGCCACTTACATTGCATCAGTAAAATAACAATAGGAAGATACAGGGACGTCCCCTCCATTATCGTCCACAACTCTGGCTGAGTCTGGTCTTCCCTGGACGGAGCGAGGAGGCAGATTCCGAGCCTCAGCTTTCTTCTCGCACTTGTTCACAACTCTCCAATAATTCATCCAGCTTCCAGGGAGTAAACTGCTCTCCGGGGCAAAGCGACCGGACTGCCCCGGCGCGGCGCGGCGCGGAGCGGCACGGCACGGAGCAGCTGGCAGGCGAGCTGATGAGCGGGACGCACAGCCGGGACTGATAAAGGCTGGAGACACCGGTGTCCTGGACTGATGAGTCTGGCTGGGGACGGCGTGCCTCGGTTACTCTCAGAGACGTGAATGAATGTCCTCTCTCCTCTCGTTGTGCGGCTTCGGCTCTGGCTGAGGTTGGAGATGGAGGTGGAGGGAGGGCGGGGTGTGCTTTCAGACGAGCAGAGCGGCGGAGCGCCGAGAGCGCAGCGCCGTGTCCAAGACGCGCACTGCACTGCCAAATGGCCACATAACGGGAGTCAACTGGGTATGGCAACAAGGTGTGGCAGCCATCATACCTCAGCCGGAGTGGGACCTGGTTTGACCCCAAAGCTTTTTTTTTTTTTCCTCCAATATTATTGGAGGGCATAGATTGAGGCCAAATATCGTTTTAAGCGACATCTGGAGCTTTAAATCCAGATTTCCCTCCAAAGTGACGCCTGCTGACCCGTTTCTAATCATTTCACAACTGCTTTACAAGTCAACAAGGCAACATGAAACACTATTCATCTTTCCTCATGTCCTCTGGGGGATGAGAATCCAAGTAACAGTTATATCCTGATGAGGCACCTTTTACAGCCTATTGTACCTGCTGTTAAAAATGGCTTCATTAAAGGATGAAAAATCATTTATTAATACTTTACAGATTAATTAATAACATCAACGTTTGGGCTGCCAGGTTGTGAAAATACCCCTCTAATCCTTAACCCTTTGGTAAAGGCTCAGACATTTATATTACATCTCTATTACCTAAATGAAAAAGATAAACACCACACAAAACCTGGTTATGTGTTCTTCATTTACTGTATGGCTTATAGCTGACGTATGACAAATGATTTATTAATTGATAAAAAAAAACTATAAACCTTTTATAAAGGGTGCCTTCAGTAGGAAGTGTTGATATGAACTGACAAGAGAGAGCTCTGCTGAAAAGGAGCTGTATTAAAGTGTAGGAGGATTTTTGATGTAAACTGAGCAAAGATTTTCAAAAAGCTACAGCTAGCACTTCAGTGAGCCTCTAAATTTCAGAGCTGAAAGTTGAATTATCCAAAAACAACATCCTGCCCTCATTAAATCATCACTTTCCATATAAGTACTGGTGGTAGAGGTTACAGTACACAGAGTAAATTTGAGTTCTTCTGGGTTTAAGTATTCTGACTTCTCCGATTCAAAAGAGCAAAAAGGATGACAAAACCGTGTTTAGCCTTGGATGAAGATGCCGTGCTCAGAGTCCAAAAGAATTAAAGGCTTATGAGATGAAGGGAGGCTCGACGCACTCAGGGCCAAAAACAGAAAATGTATTCAGCTCCTGATCTTTGTCTCGATAACAGAAAATGTAGGAGGCTAATGATAATTACTTCCAAAGAAATGGATATTCTATCGTGTCGTGGGAGGAAGAGGCTCCTCTGACAGTTGTTATAAGTTATTCACTGATCAATTATCACAATTGTGCCGTTAGCAGAAAAAAACCTTCAGAGAAGCAAAACTGTGGGAACGTTTTTGGAAGAGTTTGGGCCTTTTTTCTTGATTTGTCGATCCATCCAGTTGTGCGGGGGATGCGGTTGTAATACGGATTTTATTCTAAGATACATGAGCTGGCTTATGGGTTTTCTTTTAATGGTTTCTACTCTTAATGCGACCATCTAATATTTCAACTCTATGGATTTTTATCACGTCATTTTTGGATTATTAATGCAGCTACATTCTTGTTCTGTTTATCTTTTAAAGTGTGGACTGCAGTGAACAGTTTGATTTATTTGTAGGTGCTGCAATCTCGTTTGACTGTATCATACACAGGATTACATGTGATTTACCCATTAATTAAATTGTAAACTATAAATAACATTAGAACTGGTGTAGTCATAAAATTTGGGGTGGTAGTAAATGAATCTGTGCTTTCAGGGATTTGTAATGAGGAATACATGATGATCAGTTACATTTCTTTATAAGAAGCTCAGCACTGATTAGTGACAAATATGAAACTAATTGCACAGAGATGAGAGAAAACACACCACCAATTATTTCATTAACCCAAGTCCTGCAGATCAATAACTCAATTACTATTGACTAAGTCAAGCCAATCCTTTATTTTTATAACACATGAGAAGATATGTCAAGGCACTTTAAGGCACTAAGCGACTGCTGGACTGAACACCGGACTGGCCAACGTTAAAACTCTGCCTCAACCTCTGACAAACACTTTGACTGTATGAAATAAAATGAGGGAACCTCTGGGGGGAATATGCTGCCGGCCTCGTACAGCACGAGCTCTTCAGCATAAATTGAGAACAGAAACACATTATAAATTCATTTCTAGGAATGCATTATTCCACAGTGTTTTAGTAGCTATTCAAATTTAATCATGTTTGAGCAGCAGCGTCGCAGGCGCAGCACTCATTCCTAAACATCTCTTGAGCGCTACACAGCGAGAAATTCAGGGCACCGACTCAAACATCTCAATTGGCTCTGGTGGAGCGAGTGGCTGTAAGTCCGAGGCATATGTGCCTGGGTGTGTCTCACACATTGTCTGTGTGTGTTGGGGTGGGGGTAGTGGTAGTGGTGGTGGTGGTAGGATGCTTGAGTGGGAGCAACAGCTGCACAGCGGCAAACTTTTCTGGGTTTGCTTAATCTTCAGTTGCTGCCGATGGAGATTAAATGCTTAAATGTTTCTCGTGATTGAGCAACAACATTACTACGCTCCTCGAGTGATCTGAACTTTAGAAGAGTTTTTACTCTGTTTTATGCTACCTGTCTTTCACTTGTCTTGTTTGTCCAGAGACGCACACTGAGGGCCGGAGGCTCGAATATCAAACAGGGGTCTGCAACATACGCGTGGGGGAAGGGAAAGGAGTGAAAGTCTGTGGGAGCTGCTCAATTTTCTTTATGTCATCGGTGGTCATTAAACATTACCAGCTGTCTGCAACCACCTGTACAATGACACAAATGGTGAGCTAAACGTACCATGATTTAAAAACTGCTGGTACCACTTTCAAACAAGATGTCTTTAAGATGTGGCTAATGATTTATTAATGATTAAAAGAATAAGTCCACATTTTTCACAAACTTTTCTTCTACTTCTCTGTGTCTCAGTGCTCATCTAAGTCTCAGCGAGGAAAGAAATAAGCACAAACATTTCCCACGATGCTGACCTAATGTCCTAATGCTTTATAGATAAGTTCTACGCCGTACCCTTGTCCAGTGTTTATCCTGCCGAAAGAGAGGAGACACAAAGTGTGATATGGATCGTCTGAAAGCACCTGCTGTCTCCAGACATTTAGATTAAGGAGGTCACTTAAAACGTCTGATAGCAGCAGTCTGCACATTCTTATGATCAACAATGATTTTGATAAACTTTTTTTTTTTTTTTTTATCACGCAGCTGAGCTGACTCGTGTCTCAACACAAGGGCTGCAGCCAAAATGTATTTTCATTTTTATTAGTTACCAGATAATTTCCTGATTTATAGATGAATCATTCAGTTTATATAAAATGTGAGAAAATAGAAAAATGCTTGTCAGATTCTGCTAAAGTCTAAGGTGTCATCTCTAGATTGTTTGTCTGAATAACAAGTATTAATATACAATTACACTATTCATTCATTAACATGTTAATAGAATTGAGGCTTTGTTTATGATGTAACATGATAACAACCGACAACCTGGACAGCTGCTGTTATTGATGGCTTATGACTCATTAATGAAACATTTGGAAATATTAACCATTAATTACAACCTGAAGCTTTTTACAAAGAGTGTGTCTTATTAGAAAGTGGTACCAAACTATTTTCGCCTGCGATTCAAACTTACAGTTACGGAATGTCAACACACTACAGATAGTCTGTGGCAGGGATGAGGTTACAAGAGAGACGGGCGATCTGTGGCAGAAACCAGGAGTGTTGTCCCCAACGTGTCAAAGCGCTGGGAATCCTGGAAGAAAAACGTAAAAAGAAACCTTGAATCCTCAGGCTTGCTCACACTTTGTCACACTTGCCTCTGAACACACTCTGAGGATTGAGAGCCACCTGTTTGACGAGTGATAGACTAAACAGCTGCGCTGCTGCC
This sequence comes from Seriola lalandi dorsalis, assembly GCF_002814215.2. NCBI lineage: Eukaryota > Metazoa > Chordata > Actinopteri > Carangiformes > Carangidae > Seriola > Seriola lalandi. Next base: position 4,524,839 of record NW_019525485.1, on the reverse strand, counting down.
TGACCTTCAGCCAACACACACACTCCGCTTTTTTTGTTGAGCAAATTGCTGACACAGACAAACACACGTCCGCATCTCCATTTTCTTGCTTCTCGCTCACTCCTACACTCCCACAATGGACTGAACATTTATAAACCCAGGCAGCCCAGAGGGAGTGTTAAAATCTTCCTTTCAGCACATACACAACTCAAGAAAGATGCATGTGTTTTGTACAATAATAGGGTCAAGGGTCATGAGTACTCTCAATGTACAATGATTTTTGTAAGAAAGAGATAAGTGGAAGTGATTTGTCACATATTTTTACACATTTATTGAACAAATAATACAATCAGATACATGTCAAAGTGTATTTGTGTGTGTGGAAGGTTACGCAGAGGTGGTTACTGGCTGGTCAGAGGTGGAGAGGGGGGGTGGGGTCACTTCCTCGGGTCTTGGCACTTCCACCTGTGTAAAAAGAGAAAAGCCATGTTAGATTATGTTAACAGTTACTTTAATAATCATTACATCCTCTCTCAAACCCCTTTGCTGTCTTTGGTGAACGTTGGATTAAGTAGAAATGGCTTAAAGATAATCTTTAAAAGGACATTTCCACAGAGATGTCGGAGGGGTGTGGGGGCATGATGCGCCCCACAGGGAAAAATTGGGAGAATCTGTTTGCAGTGTGGGCGGCCGTGTATGAGCGCCAGCTGGAGGCAGACGGGGGACATGCTTCCCTACTGCCTGCAGCCGGCTCAAAAACATGCTCACCCACGCCTCGCTGCTTTTATAAACCTGTTTCTGTGCCGTGGCACATGCAGGCGGTGGACAAAACAACAACCTTTGAGATTTACAATTTAACGCATTTGAACAACAAAGCATTAAAAATATAAAGCTGAATCAAAAGCCCTATAAAACTGTCTCATAAAAAGCTGCTGTGTTGAAGGGCGACTGTACAGAAGCGCATTAGATCGTGAGGCGATCCTGTTGTTTTGTCGAACCCTTGGATCTAAACTTGCAGGGGAAACGCATACATTATATATAATCCAATCTTAATAAACAGCAATATGAGATTTATCAATTTGAAACGTCTAATTCAACTTAAAGATTCAGTGTTTCTATATTTTGTCACTCCATTAATACAAACCAGCTGTGGTAATTCAAGAATGTTGATATTTCCCTTCTCTTTTCTTAACTTACTTGAAGGAGGAAACAATGGTAAACTTTTAAATTATAAGAGTTCACTGCCTGATATACTAAACTCCCACACAGTTTTCTTGTGCACTGAAGGATTATTACTGACATTTTGGAAATGCTAACTTTCAAATTTACTTTCCAAATAAAGTGGTTTAGATGGTTTAGATAATCTGAGTAAACTGTCGATTTGTTTACAAACCGACTGATCGCCTGACTGATGGTGTTTCTTGTTGGACTTTGTTGTAGAAATATAGTCATTACTTTAGTGAGCAGAGTTTAATCGTGAAAGCTAGAAATTATGGAAAATATGAAAATAAGACCCAAGTTACAACAAACTAAATAATCCTGTATAAGCTTGATTCTCCACTGGGTATTTGCCTTTAGGCAGACTCACTCTTGGGGTGTTTTATCTCAATTGACCAAAGAGACTTGACCATAGTAGCAGCAAAGAGTAGTTAACACAGTCACAAGAGCTTTAAAAATACAATGTTGATATACTGACTTTAATTGTGCACACACTTGAAAAGGTAAAAAAGTGTTGCATTCTGGGTATGAGGCTGCTAGCAAAGTTGTTCCTCATCTTCATCCCTGCATCAGTGTTTTACTGATAACCCCAAACACACTTCATAATTACACTGTACTGTGTGGGTTGTAATCTAAAGCGTTAGCAAACATTTTTAAATGCAGTGTTTGAATACCTGGTATCAAGGCAGCCTTTCCAAATGAAGTTTCTGTTGTAAATTACTCCAAGTCCAGGGTGCACGGCACGAAAATGTAGTTTGTCCAAGTTCATAAAAGATTCTAGTGGAGTTCATCGACAACGGGTTTCAACATATCTTCAGTGAAGCGTATGAGCCAAAACTACAAGTTCAAGACTCAAGTTGTAATAAACTGGAATAATACGCAGAAAATAAAATACTGTACAATGAGCCTGTGTCTCAAAGTGTGTTTATAATCCAGCCCTGCAGCTGTTTGATATTGTAGCTTGATGTCTCTCACAGTTTTGTTCTGCCACATGAAAGAGAGACAGAAACACTGAACATGACAAAAACAAGCCAGCGTCTAGTGGTTTTATAGAAAGAGAGAAAACATTCATATGGGCTTTAATGATCTCCGCCTGCCAGTGTGTGCTCTTGAAGGAAATTATGTGCATTGGTCTTGGTTTGCCTACGTATACTCAAATCGCTGCTGTACAAATGTCCTTCAGATGGGTTTTACATCCTCTACTGATCAGTGGTGGTGATGCTCTGTAAACACACGGGACAAGAAGGACAAGAACTCTGCCCACTATTCACGTCATATGCAAACTCAGAGCAAACATTATGGTGTCAGGTGATAATATGGAAGAGTGTCCTCTCACTATAAAACTGATGTCCACCCGCCTCTGCAGCAGCTCTGCATGCCAATCCTGTGCTTGTAAAACCCCCAGAAAGACATGATCCAAGACACTATTAATGTCTGTCCAACTCTGATGTTCATACCTTTGTCTTAAATAAAGTGCTATTTCAATTCCCTGGATAACCGAATCTCTGAAAATAAAATGTAGGCCACAGAGCACAGTATGTCATCAGTTGCCAAATCAAGTGTGTCTATTAATGAGTACATCTTTTTTTTTTTTCATTACGCAATCAGGGATGCACAGAGAATGCCAGAAAGGCTGCAGCAAAATATATTTCGCCTAGATGGCTCCATCCAAAATTAACTCGTAGCCTAGTTTGAATTTGAAGAATTTATGCTTCTCCTTTAGAGCTCGAGTCAAACTTGGTTATGCTCAGACAGAGAAGATTCAACTTCGCATCAATCCGAGTGTCACTGTGTACAACATCTAGAATGAGATGCCTTGAACCTAGAGAAATTTAAAAATACTTTTCCCTTGGATCTCGAGTTAGTGACTGTGTCTTTGATGTCGAGTTCAAAAAACGGCAGTTTGTCCTTCATGACGAGGATGAAACCTGGTTTTCCTGAAGACTACAGCTCACGCTGCATCTCCTCTCTCCGTTTCGTGCCAGAATATAAATGCAAAGCAATAAAAATAGCCATGTTAAATTCTAACCCCTGGATACTTTGTCAAATCTGAAGTGGTGGCTGTGGCCAGGGAGCAGGCTGGCAGAACGTGGAACAGACAAAAATTTGGACAAGTATCCAGCATCTAGACCAGACCAAGGCCCCAAAACACTCACAGCCCTCCTTCTGTGAGCTGGCCTCAGCGCTTCAGCTTTGATGTCACTGCTGTTGAATGAAATACTGAGATATTTGTTGTTCTTACCAGTTTCTCTGCCCGCTGCCTCAGTTTCCTCCACACCGTGTGGTGAGCCTGCAGAGAGGAGAGAAAACGTGACTTGCAGGCACATGTAGACACCAATAAAGTACTTTTACTGCATCATACACTTCTGTGCAATTATAAAGGACAAGCATTAATAATAAAAACAATAATCTCAAGGGAAGGCATTGCAGACTGAATCACTTTTTGTTCGTAAAATAAATTGACTATTCTTGGTGGTAATGAAGCCTGTTCTTGCTTAAAGTGATGGTGCCAATAGATGACATTTAAATTGATATTCACCTTTAATAAAACTCAACCAAAATCCATACTGAAGAATCTTTAAGTAGGTTAGAATGAATATGGTTTCACTGATAAGGCGACATTAATCAAGATTTTAAAATACAACTAACAAACCTTCTGGTATGTAGGTGTACAAAAAGTTATGGAAAAACAAGAGACACACAGAAAGCGTTGCCAGCTCAACTTTCTGAGAAATCCTCTGTATATTCAAAAGCTGTTCTGTCATCATATTCCACACACACATCCCTACCTGCAGCTGCAGAGGCAGGGAGAGGCCCTGTGCTCGACGCTGGAGGCCAATGGGTCCCTGTCCCAGGCCGTGGAGGGCCGTCACCTCGTACTGGGAGCACAGGCCTGTCCTGGCCACCAGAGGTCCCCCACTCAGCAGTACATGGTCACCGCATCTACAAAGGAAGGAAGTGGGAGGTTAGGTGAGAGATACACATTTCTTTAGATGTACAGAAATATAACAAGAACCTGACACTACTCTGGGAATATGTAGGCAGAAATAAAGTTCTGAACCAAGATGTCTGCATGTCACCTGTAGAGCATCACTGTGCCTTTGGGATTTTGTGCTGCCTTCTGTTCCACCTCTTCCTGTTTATACCTGGGAGAGACAGAGAGAGAGAGTTCATCGCTGTGGTTGACAACAACAGTCACCATGTGTTTTAAGAGCATACTGTGGTGGGAGAAAGAGAAGAACACAAAGATATAAGACAGAAGGTCTGAAGTATGAAGTGAGCAAAAAGGAACAAAGAGTAGTGAAAAGAGATATGTAGGCGTATCAGAAGTGAACAGCATGAGCAAGAACAGGAGTGAGTTTACCTGCTGTGTGAGAAGACCTCCAGCGCCACAGAGGGCGCGACCTCCAGAGGCTCCCAGGCCAGATCCTGGTGGATCAGCTGCTGAGCGCCTCGGGTCAGAGAGCGCAACGACTCCTGGAGAGAAAAGCAGTCATTTTGGTTTACAAGCACAACTGTTACACTCACATAGGATCAGGTAGAGTAAGAGACCCAGGTGTCCTGTAATCAAAGATGTAAAGCAACAAAAGCTCTGAGTCATTCCTCCTCTGCAACTGCTGGTGACAAATAGAAGCTTCACTTCAAAGGTGATAATAAAAATTCACACTGCAATAAATCACCAGCTGCCGCTTTTCCTCACACACAAACATGAAAATAAAAATTTAAACCCTAAAGATACAAACACTCCTTTTTTTTTTTTACCAAAATACAAACAGAGATGGAATCAGACATGGTTTAAATTAAGTTGTTAGCACAACAACAGAACAAACAAACAATGGCTGCAGGAGTGGTCTATTTTTTTGTTGTGGTATTTTCTCAACATATGTAGTGTAAAGTTAGTCTTTACTGCAATAAACTTTTATTTTTCAAATGCATTTATATCTTAAAACAAAGCTCTAGTACCAGCTGATGGAAACAAATTCTTCATATCTTATTGTTCCATAAAGGAAAAGGTTTCTTTAGAAAGTTGATGGGAACAAGCTCAGTAATGACTGCAGAAGTTTTATACACACCTCAGAGGGAGACCATGAATCCAGCTGAGGGTCGAGTGCCACATCACAGCAGAAGGCTCCTGAAACGACTGCAGGGAAACAGATGAAGAGGAAACAAATTAGCAGAGCTCAACTGAAACCTATGACCTCTTGTCAAAATACAAAACTTACTTTTCAATTAAGTAAACTAAAAAAAAAAACCTGAGGGGAATTATGTTCGATTCAAATTAAAACAATTATTGTCCAGTTACACAGTAATACAACGCTACCTGTTTTTAATTATATTCTAGTCAGTCTGAGAACAAGCACCAGACACTGCATCTGACTGAAGCTCTTTATTCTGTCTGGGAAAATAGCTGATTTACTGAGCTACTGGTCTGTGATGCCTGGTCAGACATGAAGAGGAGCTCCCTCTACCTGGGACCTCTGGTGTGCTGAGCAGCTCCACAGTATAGTTATCCTTGAAGGCGTTCTCCAGCACCTGACCCAGCAAGGCAGCACAGGAGCGCCAATAGGCCTGGGACAATGAGAGGACACGATTAGTGTCTATCCTAAGACAGTCACTCTTTTCATGATGTCCACTAATTGATTTAAAAAAAAAAAACTGTGTTTCCTGTTAAGTGGGGACAAGCCAAGAAGGTTGGTAACAATCTCCAGGATACTATTTCTAAGAACGTGTACATCAAGAGAAGTGGACTGAGCAGGAAGGAGTATTAAAGAAGGCATTTGTAGTATTTTACATGTATATTTGTTGAAATTGAGACTAAAGACAAATCGACAGTAAAAAACAAATACAAAAGGTTCTGATTTCAACCAGTTTATCAGTTTGCAGAATACTCACACCATTCTCTTGTTATAGAGTTGTAAAGTTACCTGGTTGACCAGTGTTGGGTCATTGTCTTTAAATGTGAGCAGGGTGAGTGAGCACGAGTGGGTGAGGGGCTGGTGGAGAGGCCACAGTTCCCCGTCTACCAGGGCCAGAACTGAACTGGTCACATGATACTCTGTCAAGTCTGAGGGAAACACAGGGGAGTTCATTTAAGTACAAAAACTGGTATTTACTTATAGTGAAACAACTTATAATAAATTATTAATACATGCAAATGTGTGTCCCTTTCACTCACGTCTGGCACAGCTCAGTGGAGTGGACATCCCCCTGTTCATGATGAGCATCGTACCATCCAGCCCCGGGCCCTGCATGGACACCTCTATCTTCTCGATGCGAGGGTACAGAGCTCTCTGCCTCGCCTGCTCTCTGGAGAAGACGGCGTTGCGCTGGCTGTGGACCTCGGCAGCTGGTGGACGCACAGCCGCTGCAGTAGATGCATAACCTTCGGAGGGGAGGGAGGTGGGGGACAGGAGGAGCCAAAATAAACAAAATGGGACAACAGAAGACTTGCTAATGTCTAAAGTTTGTGTGAGACGTTATGGGCACCAAACAAGCTGCTGACTTGCATTATGGGAAGTGTAGTGTTTTTGGATTTAGACCCATAGAGGAGGCTTAAGTAAGGAGATAATTGCTTTAACTCCCTAAATGCCAGCATATATCGTTTAACCACACATTTAAAAGCAATAATTTCAGTCATATCTTAGAAAAAGAAGTGCATTCACAGCCTTGTTTAGTTTACATGTGTGAGAGTCTTTATATACTGTCACTAACACTATCTAAGGTCATGTTAGTTACTACACAGGTAGTCAAATTGAGATGAGATTTTGTAGATAATTTTCATGCACAGTTAAACAACAACAATTTAATATATCACACGACATTTCTCAATTTTTAGTCGGTAATAGCTTTGTCATTTTCTCTTGTGGCAGTAGGAAATAGCACAGGTGCATCTTATAACACTGATTAGCAGAGCTCGTGGACTTATGGATGCTAGGTCATTGGGATTCCTTACCGGGACATTTAATGTTACTTATATTTAATATCATTAATTACACATATACATGTCCTGCCATGTCAAGTTAAAACGTGTGCTACGAAAGAGATATTCTATAGACACTGCTGCAATATGTAGCTAAAAGCTGCCGTTACAACGTCGCTAGCTCACAAGCTAATGCTAACCGATTAACAGTTACTTACGGCGCTGGAGAAGTCGACACACGGTCCTGGTCGCCATTGAGACAAATATTTCTACAACAACATTAAAAAAAAACAAGGGGAAATAGAGACAGAAGCACAAATTGATAAATGTCCGTTACAATCTGCAGTGGCTGAAGGACGCCATGCCTGCTTCGTGTGTAAAGTATATTTAGGTCCGGGTAGGAACTGTCAGAAGCTACAGGGTTCCATGTGACCTACAAAATGAACTGCGGTTCTAGTTTATGACAGCAGGTGTCGCTGTTGGTAGTCGTTTCAATGAGGCTTACATAAAGGAAGCCCTGCAATAATTATTGTATTCTGCAGAGAAAAAAAAAAAAATCACGATCTGTATTAGCACCATTTTTTAAGCAAGGCAGTTCCTAACAACATAATAGATCTTTCTACAATAATTATTTGATGTTGCTATAGGCTATTGTACTAAAGTTTTGGAATTTATAGCATCTCTCCACAATTTATTTCTGAATGACCTCACTCTCTCTTTCATAAGTGTTAAAAGACTGTTGCTTTGTGTTGAATCCAAAGTTATTATCTTGGCTCTGAAGTCTCACATATCCTCAATTTCATTCTCTAATGGACTCTAATGGCACTCAGAATTTGACAAATGTTTGTTGGATTTTTCAGGACCAGAATCAGCAGTTAAGTGTTGGCACTAATGGCAGAAGCAGGAGCAGCAGGACACTGAGGCAGGGAACACAGCCGCAGGACCAAAACATTATAAATCATCTCGACGCAGGCCGTGATGGAGCCAGATTACTGCTAAATAGCGAAGCTGAAAGGCTATTTTCACAATGAGTACAAATCTCATGACCTGTGGAGGTTAAAGTAAAATAAGAGAGGTAACTATGGCACTTAGGATGAACTGCTTTTACAAAACACTTAAATTAAAGGAAATATGAGGAGTCTCTTTCTCATGAGATTCAGTGAGTGACTTCAAATGTTCAACAATAAATAAGCATGACAAATTTGTGCATAAAGATTTATTTTTGTTCAAAATAAGTGTTTCTGACATTGAACCACTAACATGTCTGATGTGATTTAAGATAAATGAACTACACACTGACACTGATGTTCACTTCATACAATGTAACAAGGCATTTGTATCATCTGTAAGGTGTAAAGACAATTGTCCGTACATTTTAATGACTGATTGATTGACTGATCGGTTGATTGATTGATGCTGTCTCTTTGGGTGAGATTGATTGTACTCAATGTCAGTGTGACAGTACAACTTTCATGCACACATCATCCACAGTATGTCAACATTTGGGATCTTCTGAATGAATTTCCCCAAAGGTGCAGTTTCCTTTTTAGACATTCGTTCATCTGTTCATTCATTCATAGTTAGGCGGGCCTGCTGTATAATGAACTTCCAGTACGACTCCTTCACAGTGGTGACATCCCTTCAGATACTTGGTGACTGGTCTTGCACTGTCAAAAAGTCCCAAAAGTGCAAAAAGAAAAACACAAGCAGAAGAAAACAGGGCCAATAAAACTGCTGAGCACACCGCCATCCCCGCTTAGACCTATGGCTGGTTTCCCAAAAGCATTTAGCACTATGATCTGCTTTGTCAATGGCTTTTAAGATGGTTTTGGCACCGTGCTGCCTTTGGGAAACCCCCGAAAACTCAATCTTGTTAATCAGGAGGATGGTGATGGATGTGGGAGGTCAAGTGTTGTTTTTTTCTTTCACGGGAATATCCACCCTGTGTCGGAGGAGTGATGAATGTTGACATTTAATTTTCTTTAACTGGCATTGTCTACTTCTGCTACGTGATTTCCTACATTTCCCAGAATGCTTCATAACCAACTCAAAGGCCTGAACTCTTACATACAGAAAGCAGGTAGAAATAGTGAAAGCAAGAGTGGATGTTTGCTTTGAACCCCTCCATCTTCAATCTATCTAACATGAATTAATTTGCATCCTAATTTCTACTCTCCTCCCATCCATCACCCCCCTACCCCCCCAGCAGACGGATCAGCTGCTACTGTATGCTGCAGGTGGGGCAGCAGGTCTCTCTCCGGTCCGGCAGAGGGCAGAAGTCCATCTGCCTGACAATCTCGGCGAAAAGCTCATCCACCATGGTCTTGCTCTTGGCAGACGTCTCCATGAAAGGGCAGCCCCAGTCCTCAGCCAGCGCCTGGCCTTCGCTGGGGGACACTTCCCTCTCCTCCTCCAGGTCCACCTTGTTACCCACCAGCACCACCGGCACCTGCTGGTACCTGGAAGTAAGAGAGAAAGTGATATCAGAGGAGTGTGCATCTGAAATTTGCTGCCTTCTCCCCCACTGGGAAGGTTTTGTTAAGGACTGAGACGACAGGAACTTCCTGATACCTAAGGGAGAAAACCAGAGGGAAAAACTCAGTGACAGTGTGTGCGTGTGTGTGTGTACATTGTTGGCCTACATACTGTATTTGTTAGATGCTGAAACAATAAGGCTTTTGAACAATGCACAATGGAGTGAGAGGCGAGGGATAAACACTACATTCAGTCCAAGCTTCCCAGGAGGCCTCCATCATTCCCTGGGTGTCTAATATCAGTAGGCGGTCCCATTAGAAAACTGTCATCGCAAAAAGAATAACTGCCTCTTTTGAACGCTGTGAAGCTCTATGTATTCCTGGATACATGCGTTGGCATTGCATGCAAACTGCAACATGTAATGGCTTCCAATTCTTGCTTAAAATCATTAGCTCTCCACTTTGCATCCTTTCCATCATGCACTAAGCATGTCTTAACGGATGAAAAGCTTTCTTCCCCAGCGTGTGGCTGACGATCCCAGTCCTCCTCCCTATGAGCCATCAATACAAGGAAACCAGGCTGGGGAGAGTAATGGAACAGGTTATTGAATAATTGAATAAAGCTAATGTGCTGCTCTCACATGGGAGGACATGAACATTGGCCTCGTACCTTAGAAACAACAATTTTTTACTTCATATTTAGATTTGGCAACTGTGTACTCCAGAAAATATCATAATATCACAGCAGCTTTTTAGTTGAGAGGAAGGGTTAACACCTACAATTCAATAAGCAGGTCCTTAAAGGGACGTTTCACTCCAATCACATAGAAACACAGAGGTAAAAAAACAAAACAAAACAATACTTAGCATAGCATTTAGCAGCAAAGATATATCAGATATTTTTTTCTCAGGAGTTGGTGGAGACGAAAAGAAACCGAGTTTAAAGGAGAGTGAACGTGTGACTTCCATTCATCAGGTGGCCACAAGCACAACTCTAATTAAATGCTAATGTTGCTTTATAAGATTAACGCCCATGGTTTTTGGAATGAGGCAATTAACGGTCACATAAAGGTGTAACGTTTGAATGTCCTTTGTACATTTTTTTTCTGTCTCACAAACACTTAGTTGCCAAGTAAAAACAGTTACTTGTATATTACAGTATAGTAAATCCATATATTTCATTTCAGTTAGACGCCCTTCATGTTTCCTCTTATTAAATAACTACAGAATGTCAATTATAGACAGTATATATTCTCACAACAGGTAATGGCACAGACCACCTAATAGCCTCTACCATCAGTCACTCCTAAGTGCATTCAGAGCCTGACTTATTGATCTGCTGGTGCTATTGAGAAATGGGCTCTTATCTACAAATTGGTGGCCTGCTGCCACGCTGCTCAGCTGGGAGAAGAACTGAGGCGTGGAAAAGACCTGGCAAACGTCTCACTGTGCTAAAGAGGGCCAGAGAGCTGGAGGCAATGAGTGTAGGCAGCAGAGAGGTGGAGAAATGCGCATAGAGAGTGTCCTATAATGGGAAGTCCCGGCGTGAAGGACACGGAAGCACCTGCTGCACCTGCTGAAGTGCCCTTGAGCGAGACAGCGAGACCGTAGAGGTTTCAAGGATGCAGCTCTGTGGCTGAGCTTGACCTCTGACAACCCCCCCCACATCCCCCCCGAGGAATTCACCATGGAGAAAAAGCTTCCCAAAAAGTGCAAATGCTTAAAAAATTATGTCAGCAATTCCTGCCCTAATTGGTCGACAAACATGCGTTGAGACGAAAAGCTGGGAAAACTTGCTCACAAAGGCTCAAATGCCAAAGACTTCCCGGCAGCTTGACATTTTCCCCCCACAGCCACTTCACTGCACAACACACACACACACACACACACACACCCACACATACATACATACAAACAGCAGCTGACCTCAGCAGGACAAGCATGGCGCGTGTGTTTGGAAAGCTGGAGTCTGGAGGGTGTGAAGTGTGAACAAGGAGAGCACCATGCAGACAAATTCAATCTGACAGCGTTGCAGGATAAACTCTATATATAACTACAAAGACACAGGGAGAACCAGCATCTCCAGGGTGGGGTTTGGAGTTTGTGTAGATCGTCTGTTGCAGCATCAAACTACCGCTCCCTCCTCGCCAGATGAGGAGAAAGTGAAACTGCTCGACACAGCATGAAGAAAAGTTGGCCCACAGGGATTTACAGGCTGATATCATTATTCAGAGTATTATTGAAGAATATGTCAGTCGCGTCAGTGTTTGCAGTATATTACACTTTTGTTTAAGAAATAAAATGATAATTTGTGTGGATCTTCCAGGGTATGTACCTTTATTTCTAAAGGTTGGGACTTTACTCTGTAGCATTCCTCCTATTCTTTATGATAAATGCTTTTATTTTGAAACTCTAAAGCTGCACTAAAAACAAAATTCTACATTAACGATCAAACAAACGACTATTTACTATGAAAATGGTCGCTCACAGAGACAAACCAACAGCTCCATGCTGCTTTAAAAACAGCCCCTTTAACCCTTTTAGCTCATTGTTTTGGTTAGCTGTCTTGATTGACTCTCCCAGCTCTCATCAGCCTCACTTCCTGCAGCAGCTGCAGTAATTGCTGGACTCCAAATAAATGCTAATGTTGCTTCACATTTACCAGATGTTTACATAGGCAGCTACTTTTTAACATGTTCAGCATATCAAGTTATCATCTTTTTCTGCTGCCCCCAAGTGGCCAAAAACTGCCGCTGTAAGTACATCATGCATTAAGACATTTCTTGCAATGGCCAGAAACCCAGTAAGAAGTGTCCTCTTGGCTGCTGTGGCTTTTAAATTGCTGGCTACCGGTGTTTATTCTCTGCTGTAGTGTTTTTAACTGCACATACTGTATGAATATAAAGCAGGAGAAAATCACAAACATTTCTAACTTGTTATTGGTCCAACACCAGAGTTGGCAGCCGTGCACTATGGGAATTATCAGCACACTTGGAATGTGTTTGGATTGCTTGGCTGAAAGTCCCAGCTGTATGAAAATGCAGCTTTTTGTTCTCAAAATGCAGTGGGAGAGATGTCGCAGTGGATTTAAGGAACAGACAACAGCAGGTGGCAGACAGCTTGTGAAATTATACAGAGATATGGATATTAAAATCTTTGGTGACTTCTAAAGTATTGCTGTAAAAAAAAAAAAAAACGGGATACTACAAATTGCAGAGCTCCATCATCTGTACGTCCATTTGTGAAAAGACACAGGTCATAATGATGCATCCTCATAATGCATGAGTAACTGTTGCTGATGTACGTTTGACCTTTAGAACACACAAATCTACTACTGTCATTAGCCTCTGCAGGGTGTTATTCCAGCTGTTGGGAAAAAAGGCAAACACACAAACCCTCCCACACACAGAGAAGCAGTGTTTATAACTCCCCCAAAAAAAAAAAGAAAAAAGGATGGCCTCCACATTTTCCACTTATCCTCGGGGTACAACAGCCTCATTAAGGCTCCCCGCTGTGCTAAATCGCTATAGTGACTTCACTTACCTATTTTCACGAGGCCCACAGCACCGGCAAACACATACAAATTACAAAAGAACAGTCAGGCATCTCCAACATGAAGCCCTCCAACCCTGCAGCCGCCTCTTTGCTCTCCGCATCTGCTGTTAATTAGCGGTTGGAGCAGCTACACTGTGTGACACAGCTCAACGCGCTGTATCAGCTTGTACGACCGGACAGAAAAATCACAGAACCTATAGCGCCTACGCGGGTCTTAACTCCCAAAGGGTGTTGCTGCTGCAGAACAAAGCTTCTATAACTAATTTTTTCTGTAGCACCCCGGCTACATGAAGAGGAGAGAGAGGAAACAAAATAACAAACCACAAACATTCCTGTGATAAACAGACAAAGAGAGGGCCTGCACAGCAGATGGAAAAGGTCTTTAGAGCCTTTTTTTATTTATTTTTTTATGATGAAACCCCAAGCTTCATTTTCATCTTTTATGGTGCAGCCCGGTTCCTCTCATTTTCTTTCGTTCAGATGCAAACACCGTATAGGGGGTATGGGAGTTAAGTCCTCATTAGTTTTATACCTGCTGCTCTCAGCAGTTAAATGAAGGCAAGAATCCAAAGTGAGAAATAAAAATGGGTTTTTAAAAAAAGTAACAAACTCAAATGAGAACACAAGGAAACTTAAATGTTATTAATGGTCAAAACTCTCTTTTCTAGTGCGTTTTACGGCTGGAAGCAGAAGTTCATCGGGATTTAAAGATTTTTCTGCAAGGATGACTCAGTGCCATCCTAACTTCGGATTCATCACTTGTGAGGAGAAACAAAACATTGCTCCGTAGCACTGCTAGTGGTCAAAAACTTGACATGGAGGACTTTAACTTTTCAAAATGATCATGATTCAACAGTTATCTCTGCAAGTCAGCTGGGCAGCTGGATCACTCACATCCACGTGACATTTTCATGCCAATTCCTGTTGGCCCTCTCTGGGAAAAGGAAGATGAACCTCTCATTATTATTCCTGCCTACAAAGCTCTCATTAGTTTGACTGGTTTCCCAACCAAACTAATAATTTCTCAACACCAGACCGACTTGATCTGAAAAGTGGTGTACAGCTGTGCAGGAAATACACCCATGTCAGTCGTCCAGTCAACTTCCTGTTATAACAAATTACATTTGTAACTGATGTTGTCACTGTTTAAACGCTCCCTCGGGGCCTGGAATCTTAAAGTGATAATCATCTAAATGTGGGAAATCCCAGATAAAGATCAAAGAAAAGTCATTTTTTCCTAAGAGGTCACAAAATAAATCGGAGTTGTTATGAGATGATAAACAGCTCGGAAATAAGAAAAAAAACATCCTTGCTGCACAAATTATACTTATTTTTCAGAGTTTTCTCTGACCTACCTTTGCTTTTTTATTGAGATACATTTACCTTTTTGGTCTTCTACAACCGTCTGGGAAATGAACACTTTTACTTCACTTTTAAGAACTGCTGTAAAACAAGTCAGTTGTGAATGTGATAGATGGTGGTGTATCATGAGAACACTTATGCAAGCATAAGTGCAGTAAATATGTTCAGCACTTTACACTCCAACAATGAGCACTTTACCAGTGGCTCTCCTTAGCTCACATTTTCAACCAAGCAGGCCGCTTTAACAACTCTCTCCTTCCTGATGACAAAACACTAAAAGCCAGAGGTCAGGAAGTTGCTTTCCCCCCCGGGAAACGTAGTTTTGGTCTTTCCACCTTATTCCCACTCAGCCTTGCGTGATGCTCACCTCCTGCTATTAGACACAGCACCAGTGCAGCGTGAAAACGCAGCTCGGGTGCTTTGAACGTGCTCCCTCCTCCTCCTCCCTCCCGCCGACAGAACTATAAATGTTTGCATGCATGCGAGGAGATTATTGGGCGACACCCTGATGTTGTTTTCACTGATAGCAATTGGCATGGGGGTGATATGGTCAGTCTATGGAGAGTAAAATCACAAATCAGAGATGGTGTATTCTTACTCAAATATACATTGAACATCTGCATGATGAAAAGCATCTAATACAGATTTCCTTTGACATTCCTTCTACTGAATGGAAAAAATGAAGCATTCTGGTCATTGCAATACACAGCTAACGTGCCAATAAGTGTATTACGCAGTTACATGCCACATTTCCTGTTGTATTTTAGCTAGTAATCATTTTTAATATGACAAAATTATTTAAATTAAGCTCATATCAGCTGCCTAAAACTATTAAAAGCACAACATAATGTTGAGTTAAATTCTAATCAACAGTAGAGTCGGATGAGAAGACCTGTAGCTGGAGCTAGCAGTAGGTTAGCTGAGCTTAGTAGAAACACAGCAAACAGGCGGAAGCCAAGAAGGCCAAGAAGAAATAGTCTGGCACAGCGCCTCTTTATAGCTGCTAGTAGCCAGATTTTATTTCCTTTGGACGGGGCCAAGTTAGCTGTTTCCCCTTGTTCCCATTCTTTCTGCTAAGTCAAGATAACTGGCTTCATATTATACAGACATGTGAGTGGTATCGGTCCTCTCATCTAACCGTCGACAAGAAAGAAAATTAGCGCATTTCTCAAAATGTGTCTTTCCTGCTTCTCACCGCACCTCCTCGTGCATGTAAATCAACCCGGTGAAGCTGATATGTGGACTTGTGCACAGCAGGAATAGCCCGTCTCAGCAAGAGACCATGGCTTCAAGCCACCTGCACCACACAGTGACATATAGGATCTCACTTCTTTCCCATGCTTCCCCCCACGGAGAGCCCTGCATAAGCATTCTGGTTTATATGACTCCCTAATGGAGGCCTGATGTCTTCTTGGCTTCCAACCCAACACAATCCCATTAAGTTCTGGTGAGTGGGCACATGCTATATCTCTTTGTGGTTCTTGTTGCTGCTGCTGCTGCTGCTGGATCAGCAAGAAGTTTGGGAGGAGGGAGGCTGATCTCCTGGAGACAGCTAATGGAGAACAGGAGTTAATTGTATTGCTTGTTTTTATTAAAGATGGCACCCGGTGAATGAGGTTTGTGTGTGTTTAAATGACCAACTGAGCCTGTTCCTGCTGTCCTTAAATAAACTGATTTGAATGCACTGTACAAGCTAGAGCTTGTGATAATATACAGCAAAGTCAACAACAAGGACAGTTTGGGGTGAAAGAAAAATGTTGTTTCACTTTACATGCAACCACTGAATGAAACTGGTGTGTCAACTTAAATGTGAGGAGCAAGGAGATGAAATGTCAGTGGAAGCGTGGGTGTTTAATTGAGCTGGAACTGTCAATTGAAGTGGAACCCCTGAAAGAACTGAAATACAATGTCAGAGCAAGCACTTAAGGCATTGTGAGAAAACTGTGTATTCAACAGTGGAAGGTGTGGGACTTACAAGAGCTCAGGAAGTTAGTGTTAGTCAAAGTGCAAATACCGAAAAGAGAAAAAGGAGATGAAAACAGCATAAATGGGAGTTTACATGTAACAACTGAAAGAGGTTGAATTTTTATTTGAAGAATCTAAAATCACCTTTATGTAATTGACAGCGTATAAACTACATTTTATAATGACACTGATGAAGAAACTGTATCTAATTATTACGGGGCACATACCTGATCCACATATTTACTGAGTTTGGTCTGTTAAATGAGAAGAGGATTATCGGTCAGTAGTAACCCAGAAGTAGGGAAGCGTTAAAGAGAGAATTTAAATACGCCTGTTAGGTCATGTTGATTATTATTATTATTTTTTGTTTGTTTTTGTTTGTTGGGAAATAAAGTGAGTCAAACTGAGTGAGGGAGGTTATTATTGTACAAGGGTGATATTATGAAATTTATATTATGTTATTATGATATTTAATTCAAGATTACATAAGAGAGAAAATCACCAAATCCTCAAACTTGAGAAGCTGGAACCAGCGAAAGTTTGGTATTTCTTGCTTTGCACGAAAACCCAAAAATAATTAACATTTTGTCAAATTATTTGTGTGTGAATTTGAACGTATCAGTTTACTCCATCCTTGATAAACATCTTTGTTTATCTAAACAAGATGCTTCTATAGTAACCAATGATTAGACCAATTTTAAAATAATAACGCACATGTTTAAGCGCAGTTTACTCGCAGGTTTGCACATACAGTAACAATCCCTACTTCAAACGCAGAGCAGTGTGAAATAAAAGAATGAATTATTTATAGATATACACTTGAGGAAAGTGGTGGTTGGTGCAGTGTAGGCAGCTGCTTTGGGTGGCGGCTGGCTAGAGGCGACAGAACACAGTTTTATCCATCATTATATTATTCATTTCAAAGGAGTTCCCTCATGCATTCGTCCCTGTTGTGCCTCGTCAGCTGTGACGCGCTCCCCACTTCCACCCGGCCTGTGACGTCTGTGCCACAGGAGCATTCACTTCACTCCGGGAGATGGAGCTGAAAAGCACTGCACCAAACTACACAGATTAAATTATAAATTATTATTACACAATATGCAGTTAGGTAAATAAATGTGTCGCGGCCTTGCTGTGTAATGTTGAATAATCTACGTTTTCTGTGTCATTTTACTGATGAAAAGCTGCAATTTGCACAAAAGAGAAGCCGGAAAGAAGCAACACAAAAGAAAAAATCTTCAGAGTTAGAGTTGTGGGACAACTCCTACTTGCAAGACTGACTAACTATAACTGAATTATCTTTTCAATTTTCCACGAGGGCGGAGAGAATGTAGAGTAGTTGTGAACGTTGGTCATATTGTTGTGAGAAAATACTTCTATCGCAGCTTTTTTGCGGCCTATCCCCAATCGTGGGGGTCCAGAGGAAACAACAGGGACATAATATAATGATCAATAAGTGGTCAGTAAGTGGCCAAATGTTCTCAAACAACATCCCCAAATTTAGTCATTTGTAACTATACTTAAATTGAACTTTTTTTTAATTTGGCCTTTATTTTGAAAGCTGACTCATTTCCTGAATCAGAAAATGAGAGAAGAAAAGACTGATGGTGCAACAAGATTCTCCAGCGTGACTCAAACTGGGGACACTATGATTACATGATCAGAGGCATCTTAAACCCGAGGCTACCAAGTCCAGCTTTGATCTTTAACATCATGAATTAAAACTGAAATTTAGGATCATTAATCACAGATATAAATGCTTCAACAAAAGTGATTTCTAAAGCAATTATCCCTTAGCCTTTGCCACTGGTGTGACTTCATCATATCTGTCCTGTAGCGTCTTGACATGGAACCAAAACTATCAGATGACATCAATTCAAGCCCTCATAATGCGAGGCTTTCGCTAGCTAACAGATTCTTAATTTGCAGCCTGTGGCCATGGATTCACAGTCATTGTCATTAAACAAATGAAGAGAGGCTCTAAGTCAAAAAACAAACAACATGTCACTACCAAAAGGACAGATCCCAGCTTTTCTTCCACTCTCTCTCACTCTCCCAGCCATGAGATGAGCTCAGTGGGTTTGTTGAGTAATGGACTGAGCTGATCAAAGCCATCCCGAGTTAGTCATCTGTGAGAAACAGAGAGTATCAAACCCAGTCAGAGGCCGGCGGGTTGATATATGACAGGTGAGCCGCAGCTGGACTCTTATGAAGAACATGTGCGCTTGGCTGCAGCTTCTCACGAAGCGCTGGAGGAAGAGCGAGGAAGAGGAGGGAGATGAGAGGATGTGAGTGTGAGATAATTCCTGTGTAAAAAAATAAATAAATCATAGTTTTTGGTGCTTTGGAGGGAAGGTTCATTGACTTTTAGAGGCCCTTCAGATGATGCAGGGGGTACACCAGCAATATTACAAATAGCTCAATGACACTGTTTTATTTCACAATAAATTAATAAGGAAATGAAGGAGGAAGTGGCAATATAGACCCCACAAGTTGATTGTGGGGTCTATATTGCCACTTCCTCCAATAGGATGTGGCTGTTTAAGGGGCCTAAAACATATTGAGTCACCTCTTGTCTATTGCATATATTTAGACTGTAATTGTGTTTTGGACATTGAAGTGGACAGTGTCTCACCTTTTGACCCTGATGATCTGGTCTCTCATGGGCTTGATGTCCTGAAAACTTTGCTGATTGACCAGACTGTAGACCAGGATGAAGCCTTGGCCGTTCCTGATGTAAAGGTCCCTCATTGAGGCGAACTGCTCGGTGCCGGCTGTGTCTAGGATCTCCAGCACCGACGGAGAGGAGTCCACCTCGATCTCCTTCCTGTAAAAATCTTCAATGGTCGGGTCGTACTTCTCTATAAATGTCCCGGTGACAAACTGGACCGTGAGCGCGGACTTCCCCACCCCGCCGCTGCCCAGCACCACCACCTTATACTCCCGCATAGCGCTCCTGTGGAGTTAAATCCGGCATGCAGAAAATAAAGTCTTCAGCGGCGGATAAAAGAAACGCATCCCCATGCACAGGAGCTGGGGCTCAGACTACAGGCATGACACAGTAACAGCCTCCGGTAAATGAGATGCTCTTGCAGTTATAGGCGGGCAAATTGAGATGATGCTGGAGCATTTAGCCCTGAGATGCACGGCCACAGCCTCTACTGAAATATTCCCACGCTATCTTGAAGGGACACCATTCCAGAGGCATCCATAATGCAATAAGGCGTCGGTGTGGTAAAAATAAGATTGGCTATTATTAGCAACAACTAGACGGCACATCTTCTTATGTGCCGACAAAACAGAAGGCTAGCACTACATTTCTCTGCACAGTGGGGTACAGTAGACTTAAAGGCAAAGAGCCTATTTATCCTTAAGCAGACAACAGTGCTGGGAATCCACGCCTCTGGAATCGGTGCATCCACTGGATGTTACTATTTCCTGGAAGTATGAGAGGTGATTAGTGCCACACTGTAGGGAGGAGAAGAAAAGGATAGGCATGTTTGTAACAAAGAGAATCATCTTCATCGTGATGGAAATATCAAATAAGCTTCTCATTATAAGAAAACTGCTATTGCTCCTTATTTCAGAAACAGCATGGCAAACTAGTCTCTGCAGAATGCTCTCAGTAAAGTCTGCTACAACACAATGCACATTTCAAACATGTCATCCAAATAAAACAGCAAAATGACCTGGATCAAGTGCACGCTCCTATCAGCGTGGACACCATTTACTTGGTTTGGATTTTAGAAAGATTGTAGCTTGAGTTGAGATAAAACTTGGTCAAGGTCAGCGAATGATCATGGGTCACGGTTAAGACGCTGATGTTCACTGTACAAAACTGGAGCGTATTTTTGTTGCCCATTCGACCACCCCAACCTTCTCCCGCTGTGAGCTATGTGGCTCTGTGATTACATCACAGTTTCTTCCTTTGCTCCTGATCATGGAGCCACAATTACGGTACAAGAGGTCTTTGTCACTGGAGTGTAAACATATTTGCTGAAACAACTGATGATGTCATTTTTCTTGGGAGGATAGTCTCCACAGTTGCCGTGGAAACAGGGTTAAGCACCCATTAGATGATGGGAGTTGTTCCAGACAAGTCTCTTGCATCTGCAAATCAGCAAGGTCATTAGTCCTTAGTCTCAACACGCCTTTGTGTGACAGGGTGCTCCCCTTTAACTTCGTATCTAGAGCTCTTGACCTTGTCTGGAACACATCCGGAATCAAAATATTTTCTTTGTCAGGCTTCTAGTGTGCAAATACATGTGATTATATGTAAGTGGCAAAATATAGCAATACATTTGTTATAGGCTTTCAGAGAAGGTGGTTTATAAAATTTTACAGTTAATTGTGTCATCAGTCAGGTGAAGGGTTTTAAAATCATTAGTGATCTTGTAATTGTGCAACTGCGCACTGCTATACCCACTGTAGTAAACATACAGAATAACAAAGAGATGTGAAACACTGCAACCATTAATTTCATATGCTGGGAGCGCTGACATTTATTGATAATGGTGGATTCAGACACTGCAGCTGCCCGGCAACAGACACAAAGATAATGTTCAAAATAGTGACTTAAATGAAAAATGCAGCTGCTAGAGCTGTAATAGGGAAATTAGTTGACATTAACATTGGGGTATTAATGACTCCTCATATTTTTTTTTGACTTCATGAAATGCCTCACTGCAGTAACAGGAAATGACATAGAAAATAAATAATGGAAAACGTTTACTTCTTTAGTCTTAACATCATGTTTATCGTCTGTGGCAAAATCCTACTTGTGGAGAGCTCAGACTTACATTAATGAAAGCAGCATTAAAATCTGGTCATTTATTTTTGTGTATTTGTGAAGCTTTAGCCACAACCCTAAAGACTGCTCTAATGAGCCTTTATTCTGCTGCTGTATTTACTTTAATGGCAGTTTCCAAAGTGGACCTCGGATACCAAGGGGACTTATACACTATACATTACATCTATGGCACATTGAAGAGCAAATGTCTCTAGGATGTCTTCAAATACACATGATGCATATATATATAGATGATGTAAAATACTACACAAACAGGTCCTGTACGTGACATAAATAAAAGATCCAGACAAAACAGTTCCTTTGATTTTCTTTATTTCTTTCTTTCAATAGATTTTACACTATCTTGCTGGAACCAAAGAAACATTTGACTATAGAAACATAAAATAGCACAAAATATATGCAAAAAGAATACATTGAAAAATGATTACATTGAAACTATAAATCCGATGAGGGTCTTCTTGTCAATTAATCTTTATGTTTTTACTTTGTTGTTAGGGTACACTGCAACAACGATGGCACAGGCAGTCACAAGTCATAACCTGCAGTCTCCAGTGTAGTGCCCTCTGCTGGCTAAAGCTGTGAATTACACGCTCCAAACAGTTCCATTGTAAGGCAATGGGACGAAAAGATGTCACTACAGATTTGGGAGACCAGAAGTAAAGATCAGTGACTGGTCTCTCTGTTGCAGTCACCCATTTTGGCCTTGTGATGCGCACATTAAAACCTTAAAAAATGATTTTAGATATAAAGATATATATTTGAAATGAAACTGAGGAGGGATTTGAGAAGAGAGACCCGTTCAAGCCTCTTTCATAAATTTCATAAGAGCTCTTAAAAACATAAAACCTTAAGCACGATGGACTCAAGATAAGGCAAAGTGTTTGGATAAGCTGAGTCTGCTCAGTTGACCAACTGCTCAGAAAGTGCTTACATTTTTCTTTTTACCATCAGTCAATCATTGCCGACACATTTCAAAAAACATTACATCTCAAGAGGATTCCATACACAAGGGCATCGTGGGTCACCTAATGAGGACATTTTGTGTACAGACATTTTTTTTTTTCACTAGAAACATTCAGTACGTTATCATTTAGTAAGAAAAGAAAATATTGTTTTCCCATGCAACATGTTGAATTAAAGTTATTTACCGGTAGTATCTGCTTTTGATTGATAAACAGATTTACTGTACTAGCAGGAAATGAAAAACAGATCACATCTTTAAAGAATATGAAAAGTGCAATCCTTAACTCTAGTGATACATACGCCTCGAATAAAATGTCTCAGTGTGGAACCTAAAGGTCCTTTGTCGGGGGAAGAGCTGTACATCTGAACTTATTAATTTATAGATTATTTAGTTCTTATATATATATTTATATATAATCTATGTAACATTGATGACTTTAAATCTATTTAAGTGTTACAGTCACAGCACTATGGAGGCTGTTATTCGCTAATGAAAATATTAGGTCATTGTCATAATCTCAGTGAAGAATAAGAAATGTTCATATCTTCTTTACAATCTACCTTGTGTACAGTGTTCTAGCAAAAAGAAACAAAAATCAACTTAACAATGTCATTTACAAAAATACCGAACTTTAGTAATTGCAACATTTGGTTGCCACAGCAACAACTTAATATTGTTATGAAATACTATTTTACTAGAGTGAAAAGTACATCTTTTTTGAAATTTTCTTCTCTTTTTTTGGTAAAATGTCATCTATACAATAAACATTTTTTTTCCAACAACACAAGCAACTCTATAACTATGCTCATTACTGCAACACCGTGATCTTTTTATCGATGAGAAGGCAAGAAAGATCCAGTAGCTTTCTATTGGTGAGTAGAATTTTAAACCCCACCCCTCAGACGTGTGCGACTTCTCATTCGCTGACCTGACAGGTTAGACCTTTAAATGACCAACCGTGCAGAATGTAGCACAGCTCAATAAATTACATTCATTTCAAAATAGAATAGTTTACAACATTGTTTTTGACTAAAATTTGACCAAGAGTAACATAAGATAAATTACAACAAAATAGAACTTTTACCACCTTCCACAAATATTACACACAAATCATAATGCATGTGAAGACAATCAAAGTGAATGAAACCAAAATGTGAAACCGGAGTGAAACACTCTTGTTCCAAAGGTATGCCTGTGGATTGTCAATGTTAATCAAGCACCATGAAATTACATCTGAATTTTGAAAAATGGAAAATAAGATTTAGTATCATGAGTTCAAACACGCTGTTTGTAAAATGAAATGACTAAAGAGGGTTGGTCTAAAATAATACAATAACTTTTGATGATCTTGACTGAAAAACAACTGATTGTTCTGGGAGATGGAGGTGGTGGAGGGTTTTAGGGGAATTCAAACATACCTTGATAGTAGACACAACACAAATTTTAAATAACTTCGAATACATTTCTAGAACTATGAATATAAACTCTCAAAATAAGAGACACTTTACATACATTACACAGTTTACAATACATTTTTTTCTCACTCACGTTCCTCATGTAAACTACTCAAACCATGGTAAGAAACAATGGTACACCATGAAAGTCACCAAACATTCTACAAAGCTATTTTTGATTTGTCGTTTCTTTAACTTCTTTTGTTTCGATAAAGTCACTTGTGATGTTAATGAACGGTTACTAGAAAAACTGATTCCAGTAACGATTCGCAAAATGTGATGTCTTTCCCGAAAAAGTCCCATGTAGCTTCTGACAGCCAGTGTGTTGTGTCTGTGACTTTTAGTGATACACTCTGGATGCATGTGTTGTTGATGAGCATTTTTTAGGCACTTCTACAGTTTTCTAAAATGGAACAGGATTATCGGTGATAGTAGGGTTGGACAGGACAACCGACGGTCACAGATAGCCCTCCAGTCGAAGTTCAAGTTATCTTTTTGCTTGACGAGCGTCGTCAAATGCACCGTTTTTTGTTTAGTCTTAGCACTTAAATCCCTCACCCACCCCTCAAAAAACTCTCCCACCAGGCCTGGTGTTGTCATCACCTGCTAGACCTCGCTTCAAGTCCCAGTCTGCCGGCAGACCATCAGTCTCCAGATACGAACACACATGCACACACACACAAGGCTTGGTATGTCTGGAACAAACCCTCAAGCTTTGTTAAGCCCTTGGCACAGACCCGAGCCTTTAGGCTTTGTGGTAATGGCCACGACTATCTTCTGTCAACACTGGGCACTGTCTTTCCCTGTCCTGACTGCATGCAAAAATCCGTGCACAATCTATCCCACCACTCCTCCTAAACAAAGCACCCAAACAAATAAAGGGTGCGTTCTGAGCAGCTTTCGCAATGGCAAAAAAAAAAAAAGAAAAGATTTTGTCTGGGTGTTAAAATGTGGCCCTGCGCTCTGGCAGGTTGATTCCATTGACCTCTTCCAAGCCGCAACTTTGGCAAGATGTTTCCGGAGATGAAAAGTTGGCAGGGGGGGAGGGGAGGATAAGCTTCATCATGGCATCTTAACAGCATCTGGGGCAGATGAGGGTCACAGACGAACCCTCGCCGGGACAGTCACATTAAGAAAACATGAGCCTGTCTGCCCCAAGGACATTCAACTTTGTAGAGAGAAAAAAGCAAAGACCGCGAGATGAAAACCCTCTTCAAAGCGCCGAGTGCGTTGGTGTGGTTGTGCACGGGTTTTCTGTGACTTCCTGTTTTCCCACTTCCAGATTGAGCACTATATTTCTCATATAATGCAAATCACGCATCTTTTTTTTACTAACCAAAGGGATGAACATTGTGCAGAGGTTTTTAGAATAAATATGAAAGAGAGGGGATCCACGGTACTTTGGGAGAACAGTTGTTAAAATGACCTCTATATTGTGTGTCTGCTATGTATGTCGCACTATACATAAGAATATTTTTGAATTTTTCATGTTAATTATTTTTTCTAGCAATACATACAGTATATATATCTTTTTTTTCTGTGTGTGTTACACCGGCACTGCAGTTCTTACGGTTAAATTGAAGTGTTTACACTCTTAGCATGCAGGTTGCTGGACCTCTATGGGAGAGGTAAGGTAGTATTTACACAGGGGCTGTTTTAGGTTTCCCAGTGCAGCTTCGTGACACTCCGTTCCCTTCCTGAAACTTATTTCAGGATGATCTGGAGGAGAGAGACAGGGAGATAAAAAGAAGGAAGGGAGGGGAGAAAACGTTTAGTTTACCTGTAAGAGACAAACTTCATTTACTCACATGTATAATGTAAAGCAAAATACTCAAAATCTGCATTACCACAAGTTTGACACAGTTAGATTTCAACTGACTTTGATTAATGTAAACACATAAGAATATACTTAACATAAATAGACAAAACTGATGCTTTTATTGTGTCTGGCGTCTCCTTAAGATCTGGATCAAATGGTATTTGTCTTTTTTTCTTCCTACTCAAAACCTCAGTATGCTTCAAACGAAGTGCTGTCGGATAGTACCATAAGAAACATCCTGTACGATGGCCGAACGTGTGCAATAATTTTCTCCAACAACTTTGCCCACTTTACGTTGGAATTGGCAAGGTGTGTGGAGGTGTGAAAATAGGCAGAATTCAAGCTTTTCTTCGGGCTACATTTTGTTGCATTTTCCCGTTGATTTGGTTTGTTTTTGTTCAGACAAAAATTCAAGCAATGCATCACTAAAGGCCATGTGAGAATATTTACCCCACCCATTGGTTAAATGTGTTTGGGGAGAAAGCGATCAAAGAAGAAAGTCCTGAAGAAGGTCCTGTGTTGCCCGAATATCATGAAGACAATTTGTTGGTAGTCCAGGTCAGACCTCGATTCCTTCTCCAGCTAGCTGCTAGTAATGATTTTGCAAGTGACTATGAGAACTGTTTAGCTAAAACTGGCAGAGAAAAAAAAAATGCTCCAGAATTCATTTGCAACTGGAGTGAGACCACTTCTTCTAAAGGGTTTCAGTGCAGTTGCTTTGGTCCACACCTGATTGCTGTGTAGAAACAACGCATGTTTGAAAATGTCCTTAAGATCAAAGTCACACAACTTCAGTCATTTTTTTTTTTTGTGTGTTCCACTGAGTTCAACCACCATGAACGCCTTGGAAGAAACACAAAAGACACCAAGTATTTGGAGAGAGACTGAGGACAGTGTGCTGCAGCCAGGAGAAGGCCATGACCACGTGCTATTTGCCCCACATCCAAATGATTTTTCAAAAGGTATAAACACTTTTGCTTTTCATCATGGTCGGATAACACATTATACAGCTGGTTTGGCATACTGACACCTACAGGCCTTAGGTAGGAAGAGTTTACCACGACAACCATGTTCCTCACCAACTAAGACAATTGCCTTAGTTGTTGTGGTAATGCCACCTGCCTGGTGTTCCATACAGATAAGAGAAAAAGTTATTTGCAAATAGCATTTGACCCAGGTCTGGTCACATCTGTGTGTATTCTCCCATTAGGAGATAAAGACTAATCAACCACACAACAAAGAGTAAGAAAGAAGAAGAAGAAGAAGAGAGAGAGATTTGTCTATAGGGGAAAGACAGGTAGAAGAGCTGCTGGCTGCCATCATGTGGTTGCCACTGGCAGCAAGCCAACGCAGAACAAAGACACATGGTGCTTGTTAACAGACAATAGATAGCCAGCAAAGGACAGAAGCCACTGGTCACATCACACATCACAGAAGGTCACCACAGGTGGAGAGTGTGTGATGTGCACAGACTGAGAGGACAGCCTGTTCCATAGTGCAGTATGAAAATAGGAGAAAAATCTATATAAATATTACTGGGTGCCAGAGGGGTAGGATCAACCAGATAAGACGGTACACCCCACCCGTCTGGTATCACAGGTGGCTGAAAACAAACGCCAAGAATTGTTTGCGGGTCCTATTTGTCTAGGATTTGGTGCAGTGATACTTGCAGCATTTTGAAGTAGGAAAATAGCACTCACCACCATTAGATGGCCGAGGATGATGTGACTAATTGGATAATCAAATATGATAAGGTGTGTAATATCACATTATTATTCTAATTGCATTGGATCTTAGTGACCGAGTGTGTTAATTTCAATAACTGTGATAAGAAAAATAACAGGTTTCCCCCACAGGACGGTCCTGTAGCTGAAGACCTGCTCTATATAACAACCTCTGTCATCTTTCCATCACTGCAGTATACAGACTGATCACATATAGCCTGCAGAGTGTGTATGTAACACCATATTCAGACAGTAGAGGGCGCTGCAACGTTACAATCTCCAGTAAAAGCAGTGACGTTACCAGACACCCCAGCACTGTTAGCACATGGTTAATATGCACTGAGGCATGGAATGATGTGATTGGTTCCTCCTTGTCATGTCACAATAACAGTTCAGAGGGTCACGAGTTGACCATATTCTGAACCTATCCTGTACCTCTATGAATGTGTATTATCCACTTTTTATCTCGTTCTATCTAAAGACACAGATGCCTTCCACTGACAGGTTTGATTCTTTTGGCTCTAACATTATGATGTCCAGTTTATTCCCCAGTTCTGTCCATCTTGTTTTGGCCAAGCCTATGGGTGTAAGAAGCTACATCATAATTATGGATGTGCTAATAGCTGATACTAACAAGCTAGCACGACTCCATACTCAAAGTTTGGGACTGATAGATTGTTCTTCGTTTTAACATCTGCAGCATGTGGCCTTAAATTAAAAAAAAATGAAATGAAATCATAACCTGGGGATGACTTTACTAAACGAGGCGTGCACTGTATGCAGTACAGCTGGTGAATATAATTGTTAACTGTGTCCGAGCAGGAGGAATCTTTATGCAGGGCGGGG
>NW_019525485.1:4356639-4496721 GCF_002814215.2 Seriola lalandi dorsalis | reverse complement strand
GGGGCGCGCGCAGACGGAGACAGACAGCGAGGGCTGACGTCAGTGTTTCTCTGGCTCCTTGTCCCACATGCATCTTTAAAGAGCAGCTCTGCTTCCTGCTGCTACTGCTGCTGCATGCCAATTACAGGAAGAGATGGTGACTCACAGGAAGTGGATACACTGATGGCCTATGAGGAGCAATAAAGCACGAGGTACTTGGGCCAGAGCCTATGTTAATGATGGAAGGGGGGATGTTGGAGTAATGATTAATGATCATTTTTCAAAATGAACCTGTCATTTCTTTTTTGTTTTTTACACCCAGTACCTCCATTCTCATTTTTTCGTTCCAGATGGGACATAGGAAATGTTTTTAAAGGTATTTTTAGAGACTTCAATTTTCTAAAATTGTTTCCTTTAAAAAGAATTGATTGTCATTCTCACTTAAGTCGGTATTTAAATAGTTTCTCTGGACATTGAGGCAGCACGACCAAAGACTGAAAGAAGAGCAGTGAGAGGAAATGGTACAAAAAGAGATTCAAAATTGGGATACTGGTCCCTACTACTAGCACAAGTCACCTTATAATTACTGTGTGTTTAATTTTACACTGTACATTTATTTAAAAAATGAAAGAAACACAGACAAAGAGACTGTATATTTGAGTGTCATGAACATCCTTGTAAATTCAGACAATTCCTACATGTTGTGGACGCACTTGTTAAAAATGACATGATTGTTTTCCGGTTACATTTCCACCTTCATCTGTGTGTCCTTAAAGCACCTCTATACAGGACTACTAGTAAATGACTGCCAGCTGTGTAAGGCCAGAGTGCCAGCATTGTGCTGAAATTTCCAGGTTTAAAATGGGGCACACATGCGTCACTCTGGCATTCAAACCTGGCTTTGCTTCCCTTGCTCCTGCTGACACGCAGCAACAGGAGAGCCGCCGATCAGAGGCCATTTTTAGACAACTTCTGTGATAATTTTTCCTGTGTCTGTCTCTCCCTGACAAGCCCACTTGTAACTCAGATTTATTCTCCCTTTTATCCTGCAACTAGCAAAGGTGAAAAGGTGAAATTGGGGAGTGGGGGGGTGGGGGTGGGTAGTGGAAACAGGAAAAGATCCAACATGGTGGCTGTTACGAATCAGCTGCAAGTGCTGAAGAAATAGTCTGTATGTGTTTGCTTGAATGTGTGTGTTTGCATAGCACACAAGCAGTACAGATGATGCCCCTACTGCAGATGGAGAGGCTTATTTGACAACAACAAGAAAAGTGGAAAATAAAACTTAAAACAGAACATGCAAAACAAAACCAGGAAGTAGTGCAACACAACACAACTACTACTTTGCAAATGTGGGAGCTCTGAAGAAGTGCTTGTTGGGAGTGCTTTATGGGGCTGTTTTACAAAAATTACACTGCACTGGCACCTGCTTCCTCAGGTAGCCCCTCTGCTTTAAATTCTCTTGAAAACACCCACTTGTGAGCTCGTCCAGTGCAGGGAAAAGCATGGATGGGGAGGGGCTGGGCGTGGGCTGTGGCTCAGCTGCAGGTTATTGCAGCTCACTGTTAGAAGGCAGGACTTATTCAGAGCTCCAGGGACTGATGAAAGAAAGCTTTAAAAGGAGCAAACCTGATTGGCTGGTGCTGTTGCTGCGTAGGGGACACTTGTGGCAGGAGTTGTTGCTGCAGAGACAGTAGCAGGCGTAGCACTGTACATCATTGGGACTTTGTTTTGAGGGTGGGAAAGGGGAGGTGGGGGGAGGGGAATGGGGGAGAGGGAAGGAGGTGGTAGCAATGGACAGGTAGGTGGAGCATTATGGTAACCATGGCAACAGTTGTTGTTGTTGTTGTGTGTGTATGTGTGGGTGTGTCGACGGTATTTGTAGTTGTTGTTGTAGTTGTTGTAGTTGTTGTTGTTGTTGTTGTTGTTGTTGAGGTGGTGGTGGTGGCGGATGTTACAGAGAGCCAGCAAGCCATCGTTAGGGTTACACCGGCAGATGGCATGCAACCATTCACAATGCAAAGCAAGGAGGACAGAAAGAAAGAAAGAAAAAGAGAGCATGGGAGAAAAAATAACAAAAAAAAAACAAGAGGAGAGAAGCTGATTACAATCACAAGTAAGGAAATTTATATGGAAAATCAGTTTGCTGTTTTTCCCAGAGAAGTTAAGGAGCACAAGACACCAATTACAATGAATCAATGACATTTTTGGCAACAGGGATGGGAATTAAATTTTTTTAGTCCATGTGGGCTGACATGATGAACAGTAGGACGATGCCAAAAACCCAGGCGGCTACTTCACTGTGAATGCCAAAAAACATGCTACTCTGAAGGATTGTGGTTCATACTATGTTGAAAATCATTATTCTCAGTCATCAATTCACCGATGTAGGACCTGCTGTTTAGCCGACTGGGACTTTTTGTAATTCCCATCCCCTCATTGCAGAGACAAGCTCCAGTTACGTGTAATTTCTCTGGGAAAACTGATTTAAATTTCCTGATCAACACAGCACAGCAAACAGACAGTGGCTATCCTACAGCTTAAGAACAAACAGATCAGTCTATAGTATTTTATCTACACAAATATTTTAATCATAAACAGTCATTAGCAAGAAAGTCAGTAGGGAAACAAGAACTGAAAACAACTCTTCCAGGTGATACAAAATGGACATGAAAAGACTTTCACATTAAATCTCATCTTAAAGAAATGGGACAGTTTAACGAGAATTCCTTGAACACATTTTAAAAAGTTTCGTCACCACTGCAGGAAGTGATGCAGTGAAGCGATTACCTTTTGTTTCACCTGCAAGGGCTGCAGCTATTGCCCACTCCTCCCACTCCACCCACCCCCAACACTCCCACCTACATCAAACAGTGTGTGTGTGTGTGAGAGAGCAAAGGGAAGGTCGAGACCTACCAAGACTGCTAGCAGGAGTCATGCACAAGACTGACCCTGTTGTGTTCATGCAGAGAAAGACAGAGAGAGAGAGGGAGACAGAGAGGGAGAGAGAAGAGGAAATAAATGGGTTAATTGAGAGGGAGGAGAACAACAAGGTTACACAAGACAAAACAAAAGACAGCTCAGATGCTACTGTTACTGTTGTGCTGTCAGGCAGTTATGAATGCAGTACACGCTAGCAAGCAGAGGAATTCCCTTCATCAGTTATCCTATTAGTGAGAAAATACTGTTTATATACAGCTGTGGCTAAATCAAACATAATTATACCGTAACACCATGAAATAGTGGCCAGGTCCAGCATGTTGCAACGTTAGTTCTTTGGTACATGATATTTACTTTATTTACTAAAAATTCTCTTTCTCCATATTTGGTTTCTCCATTTTTTGTGGACTTTTCTTTACACATGTGAAGGGTCTAAGGTCAGAGAGTGTACAGCCCAATGGGACGACTCCCTGATTCCACTGATTTGTCTGGACCATGTTGGTGCCTGAGATCCAGATATAGTTGCTACATATTTTCTGCCGATCCACAAGCAGCCAAGCTCAGCTTTCAACACTTGTTTGCATCCAAACATTCTTAAAATATTTCCAACTGTTTACTTTCCCATTTTTTTTAAGTCTTCTGTGGCCACAAAAGTATCTGCAACTAGCGCATTTATAGATACTATAAAAACTGAACACTAAATAAATAAATACGAAAATCTCTAGCAAAAGAGAGAGAAGACTAAATAATAGAGGAAAGGAAACTAAGGAGGTGACGGAGCCACACAGCAGCATCATGCAGGGTCAGTACAATGATGTGCACAGGCTTCCCTCCAGTCCTGAGTAAAACGGGGATGGGTGGGGTTTACTCCATCAGTAAGCTTCAAATGCTCTCATGTGACTGTGCAACATATTTTGCACAAATTGTCTTTTTCCCACATTATAGAGAAACCCCACTCATCTGAAATGTAGCAGATTAGTGGGGAAAAAAAAAGACTTGCAATCTTTGACCCAAAGCTACTTCCCACACACAGATACAGAGGGAGAGAGGGAGGAGGGGCTGTCAGACATCTCACGCCAGAAGGGACACAAAAAGAGCAGGTAGAAAGCAGAGCGAGGGATAGGAGTCTCAGCCTCATGACTCATGAGTGTGGCTATAGGCTACCGCATTAGCTGCAGTTAACTCATTTAGCAGGTGACCCGAGGGGGCTTGAGCTACTGTTAGTTCCTGCGTGAGGAGTACACACACACACACACACAGAGTGTTTGTTTAGGGCCAAAGAACTGAAGACGAATAAAGGAGCAGAGCTGAATTAATTTGGGAAAATTTGAACAAAATTGCTTTTGTAAATGGGATTTTTTCCCAATATCGATGTAAGTCAAGACAGATTAAATACAGACTGAATAAGCTGCGTTAGCTCCAAAAAATAAGCCATTCGTCCCTCACACTGGAGCCTGAACAAAGTTACAGAGCCTTTGTGTTTGAAACAACTGGGCTTGTTTTGCTCTTTTGATATGCTTGGCAGGTGTATCATTCAGGGGGTAATATATCATATCTTTTATTGCTCTGATCAAAACCTGCACTGTCCTTCCAACTGGCAGGTGTTACCACACACCAAAACAGCGCAGCTCTTTATGTGTGTCATGCAAAGTAATCCCTTTCAAAAGAAAAATATAAACTTTATCAGATGTAACTGATCATGAGAGAATCTCTAGAGAGAATCTTTAGCATGAGAAACTCCAAAAAAACAAGTTTGTGATAGATAAAGGGTTAGCTGAGCCCGTTCTGTGAGTGTATCTTTGCATCTGTGTGCTTGCATGCTCTGCATACCTATGAGTGCTTCTATCTGCATCTGTGTGCTGGGTGTATTGATCGGGAGCTCTTACCTGTGGGAAAGAAAGCGGGCTGCTGGAGCTGTGCGTTGGCCAGCGCCTGCTGGTAGTGCAAAACACTGGGGTTGAACAGGGAGCTTGCTCCGTTGCTCTTCTCAAGTGCTGGTCTCTTTGGTAGGGGCTGCAGGACGCCGTGGGGGAACGCCTAGCCACCGAAAACACACACACGACAAAAGCACAGTAGATTGGAACTGGATACTTACACAAATCAACACTGATATTTTCTAAATCTGTTACTTGTCTATGCACAGCACAACAAGGCAAAATGGAAACTTGCTGTAACTATCACAAGGACAATGAGAAACTACACCATAGCAAGGCATCAACAACACATTAAAGAAAACAGTGTGATAACTGGAATTATTTTAACATTACGTTGTAATTGTTAATTTAATAAATGTACAGTACAATCTAGAATTGCCACTGGTGTCATAAATTATAAATATTTATACTTTAAAATGTTTTACAGGGTTTCACAAAAACAAAAGAGCCAACTTAAATTTTGTGAGTGGCTACAGTACAATTAAAGAAGCTACATGCAAAGCAAAAGGTGAAAGGTCAAAGTACCAGGTCTACAGTTGCCTCGAGGGGTCGCTTCATTGCTTTGGCAGTCGACTGAGTCTTTAATTAGCAGGCAGCGAGCACATGATGGCAGTGGGCCAATGGGATTCAAGCGTATTAACATACAGGTAACAGCAAGCAGAGGTGCGTCATGGGGGACAGCATTGCATTGTGGATAGGTGAGAAGGAAAAAAACAAAAACAAAAATAATCTGAATGCAAGTATACCACATACAAAACAATAGGCATGCACATAAACAAAAAACTGTTTTGTTTACTTTAAAGAAACATTGCTACTTTTTGAATTAGTACAAAAGCAAAAAAAAAGCATCTACATTAACCTTTGGTTAAAAAAGCAAGATACTATGATGTACTTCAAAACTACTGGGAAAGCATTTAGTAGTAACGTCAACTACTTCTGAACAAGTAAATCAACTTTTTTAAACATCTACGCAAGAACAAAATGCAGTAAGGTAAACATAAATGATTCAGACTAGAAATACTGGCCTGACACTTGATGTGAGATCTGAACAGAAGCTCTCTTTCAAAGTAGTTCACTACAGTCCTACACACACAACAATCACAGTGCTCCTGGATTACTCTATTTGATGGTGTGAGGTGCCTTTGGGCCTGAGAAATGTCTAAAACACCCACAACAGATTGGGATGTGAGTGCACTCTGGTCAAAGCCCCTCGAATTATTCACCTCAGCGCTCACAACTGGCAGCAAGATCTGGACACATTTGCGTGATCAGATTTTAAACTACAGATAAACACTATTACTAGTAGCAAGAGGCTGTTGAGGTGCTGTCACCCTTGTGGCAGCTACAATAAGTAGTCCAGACAATACTAACAAAAAGTTGTTTAGCAGTCACATCCTTTTCTGTAGCGGTGTCAATTCACATCTAGTTAAAGTTAGGGACAAATCCTCAAACTAAATCTGCATCATGAGGGCATGTGGCCTGTTAGTGTGATCGATGAACTTGGGGAGGTGACACAATGTGAGGCGCAGTTACAGTTCAATCACAGAATGTGGAGCTCTGTTTATTCTTACATTCCTCCTAAACACAACAACATCTTAGTCTAGTCTAGTCTAGAGGCAATTAAATCGCAAATGTTTACAGAACTAAAATTAGTTTGACGCTAGCCCTAATGAGGTAATAATAAAGAGTTATATTTCCAGGATTAGCTTTGGTTAATTTATTGAAAACGACCTTACATTTGATGTCACTGCTGAGAGGAAAAAAAGATGACATGGATGTGATGAGCACAGCACTTAAGGGGTCCATGCACAAGCCTCTTGCTTCATGTATGTGGATTTTCTAATAGTATATAACAGTATACGTCCTATTAAAGAGTGACAATGCATTACTGATGCAGTGTTAACAGACTTAAACATTGTGGTTAGTTAAAATGGAAGATGGCCTATTAAAGTGACATGAAAAGAAAGATGATTGCATTCGACTTGCAATGAGGAAGAAGATCACAGCATGGCAAGCAACACATAATGTGGCACAGTAAAATAACATAATCTCAATAATAGGATTTTCTTACTGTATCAGTTAATGTGTAACCTTATCTACAGCACACTTCAGCTTATTTGTTTTAGATTAAAAAAGTGAATTATGGGTAATGATATTACCTATTTGCAGCAGTGCAGCAATACAGGTTTTATGGGTCTCTGCTTCAGCTTTAGGCTAAGAGCTAAAAGAAAATTGGATTAAAGGTGCTGACTAAACAACTCATTGTCCTAAGGTTAACCCTCCTCACCTCTAGCACAGCTTGTAATTGCTGATGGTAAACTGGGAATTGGGTCATAAAGTTGATAAACTGGGGCATATATGCAACACAGGAGTATGACGCATGGGAGGAAAACACACTAGCAACATATACTAAATATTTGATGATGCATTGTGTACCTGGAGAAGTTGTTGATCTAAGGTAGTTGCTGTAGAACCCTGACAGATATATGAAGTTATAGTGCCTTGGGGTCTTCAGGCTCTCTTTTATTTATGCATGTTTTAATTCTTTGTTTTTTCCTGCTTTAATGCAGCTGCTACCATGTGCACAAATGAAACTAACCTGCAGTCATGGTCACCTTATCATCCACACTGTGGACTTATGGAGGAAGGACAGGGAGAGCAAGCAGCAATGGAGCCAGCCAATGAGAGAGGTATGTGCAGCGCATAAAGCATGCCCATGCCATGGAGGAAACAAGTCAGTCAGCACACTGGCGCAGTATAAGGTGTGCGAGTGCAGCAGCCAAAGGATCATTCAAAAGAAGCCACTCAGAGCCTGGAAGAGGGTGGGGCACAGCCAAGACACACTGCCAAACCCTTCTCACTGTCTGTCTGTCTGCCTGCCTGCCTGTCTTCCTGCCTGCCTGCACTTCCACCTGTCTGTCTATCTCTGTTTCTTCCACAGCCTGTTGGGGGATTTTTCCACCTAAGGCAGAAGAGGGTAAACCCCCACCCGCGATGTTACATCCTCATCCATCCCTGATTCAATTTGCACTGATCTGCAGAGAGCCACACTTATCATTGAGAGCAGGGGGGGTAGGATGGGGGGTGAGCCAGCACATTGTCTCTATATGAACCAAGGGCATTTGAAAATAAAAAGCATGCTTCAGTGAGATAATAACAAATTGTTCTTGCAGCATTATACTGATGCATTTAGGTCTCACTAAACCCTGTTTATTGTATACAAAGGCCTCACTTTGGGATGACTATTGTTAGTGTACACTGGAGTCCACTAGAAAAAACCAGCAGAGATGGGTATGTGTTTTACAGTAATAAAGCAGTGCTCCACATTTTATGTTAGTGTGGGTGTCATCATCAACAGCATGTGTTTACACTTTGTGTAACTCAAGATGATTTATCATAATATAATGTGTATCCACTGAGCCTGTGTGTGCTTAAGTGTATTTTACAAAATTGCTCAAACGTGATCACTAACTTACACTAATTACACTAATCAGAAAAAGCAGGAATTGTTAGTGTATCATAAAAAGTGTTGGGCTGTGTTTGATCAGCTAACAGTTACAGTGCGTGTTCCTGGACATCCAACAATCTCTGATCTCAAGTTTAGACAATGTGTGCTTCACATACATATTCGTATATGTTGTGTTTACTTGCTACAATAACTTGTTTATTTGATGCCCTATAAAAGCCTCCCATGATACTATAATAAAATGCTAAGCTCTTATTGGAAGGTTCAAGGTATACTGTATATAGGTGCTATAAAATGGCCTTATTGTCTCATCCAGACCTTACAAGCTCTTGCTCTATAAGTACTCTAAACAAGCAGAAACCTTGTGAGATTTGTTTGGTTAATACAAGGACAAGTATGAGTGTGTGTTTCTTGCTCTACCACTGTGTAGGCACAAAGTACAGTGGGTAGGCTGTAGTGCTGTGCTCACCATGGCTGCAGCTGTGGCAGCAGCTTGCGCAGCCACAGCTGTCTGGTTGGCCTGGTGTTGGGCGGCCTTAATCTTGGCCTGCAGGTGGGCCGGGGGGTGGAAGTACTTGCACTTCTCGCGTGAGCAGCGGCTCTTGATGTAGTCCATGCAAACGGTAACCGTGTTGTCGCTGGTGTCGATCATGGGGCTGTCGCTCGGGTGAGCAAAGCGGCAGTCAGTCTCACCGCGTGCACAGTTGCCCCGCTGGAACTCACGGCAAACCTGGGAGCAGGAGAGTCAGGTGGACACACACACACACACACACACACACACACACACACATACAGGCATACAGATGTGGACAGACACACAGATGCGTGCATGCAAAAAGAGAAAACAAAGAAATACACACAGAAACAAACTGTGAATGTGTGAAGCAATATTAGTCAGAATCACAGTATTATTCATGAACAATAAAATATTAAATGCTTTGGCTGAATCCAATTCTTCCTCATACTGCATCCCAACTAGCACAATAACTCAGACAGGTGTCAAAAATATTTGATGCCATTTTGGTATAAATGAGAAACGTCATACACATTTAATTACAGGCCTTTTCACACCGGTCTGATATTTTTGTTTAACAAAAAAACCTATTGTGTTTAAAAATACATATCTAGCATTGTCTAGCATTGATATGACACTATATTATGTCCTTTTTATCCCTCTTTTGTGTGTCAATGACCATTTAAAAAATGTGATTAATATTCTTTGCTATTGTTCATGTTATGTGTCCAAAACATGGTGTTTGAGCAAAAGACGAGCAGGCAGCAGCAGGTTCATAACTAAAAGATAACATGTGGCATAAAATTGAAGTCAACCTGTGAAATATCTTCTATGTCACTCCTTCTTTGTTTTGTTATTTCACCAATAAATTATATTAAAAAAAATAAAGAATGATATTAAAGAAGGCAGAGACAGGGAAGAAAAAAACACTACCAACAAATGTAACACCCTGTAACAAAACTGCAATGTGTGTCAAACCCAAATGATTGTGGAATCACTGAACCAGTCAGTGTTCAACTGTTCAGAGGCCGGGGCAGAATCACAGGGGGATCTGATTTGACTTGCACTCTGGGACTGAGACACACAGAGTGTAAACACACACACCAAACACACACACACACACACACACACACACACACACACACAACCACTGGTGCACATACACACACGTGTACACACACATGCTGGCTCTGTGTGGGAGTGTATACGTGTCTCAGAGGGATACTGTTTCATTAGCGCCAACTTCCTTCAGTTGCTAAGTGATAGCAATCCCAGAGAAAAACATATACAGGCACACACCTACGCATAACCTCCAGGTCTTCAGGAGATTATTGTTTATCTTTGTAAATGTAGTGGAAAATGAAAACTCCCCCTTATGCATTGTTTCACAATCAGAAAGCTATTCCCATTC
Organism: Seriola lalandi dorsalis; assembly: GCF_002814215.2. Classification (NCBI taxonomy): domain Eukaryota; kingdom Metazoa; phylum Chordata; class Actinopteri; order Carangiformes; family Carangidae; genus Seriola; species Seriola lalandi. The sequence goes on along the minus strand of NW_019525485.1, from coordinate 4,486,477 downwards.
ATAGCAGTTAGCCAGGGGGCAGATGGAGATGGTTGAAGTAATTGCCCTGTCTAACCGTGGATGTCTAGTAAAGTACTAGTTTGTGTTAGCAAATCCCAATTTAAATCATAATTTTTTCGTATCATATTTCTGATACAAGTCTTAACTATTTCTGTAGGGGATAACACAATCAGGTGTTCAGGGATAACATGCAGGCAACAAACTATCAGGTGAGGATCCTGATTTCTTTTCTTTTCTGAAAACATAATTATGTATTTTTCTGCTTTTACAACCACAGACAAAACTTAGATATCAGGCTCTATGAACAACTACTGCAGTTCTGCAATTCACCAGGCTTTTTATGAAATTGTGACACAATTAGAAGCATGTTGTGAAATTTAAACTGAGTGAAAACATTTCAGCTTTCTGTAAAAATCAAGCCTTTTTACAAGCCTGATTTTCTATTTGCTTGTGACAAGGCAACTTCAAAATCTCTTTATTCAAATCATCAATTACTTGCTAAACACTTACTTATCTTTATCCTTGTCTATGTCAGTTTATAGAACAAGTAGTTACATTCAAAGAGTTAATACAAAGGTGAAACATGTGCCTCTATTTTACTTATTGCAATGCTAACTCCTGTGGTAACCAGGAAGGTAGTTAGTCTCTATTGTTTTTTTCTGCATTCACTGCACTATACTGGATGCATCAAGACACTACACGTGTGTGTGTGTGTGTGTGTGTGTGTGTGTGTGTGTGTGTGTGTGTGTGTGTAACTATTGTATCAGACCTACAATACCCATGAGGCTCCATTGGAAATACTCTGCAGTTATAAATGATACTCATTAGCACCACATATCTATTGCATCTCTTTCACGCCTAAAATCACAGTAAGATGTTTCCATAATTATACTTCACAAAGAGCAAAGAGAACATTAGCTACAACTGGCTGTCATGCTCGTCTTGTCTGAGAGAGAGGGAAGACTGTGATTGGGTGGGTCACCTCCAGCTTGTCGGTACGCAGCAGTTTCTGGCTGGAGGAAGAGCCGGCGGTCACGGAGACAGGCGGGCTGCCGGGGACGATAACGGGCGTGCTGGGCAGGATGTCTGTGGGCACCAGGCCCATGCTGTGGGACATGGGAGTCAGGTAGGGTGTGTAGCTCAAACCTGCGCTGGAGCCCAGGCCCTGGCTGACTGGAAACGTCTGCTGTAGATGGAGCGAAAAAGACAGTTTACCAACATTTATTCTGACAGTTCCTCTAATGTTGTCTCTTTAAAATATTCAAAATTTCTTTCTTGTTTAAACATTTTTCCATTCTTAATTAAAATAGTAGAGACATAAATGGAAGAAATTGTGGAAGGACTAAGATTTAAAATGATGGATGTAGGGAGGGACACTGGGAAGTTGAGGGTGAAAGGCAGGATAAGAGGGTATAGAGATGAAAAGAGGGAGAGAATTTAGAGGAAGGAGACACTAGAGACAAATGAATGGAGGGTGCAGCTTTGTGGAGTGGTAGGTGAGAAAGATGAGAGGGAGAGAGTGTGACAGGTAGAGAGAGAGAGCCGGGGGAGCAGAGAGGGATAGGATTATGAGAAAAGGTGGAGAGAGGAGGAAGTGAGAGTAAGGACATGAGAAATTTTTTTTTTAACCTTTATGTATCCTGGGAAGATTTTGCTGAGCATGCATGTTCTTTTTCAGCTACGCCTAGTCTTACATTGATGCAGTTAAACACGTTCACACCTGGCAGTCGCCCAGTGCACAGTCTACTGCTGACTGCCGAGCAATTCCCAGAGAGCAGTTGGTGTGTTTGTGCTTTGCTCAAGGGCATGTCGACAGCAACTGTGAGAACAAATTCATGATCTTCCTAGAAAGGCATCCTGAGAACAGGCTGATTGGAGAGGATGGATAATAGACGTATCCAACAGAACCATGTAGTAATGTACTGTAACAACTTTAATATTTATTTTCTCAGTGAATGTTAAGTGTAAGTTAAAGATTCTGCCAAGACCACGACACTGAGAAAAATTATATTGGCATGAAGGGTAACTTCATACGGTTTGCACCAACTTTCTAAGTAAATCTATGATCTGAAAATACTACATTGTGCATGTAAAATATCAAATATGCAATAATACAAAATGTTGAATTCACTTGAACTGATTCAGCTTGATGCATAATTGTATTTTAACAGGAACAAAGCCAAACTTTTTACAGTGAAGCATAACAACATGCTATTTTTATAGTGAGTCATGCTGCATTGCCCAGTCAATTCCCACAGCAGTGAGGCCAGCACTAACCACAGGTTGCATGGTGGTGCCAGGGATCATGAACTGCATCTGCTGAGCCAACATGGCGGCCGCTGTCTTCTGCTGGATCAGGTTATTTCGCCCGTTGATCTCAAGCTGGGTCTTCAGGTGAGCGGGTGGGTGGAGGTATTTGCAGTTCTCTCGCGTGCAACGGCCCTGAGCGAAGATAACAGGGGGGAGAGGGAGAGAGAGACACAAACAAACTCATTAACAGTTTTGTCTGAAAACTTGAAGTCTCTGATCAACAGAATGAACTGAAAAGCAGCTATCTTTTCATAATAGACCTAACTGTGAACAGGTTGTGTGTCTGCCCGAGGATGTGGCAGATATGTGGGCATTCATTTTAACACAGACTCCAAAACATCAAGTGCTTGAAGGCAGCATCCATATTCATACTTAGAGAGTGTGGAACATATAAAATTATGAGCGCTACGCATTCAGAATTGCTTGTGCTTGTGGGGGTAGCAGGTAGCTCTCGGCTCTGAGTAGAAACATTGTTATGAAAGATCATTATCAGTCTCTGGTCCTGCCTGGACCATGGACACACTGACAAGCCAGTATTCAGTGCCGACATGGAATTGATCTAGGTAATGGAAAAAAAGGCTTGGTTCTGATTCTAGCTATCTAGCCATCTTGACTAAATCTCTCTAACTTTCTAATGGATAGGTCATCCAGTATTCTCTGTAGAAATGCAAATGCAGGGTTGGTGGGGTCAGACTTACTGATACCCTGGTGGATGAAGACAATTACACGATCAACCCAGAGGCTAATGGCAAACACAATAATCCAATATGGATCCTCACTGAAGAGCTTATTGTGTGGAGAGTGGGTGGAGGAGAGGAGAGAGGTCAGGAGGGAGTGACAAAGTGAAGGGTTGAATACAGTAGTGGGAGATGGGACTGGAGCTGTGGGTAAGATGGAACGTAAAGGTGAGGAGAGGAGCGGTGGAAAAGATGTGGGCAGAGTGGACTGATATGAGTTAGTACAGAGAGGTAAATGGGAGATAACAAGAAAAGGTCAAGAAGACAGAAGGACAGGACATGACATGGCACGTCTTGGTGAATGTGAAAGAGGGCAGAGGGAAGTGAAGCTAAATTAGAATCAGTCGAGCATGAGGAGGTCCAAACAACCCTTAACTCCACGGCACAGAAGAGCCACGACACAGCGGCCTGATTAACAGTGCCGTACAATAATCTCTCTAATTTCCTCTTATAAGGAAATATGACAGCTCTGCCTAGTGTCCATAAAGTGACTGGCCATGACTGAATGTAATTATTCAAGTCCTGAATCAAACAAAATTACAACAAGTCACCAGACAGATCCATGTACAGTATATGTCTCATACACTGTAGCAGTCTGGTGGGTGCAGTGACCTGTATTACATCGGACAGGATATGGGACTGAATGCTGCAGTGATTCGAGAAACTGGCAATGAACCAGAAGAGCAACGCTCGAGTAGAACTGGAGGATATATTAATAATATATCAATATCCTGATATGATGTGATCATCACAATATTGATATTGATGATTATGGTAAAAAAAAATATTGTGATATAGTTGGTTTTGCCAGTATTGCAGTTTGAGCCTGAGCTCTGAAAGTATGAATTGAAAAAGAATCTATAAAATAAGACATTATTCTTGTTCTGATACTATTCTTAGTATAGCACATAACTGGAACACATCCCATGGGTCATGATGCAAACGAACAAAAGCATGATATGGATTATTAGCCCAGAGTGTCACTCACCATGCTACAGGGAATTGAAGTGGCTTCTCAACCTGTTCAACTCTATGTAGCCACACAGAGAGCTTTGCTTTTCTACGTTCAGTGGGCAGGCAAACAGAGAAGAACTTTTAATCAACCACAGCTCAAGGTATAAGACTGGCTCCCAGTGTAAATAATCTACCAATAGAAAATAATCTTCAAGTCTCATCAAAGGAGAAAGTAATAACAATCCTTTCCCCCTGACAGATATTAAAGACACACCACAGAGCATCAAAATTACTGTTGGTTGCAATTACATTTCTTTCAAAGAATTTAAAGCTGCCACAAAGAATAATAGGTCTGCAGACACTATATGCTTCTTTGCAATTGTTGTTTTCACATTAATAAAGACACAAAGATATGAGTTTGGGTGTTTTCCTTGTGAGACACATACGCTGGCAGCACAACTATCAGATAACAGGTTTGACGTTCACGGAGACCCTGGAGCAGTTCTGTAATGGTGAGAGTCATGAGTCAGATAGGACTGACCTCCACACCCTGCTGTTAACGCTGCAGTGAGCCACTCATACCCCCCTACTTCATGGTTCTAATGCACAAAATCACACCTGCCCACTCATATGCATAATAAATCGCACAATCACAACAAGCATTGCCCACACATACTGGCACAAGCATACATGCACACAGATATACACACTGCTGTACACTAACACATTCACAGATCCGTTATGACCCGTCCAGACCAGAGGAATAATGTTAGCACTGAACCCCTAACCAAAAACCTCAGAGGTGTCAAAACTAATTGGAGCTTTATGCACTGCCACGGACACTGGAAGAAGGTGTGTGTATATATGTGTGTCTTGTGTATCTGTGTCCATGAGAGGGAGAGAGAGAGAGAGAGAGAGAATGCGTAGGCAGGTGGAACTGTGTGTGTGCAGGAGAAAGCGTGTGGGCGGATGTGACTCTGTGTGTGAGAGAGGTAGCTGGTGCTGAAGCTGTGCTCTGGACAGCATCCCAAACTGACTCTGCAGGGAAGCACAGCATCACTATCGCGCCCTACGGAGATCACAGACACAGACGGACACAAATAAAGACGCAGGCACACGACGACACACGCACAGACCCTGACCACTCACTTTGTCAGTTATGTGGACTTAAAGTAAAGCCATTACCTCTATTCTTGCTCCATATTCAGTTCATCTATAGCCTTTGAGTGACACATGCTTTTCGCAATTGCTCATCATTACTCTCCATTTAAAGTGATGAGGTAAATGGTGGCGGAGCTACTTGGAAGAGTGTTTCATTACGCACAGGCACTGTCGCACTAAGTGCAGGCCTTGGACTCGTAAAATCTTCCCCTTTCATCCTGTCAAACTTTGTTTGAGAGCCTTTTCTCACTGATGTATTCATGATCCATCATCGCATTGTGCCTGGTCTTCCCATAAATTAGGTTTGATTTGTTTTCGGTCTTCCTTTGTGTCTAGTTTGGAGGTGGAAGAAGCACATGAAGTACCTACGCTAGAGCTGTCATGGTAATGGAAATTCAATGCTATTTAAAAACTGTGGGGAAAAAAATCTATGCAGCATTTAATTATATAAACATTCATTATTTAAAATCTGGATCGGCCTATATCGGTAAAATAAATTGAGCGAGCAATCACACAAATGGGAAGTGCATTTTATAAAGATCTTTCCCAGAAATCGGCCCTATAGTAAGTCTAATACTTACAGAAACATTCGACAAGAACTCACTCCCACCGAGGATGACAGAACCTATAATTTTAGCTCTACATGAAAAGGTCAAGGATCCTCTCAGGTAGGAATAATGTAGACCTGTGAATTTCTTCTCAAGTGATTATAAGATTCTAACCAAGGTCCTTGAAGTTAGGATTGAAATGGTCATGAATTCTATAATACATCCTGATCAGACAGGATTCATCTCTTTTGATTAACTGATCAAGAACGATTGTGATTGGTGGTTCGCTGTGCATGCATGTCACTCACGAGCAACAAACTCTGTGTATCCAAGTGCCCTTAAATTGGAGTAGATTACATCAGACAGGCTTCTCTTGTAGAATTGTCATGGAAAATGAGAACCATCCCAGTTTTCTTACACATACTGAAAATATGGTTTCAGTTTACGTCTCACTTCAAGTACAAACAGGCACCGCCTCCACTGCCTATTACAGCCAGTGTCAACATTAACAGCGTTAATCCTCAGGATCCTCAGACAAATAACACTGACTAAGGTGAAGCAGCAGTCCAAAGACAAGTTTCAGGTTAAAGAGCTCACAATATATCTGTGTCTCGACCGTAACTACGGTGAGCTGCTTAATGTGTAAAATGTATGGTGCTGTGCCTTTTACCAACCAGTGTAACAAAAGTTAACTTTAGTTACCACTGAAGCGATGTTTCACATACAGCAGCTTTGAAAAGAAAGCGTGAAGCAGATTCAGCAAAGACTGTGAAGTCACGTGAATGTGTATTCAGCACACAAAATAGGTTTAAAACTAAATTAATAAATTCAGTGAGAAATAGAAACCTCACCAGTTTGACGCTCATTTCAGAGGTTGCCCCTCCCCGAGAACATTTCGAGTTTTAGAAAAATAAAGTTGTTATGAAGTGGAAAGAAACAAAGCACAGTAAAGGGAAAGAATAGAGCATGGAGACAAACGAGAAGAGGGAGCCACTGAAAAAAAGACTACCTGATGCAGCTCAAAGAGATGACCACTAAGAGAGGAGAAACTAATTACAGCAATGTATATAGCTCAGAGAATCCCATAATTTAGAGGAGAACAAGAAAATGCAATCTGAGGTAAGAATAGGACTAGATCTAGTACTATCTGGATTGTACACAGCTGTATTGCTATTTTGATTGCCAATGCTGGTGAGAACACGGTCTAACATTTTAACATGTAGAAGTGTCACATTCTGTACGCCAAGGGTCTTTTACTAGCGTACACTCTTGGAAGTCTCAGCGCCGAATAGTGAAGAGGACATGGATTTGCTATAAATATGGCAAAAGGACATCTGAATGGCTGATATCCCTTGGTGGGTGTTAAAACATTAGGCTGCACACAAAAGAGGAGATCAGTTCATTTAGAAGAATTTCAGCTTAGCTCAGGCTGGAGATGTGAGGTGAGTCCAAGGCTATATTCTGGATAATCCTATCCTGGAAAAGACATTCCAGTTATTCACAGCTGTCATCGAGCAACAATGTTTATTAAAAACCTACACTCCCTCACACAAAAATAATGATGCATTCATTAAACTCAGGGAAGTGTTAATTTATTGGTACTGTGCACAGCAGTTAAAAAGCTTTCACCCACATCACGTCTCTCTGATTAGGGGTGAAAATCTAACATCTGCTTTATAGCAGGACCAATTCTTGCTTTAATAAAACACAGTAAGGCCAACTGCAAAAACTGTGTAGTGATGGCTGCACATAGCAATTACAGTACCTTTGGAGAGTATTATTAATACTAATGATCATCAACAAAGGGTCCAGGCTGCAGCTTGAGATAATGTTTCCCTGCCACACTTGTGGATTCAAAGCACATAAGATGAGGTAAGCTTTGTGGCGAGGCAGCACAGCATCAAATAAAAAAACAAGAGGCATGCTTATGGCTCATGGTTTACACAAAGGGGTGGTCCACAGACAGCAATGACGGTGCTAAAAAACAGCCTGTGAGGCTGATGACAATTCTGTGCCATCATTTGGTTTCAGACCTCTATCCTTCTGAGACAGTGACAGACACGTGCAAACGCACAAACACCCACACAGAAAGACACACACACGCGGATTGAGCGCACTGTGCCTTCTGTCTATGCCACCCACTCGGTGCAGAGCATAAATCCATTCATTGCGGGCATTGCCTCCGAGCAGCCGTCTATGAAAAGGATCTTTGAAAACACCAAGGCACCTCTGTGATTCACGCACCAGCCGCCGGTGTGTAGCCATAGTTACACAGTGAAATTATACCTTTCAGCAGGGTCGCTCACATGGCAGCCTCTTATTGTAGGCTGCACCGTTGCACTTGTGTGTATGAAATGCTATGATCCATGCTCTGGGATACACTAATAACTGCTTTGATTCAGATTGGATAATTATCTCCTTGTGTCTCACTGAAAAACGAACAACAGTGAAGGAGAGATCAAAGTAAAATTATCAGTTGTTTTCACTTGACACAGATCCTCTGTCCAAGAGTTTATAAAATGAGACACTACTGCTGGCAAGTTGTTCAAATCCCCACGGCAAATCACCAACAAGATACCATTTATTGTTTGCCGAGTTTCCATATAGTAGTAACATCAATAAAAATGTGTTCCACATTAGGGTTGATCCAGAGGGGAAGGGGATAAAAGCAGCTAATTTCATAAACAGATTAGGATTACATTCAATTCACCCACTGAGATTTCTTCAATTGTTTTGAGTTCTTGTAATACAGCCTCATTAAGTACAACCAGAAATCTTTTCTGGAAGAAAACATCATCATAATTTATAAAACAGGAGTCATTTTTGCAAATTGTTCCTTTTCCTTTGATTTGTGCTGTCCTTGATAGTGGCTGATATTGATATTTGGATCATACACTAAATGGCAGTTAGTCCATCTGTATTAGCTGATCAACAGAGAATAATCAACAATTTTCAAAATAAATGAATCGTTTCAGCAATCTGTTGAATATCTTTGCATTTTGGGCTGTTGATCAGACTAAACTGGAAGTCGACTTGTGCACTGAGAAATTGTGACGTGCATTTTTCACTATTTTCTAACATTCATTCACTAAATAATGGCTATATTAATTGAAAAAATAATCTACAGATGAATCTATAATGAAATCCATAATCGTTGTTGTCAACAAAAGGAAGGAAAATTAATTTTTCTCAGCGTTCCAATGATCACACTCCAAATCAGACACAGGCACGCAATGTTCAGTTGACAAAACTTTAGCAAAAGGAGAGAAAAACACAAGGCAAACATTTACCACAGCAAACACACAGGCATGAGAACACAAAAAACCCAATTCACCCAAACAAAGCGACAGGTTCCTGAGGAGGGTACAACATTTCTCCTGCCCAAACATAACAGAACTATCGCACTGCAACACTCCAGCTAAACAGAGGCAGGGCTAAACAGGAAGAAAAACACTTCAAGGGAAAACATCCTTTAGCCACATACAGTCTAAACTCACAGCGACCCACTTCTTTGTTGTAATTTTGTTCTCGTCTAATAGTGTTTTCAGTGTCTTTCCACTGTCAACAGACGTCATGGTAAGAATGAATGAATGTTCATAAGGATAACCAGACACAGACGGACAAGGAGTATCTGACAATCTTGTGAGTCAGCTGTACCCTGTGACTGCCTGATTCAGTGCTAATGTTACATTTATTTACTTCTATTGCCCCACAACAGTTGTGATATAAAGCAATAAAAATCTGCCTGAAAGTAAAAGCAAAAACATATTTCCTTTAATTCCTATGACAATTACTACTGCAATTACAGCAAGACAGTCACTACATTGAAACAACAGCTATTATTAAACTACAACCCCTGCTGGAGTCTTAGAAACATAATTAGCTCCACCCTCCATAAAATAAAATAAATTCACAGTGAACACTGGGCCAAACGGTACATGTATAACTGGCATTAGCATCCCCTGCCTGGGATTTACCCTGCCAGCTTCATCAGTGGCAGAAACTCTTTTCCCGACCCCCCACCTCCTTCATCAGCCTGGCTGAATGGTCAGAGTGATGACCGTTGTGTGTCTGTGGGTGGCACAGACACAGAGGGCCAGTCTTCCACCCCCTCTGCAGAATAGCGCTTCAGTTGTGGGCCCCTCCGTTCACCACTGTAACATTTGCATTTTGCCCTCAATGGGTGCTCTATCCTCAGGCCTGCTGGAGACAGAGAGTGGCTGCCTATAGGATGCAGTTGACAGAAGAGCTGTAAATGCCCTCGTAAAGGCGACTGGAAACTTGCCTTTATATTACACCCCTGTGGTTCCAATCACCCGTTATAGGGAGGCTAGTGCCCTGGGGTTTATCCAAGATGGATACAGTCAAAATGAGCAATTGCTTTTCTTTCTCACATCAACACTTCAAACCAAGAAACAATATCGATGAATTACCTAATGCCAAATCTGGAGAATCTGGGATGTGTGTGTGCATTAAGCCCCCTTTTCTTCAGTGGAACAGAGAAGCTGGGTAGGCTTTCCATCTAAGACCCCATAATGTCTTTCTAACGCAAGCTGAGTGCTCACTGACGTGATCATTGACAGTGTGACTGGCAGTATTGGCAATCCACAAAAACCAATCAGGGAGGAAGATCATGGAGAAACAGCTTAAAAGATGTACAGTCAGCAGTGCACCGTAAAGCGGCTTCTTATGAGGGCTGATTGTACCACTGAGGCTTCAGAGGCAGTGGAACACTAAAGGTCAGAGAAATGGGATTGTGACTTCAAGTGTTGCTTGTCCAAATCTTCAGGCAATCTAGTTCATTCTAGTGAAAAACACAGCACATTGTATATTCCATCTTAAAGTAGAGTACCCACATAGGCATCTACTACTGCAGGTCTTGTTTGTAGTAGTTGATTTTGGGTGGTACAGCATATCACAAAGCATCTGGTTGTACGCTACAGACAAACTGCAACAAAGTCTTCCCCGCGTTTATCCGATTGTCCTTCTCAGCTCGAGAGGAGGAGGGCCGCTGTGAGAAACTGACACTAATTTTTCTGACATGAAGCCTGTGATATGTGTAATCCCCTTAGAGCATAACCGAAGAACCTGTTGTATCCCCGCTGACCGCTGAAGGAGGGGGGTGGACAGGCGCTCACTCGTTCTCCTTGTCTTTCAATGTTCCCTGATATCTCTTTCCATTCTATCTCCCTCACTGCCTTGTCCTCGCAGCGTGGCATTTACATCCTGCCGTTAATGCTGTGTCATTTGCATTGTTATGTATATGCACGGCTCATGCTCATCCTGTAGCTGGGTGTTCTGTTTACAGATATTCATATTTGTGGATATAAATATCCAAAAAAGAGAATTTCTGGGCCTGCATCACCAACTGGAACTGATGCTGCAATCATCAGTTCCAGGAAGTAATGCCTCACCTCCACATTTCAAAAAGATGAAACATAAAAATTGCCTTTTCTTTTCCTTAACATTTTAGTTTTAACCCTAAATTTACTGCACGTTACACTTTCCCAAAGGAGGTTACTATTGAAAAGAATGGTTCTTCTTGTTCACAATGTCTGCCTTTCTTTCTCTCCTTTCTCAGTTTACTCTGATAGACTCTCTTTTCCAGGGGCACTAACAGCTGGTTATGGGTCAGCCTTTAGCAGGTCACAAGGAAACCACTTTGGGGAAAGCCCCCTGCTATGAGACGCCAACAGGACAGATACTCCAGGGCTCAGAAGATGTAAAAAGAAAAAAAGCAGACCCAATGATCCCAGCACCCGGTAGCGTAGCGAGGCGATGAATGCACATGGACAGGGCTTCCCTTCATCCTCAAACACAGAGAATGCTCCCTGTTACGGATCCTGTTTTGTTTTTTGGGTTCTAATGGATCCGTTTGGACTAATGGGTCTGTTTGAAGCAGCGTGGCTCCAGGACACCAGGAAACACTGAAAATCCATTATGAAATGATAGCCAAAGCCTTTTTGCTTACATGTGGGCTGGTAATGGAGAACAGCAATCAATGGTGAACAGTGGGTAAGAACAAGTAATTTAAATGTAGGGGTGTGGAGGTAAGTCAGCTCCCATCTCCTATTCAGCTCTGATTATACTGTGATAAGGTGTATTTGGCCTGGCTATTAGACAACAGCACAATTAACAATAATGCCAGTGAATACAAACAAGAAAATACCCTCAGTACAAAGGACAGAGACCAGGTAATTTGGAAACAATAGTCTGATTTCCTTTTTCTCCTCTAAAATACACACACACACACACACACACACACACACACACACACACACACACATAAGACTGTGTTGCCTCAGCAGTAATTAAGTGTCTTTGTTTCACCAGCTGTAATCCCACAGATGGAGGAGTAGTACTGCTGCTGACACGCCTGAGATTACCCAAGGAGAGAGAGAGAGAGAGAGAGAGAGAGAGAGAGAGAGAGAGAGAGAGAGAGAGGAGAGCTAGGAAGAGATACACACAGACTTTGGGAGAGTGGGATAAAGGTGAGACAAAAAAAAGTGTTTTTTTTTTGTGCTTGTTTGTCCTGGGACGCTTGGATAATAGGAATCTTTCTCCCACATGCCCCAAAAGTAAACACTCCCACCACCATGTAAGATGTAAAATAAAGCTGATCATGTGTCCACACCAAAGTGTTTTAATCAATGAATGTGCCCATTAATCTTGTTTTAACTGACATAATTTTAACATTTCAGAAATCATTACAAAGTCCACTTCAATCAGTAAAGGGGACTTTGTAAAAAGCCTAATTAAACTCTGTAAGTGATTTTCTACACTAGTGCACCTAAACTGTCTGCAGGGTAAAGACAATATTCTTTAAAGAGCTGTGATACATACTTACATGCAAGTTACAAAGCAACTTTTTGTTCATTTGTCATTTTGTATTCATTCAGTCATGCAGGAGAAAAAAGGCGCTGTAAAAGTTCCAGCCACAAATTAAGGTTATCAGCATTCAGATGATGGCTGTGATAACTACCCACACTGGATGTGCATGTTTCATTGCTGTAAATGTTTTTTGAGAGGTGATGGTCAAAGTGCGACGGCAGTGGCATTGCTGTGGGGCACCTGCAGAGTCCAGGTCCCTGCTGATAATCCAGCTGGAGGCTGGAGCCCTGCTTCAGTTAATCTGATCATCTGTGACCTGCTGAGACATGAAACCCACCCTCTAGAGCTCCTCTAATCTGCACGCACACACACAAACACACGTCCACATAAACACATCGAGGGACACAGGCATACGGCTCTCAGGTACACACTCATGCCACATGCGAACAGCACATTTGAAGTGAAGCAACTGTCTCACTTTCCCACACTTCTGCAAATACACACCCTGAAGAGGCCCAGCTATGACAATGCCACCTCTCAGTCTGTTGATAGGTGAGTCATAGCTGAAAGACTGAAGCACTAAACTGCTTTCGACAAGCTGTCATCTCCCTATGCTGAGAAGACACATCTTGTCAGCTTTAGATTGATATGACAGCAGTCCTATAGCCATAACAGTGAAAGACTGCATAGAAATAGGTTACATGATGTTGACGCCCTAGTTTGAAAGGAACTGTGCCACAGCCCCAAGAGGAAACAGCAGAAAGCCAGTGGGCCTTATTTTAATATCCTAATTTTACATTTGTTAACAGATACCTCAGTTTCAATCGCTCTCTAGCGATCAAAGCCACTGCTACTCTGCAGTGCTCCAAAAATAACACAAATCCACTACAAATGCTAATGAGAGAAGTTAAGCAAACAATGCAAGAAAATAAAAAAGACTAGCCTACATCTTCTTTCCCCCGCTGACACTATCGACCGCATGTCAGAGCGTGTTGAGGAGTTGTGTAAATCCATAAAACAGATAAAGGAGGATAATGAGATGGAAGGGAGAGAGCAGATCTATTCATCAAAGCCTCTTTCTAACACACTCAGCAGATAGGGCAGAAATGTTGTATGGCTGCTTATGCTCCAGTTTGGAGATTAAAGCTTTGGTTGCTGACAAAAAAAGTTGAGGGGTATAGGTATATAACTCAAACGACAGAGAACCTGGAGAGCTAAGTTACCCAAGAAAGAATTTACAAGCACACTAGTTTTCTTTTTAGGAATTTTATCTTGTATCTTTGATCATATTCAACATATAATGCTTCACAGTTACTCATATCCCTGTAGACATAATGAGAGAGACAAGTCATACATTCATTTGAAGTTAAAGAATGAGCAGGAAAAAAAAGTTGTTTACATGCTGCAGTATGCTGTACCAATCAATATATGACTTGCTAATGCAAAAACCTGGTAATCTCTGGGAAAGCACCAATGTAATGTCTACAGTTTTCTAACAGGCCTGTGCAATTTCACTTTACTACGTGCAACCAAAGGGGAAAAAGGCGCACCATCGCCTGGATCGACATGTTGTTTGTTGGTTGTGATGATGAGGCCTCTGAGGAAGCTCTCTCCCGTGGGTTGAGGAGACTCGTCCACATGGAGATGATGAAAACAGTCCTCATAAGGTCAAGAACACCGAGATAGAGAGGGCTGAAGGAGTGCTTATACTTGGTTAAAGTAATAAGTGCCCTTTGGTCAAAGAGATGAGATCAATAAAACCAGGTTACAGTGACTCAAACAGCCTTTGAGCTGCAGGGTGTGTTTTTATCTTCAAATTGTCTGATGCAGGTAAACATATTGATCACTCTATTCACCCATGTTATCATCCTGTACTTTTTCCCGTTTTCTCTAAAGTAAGTGAATGAGTGAAAGAGAGTGAGAGGCAGACTGAACCCCAGTCAGAGCTATAGAAATGCAAACAGAACAGGATTAGAGAGAACTTTTCACAGGCAACATCTGTTTGCTCATCAATCATGAAATGCCTTTTTTGGTAGTACAGCTACAGTGTCAGTAGTGTCTGTGCTTGAGCCATATGATCATTAAAACTGATGCTCTTCCTACCATAGATGTTTTAATGGCGCCAATTTATATCCCCCACTGGTACCACTTCTATTTCCCTCTCATCCTCCTCTCCCTCATCTCCTCCTCATTCCCTCACCCACCATGGGTTCGCCCTACTCTGTGACGGTGCGCGTTGCCAATTAGTGTCCCCCACCTGTCGCCGTGGGTCACTGGTGCAGGCATCTGCTGGGTGTGAAAATTGGGCATCTCACTTTCGCCCATGAACTTTGCATGCCCCTCCCTGTAGGCCCAAGCACACGCATATATACACACAGAGAGGCACAGATATGCTGCCATGACCTAAAGTTGACCTTTATGGTATGGCCACCCTGGGTGTGACACAAATAACACCTCTAGCTTGAACTTTGACAGCTTGAATTCTCATTCTCAGTGGCGACATCATGATGTTTCCAGATCTTAGACATAAACTGGTAGGTACAATGTTAATATTTGTGATGACCAAAACTATGCCAATTATAAGACAAGTTTTATTGATGTGGGCATTTGTATTGAGCTCAGCCAAACAAAAGAGGCCTCAATAGAGCATCATTTAAGAACTAGTATCAGATCTGAATTAGCAGAGCGTGCTTTGGTATGAAAACATTTACAACAATACCCAGCTTTCTCTCTTACCAGACAGCTATAAGCCTTTCATTCACTAATGCAAGAGTCACACTGACTCCAAGACTTTCATCCAGACAAGCTCTATCAAATTACTCCAAATTGGAGCAGCTACACTCAAGCCTATTAAGCCTGATGTTTTTGAGAAAAGTTAGACTGGAACAAATTCTCTACTATAACCTCATGGCACTGACTGCAACAGCAGTATTGTTTTGGGTAATCAGCCATTTTAGATCAGACCACTGAATCAGTCCTTATCCATAATCTAATGAGGCAAATGACTGCCTCTTCATTATGTGTGCTGTGCTGCAGGTACTGCAGCAGACTGCACAGGGGAGTGTTTCACAAGAAATTATGGCAGGTTCCACTTTTACCGCTCAGTCCATCACTGCCACTTGTCAAGCCTGAATATCATACGAATCAGAACCATTGTAGGAGAAAAAAAGAGTTCACAGTGTGCACTTCAACATGTTTTTTAGAAGGCAAGCCCATGTCAATCACTGTCACTGCTGTTTATATTCATTTTATTAACACAGAATAATTCTGATGCTGACATACCAACATATAGTCTTAGATATTTTCCCCACTGACACATCTTCACATGGGATTGGGATGTCATGCTAGGTCTGGTTCACAACAGCCTGTTTGACACAGACCAATAGTCATTTAGACAAAAAAGTGGAGGGAAGCCATTCTGGTGTAGGGCCCCTAAAGATTGCATTTCTGTTGCCTCATTAGATGGAGCCAATTAAGAAGATCTCTGTCTCATTATAAAGGCTGGCCCCTGGGAGACAGCTGGGCCTGTCTGTCTAACTGTTTGTAGCTCCCCAGGTGTGTGTGTGTATGTGTAAGTGCATGCACATGTGAGCTGTGGGTGGCTGGATGGGAATTGTGGAGTATCTTGAGCTGTGTGTCTTTGTAAGTTTGTCCATTGTATAATCAAAGGAGAACTAAAAGAAGCCTGGGGGAGCAGTCAACACATTTCCAGAGCAACTATTAATTTCTATGTTTAATGTGGGCCACAGAAAAAGCCATGTGCAATACACAGAACATACTGTGGCGAGCAATAGGCATCTCTGTTCCTTCCAGGAAAAACACAAGGATGAAGCTATTGATTTTCCAAAAATGATGTACATTTTTATATGTAAGGTGTGATTCAGCTGAACAAAGCAGAGAAATGAATCCCCTGATGACTGATGATGAAACTACGTATCAATAATTAATGAAACCAATACTAAAGGTCAAGCACACAAGCCTCCTGCCTGACTTGCCATAGATCTGCCTTCAGCTTTACTGCAGAGGTGCTCATAGCAGCAATGACTACTGCAGCAGTAAGGCAGTTTGAGTCCAGCTGGCTTTGAAATCACCAAATGTGAGGATGGCATTGATTCTGCAGCACTGATTTAAGTTGTTTTTTACAGGGAGAGAGAAAAAATTGCAGAGAATCTTGTACTTTATCAGCACTGTGGGCAGCAGAGCGAGATGGAAAAAAAAAAGGATGACTCAGAGGTAGTGGGTGGATTGAGACCAGGTGAGACACTGGTACAGCAGATGGGCAGATTCTCAGTGCTCAGTCTCTCCATCATGTTGCAGGCGGCTCATTGGGTGACGAACTCCTACTATTCAATCTGATACTAAACAACAGTAGTGCCATACGTCTTCTGTCTTATAGAGAAGAGATAATGGAGTGCAAGCTCAAAACTGGAACTCCGTTACATGATAAAAACAGGGGTTGCATATTAGCAGAGTGATGTAGAGAGTAGGCGGATTACCCTACATATGTAAGGCGTTTAAGACCCACTACTGCTGTGTGTCTGACCAATACATTGAGAGCCTGAATAAAAACAGCTGATATTCTGTAACTAAATCCATGTTTTGACTTGAATGAAATGAGTCATTTGATATTATAAATACTCTGCGTAACGTAACATGTATTTTTGTAAATATATTTAAAAACAATTATTCCTAAATGCAGTTTAATATGCAAGTTCATGCCTGATATTTTGGTTTATTAAAGCTACATGCTGCTTGTTTTCCTCTTTCTGATGTCTTGAATATCCTCACTTGAAAACACAAAACTGCCTTCACATTTACAGTATGTACCATTACACAACTATTCTCAATTGGTTCTATGTAGTATTTTAGTTTGGTTGCCCACATAAAGAGCAAAATCCCTGTTGCAAGAAGACAACATTTGCTACCAAAAGACTCCATAAACACTGTAAACCAACTGCACCAACAGCAGCTCCCAAGTGAATGAACTGAGGTTTCACACATTCTCAAAAAAACAGGTAAAAGTAGGAAACAAGAAATAAACAACTGACTCTGAGGAGTTAAAAAAAGTACAGTAGTATTACAGTAGTACTGCGTTTTCCTCTTTTCCTGTAATATTTGAATATTCTGAGCATAGTGTCTACAGTTGGCTTCGACCAATTCTGCAGCAAGACCCAGAGGGGGACAGTGAAATGTGGGTATCAGAGCAGACTCTCTCACTCCCACACACTCACACACACACACACTGACACACAGATGTGGGTCAGAGCAGTGGCCCAATTAAAATGCCAACCCTACTGCATCAACTTCTCTGATCAACAGCAGCACAGTGCAGTACTGTCGTTACTGTCTGCAGTAACATCAATAACCTTTGAAGCTATCTGTCACAAGTTCAATCAATTTATGCAAAATGACAACACTAACATGTAAATGTCACATCACAGGAAGACAGAAAATGAAAAGATCTAGTGAAACAGTAATATCACAGGAGACCTGTTGGTTTCAACAGGTTTAGATCTAGCTATGAAACTCAACTTTCTTCATAGCTCAAGTGCATCTGATACAAATCATGTTGACACTGAACTATTTCTGAGGTTTAATGGTGGCTAAACTGCCTTCATTTACACAAAATAAAAGTTTTTATGGTTTTTCTTATCAGTATGAAAAATTTCCTGTGACTACATAGGACTGACTGACAAACTGGGCTTGGGTCATGAGACTTCCTCCTCCTTCTCTCTTATCTCTTTCCATCCTTGGAACCTTTTTCAGATCAGTTTGACTGGGGCTGTGGGCTGTAGGGGGTGAAATCACATGGATCAAATTAAATTTGGCACAGTTTGCACAGGGAAGACAGTGAGCGTGCGTGCGTGCGTCTGTGTATGAAGAGGCCTGTTTAACCAATGGTAGCGGTGGGGGTCTCCTAGGGGCTCATCAAAGCATGCTGCATCCACTGCAGCCCCACGTTAAGCTCAAGTCAGTGCCTCATTGTGTCTATGTGAATGACCCTGGGGGAACACCAACTCCCACAGCGCTGCATACATTCCCCTCCACGTTTGCTCTGCCCAGGGTGTGGCCCAGTTCGAGAGGATTACGCGGAGGAATGCAGCCGAGCCCATCTTTTAAAACAAGGGAGGAAAGGGGGGCTGAGGCCACGGGCATAAAGTTCATGTTCACTGAGGCTTCCTAAAGATCCAAAAAACCGCAAATGCAATAAGCCCAGAGGGATGAAGTTACAGTTAAATCAGAGGAATTTCTAAACTTCAAAAAGGTATCTGTTAACATTTAAGTTTCACTGTCTGGTGTCTGTCAGGACTAGCGGCTATAGAGTAACAGATTAACTCAAGGTCACAGACACTTTCCCGCTGAATCTTAATACAATTAGTTTTAAAAAGTTGCTCTGACTCCCAGCTTGACTTGACCTGTCACCTGCAGACAGACTTTATTTCTTTACTCCTTTGGCTGAATCACTGGTTCTCCTCCTGCACATTATTCCCCTAGCCATTCAAATATTACCAGCTTCCCTTCTTTCTATGTTCCCTCGCTTCTCTATTTACTGGTCTCAGCCATCCCACGACCCCAAAAAACATGTGTGCTCTTTGGAAGCAGAGTCCGGATTAAGATGTTCTTACCAAGTGAGGGAAAACAGGGCACCTCATCCCCAGGGGGACTGTGCAGAGTCTGTGATACAAATGCGAAAACACTCCACACACCTGAAAGTACCTTCTATTGTTTCTCCTGCTTCACCACTTTCTTTCTGACAGCCGCAACTTGACGAAATGTGATAGTACCAGGATGCAACACACTATCCCCCACCTCTCAGACTATTGAAGCTCGATCAGGCGTGGAGGTACCTGGTAAAATCTGACTAGTACAAAAAATGGGGGGAGTAAAATCTAAACAGCCCAACCATGTGATCTGTTCTGTAAAGGTTTGTCAGGGTACTACTAACTAAATTTTCTGAAGTGTAGAAAAAATTTAATTTAAATGACAATCTCTCCAAATGCTGCTTATTTTTAGACTTATTTTTTGCTTTGTTGACAGCCTACCTGTTTTATGACATATTTGTGCAATGACAAGCAGTCAAAAACATAAATTGAGACAAACGCTCTGGACATGAGCAGTCTATTACTGCAGAGTGAAGAAATATAACTCAGCCAGCTTGGTCAGAGACAGGACTAAAGAGAACAAACTGGAAAAGCAGAGAAATTAACAAAAGGCTACTGTCAGAGGCACAGCCAATGTGACATCATCACATGACTGGTGTGATTGCATTTACCCCATTACCGTAAGTATTCTCGTTCATTTCCAACAGCACCCTCCTCCCCTCATCTTCACCACCACTATGTTACGGTTTCCATGGTCACAGTGAAACAAGTACCAAAGAGCTTAAAGGAAATGGCATCAGATGTGACACATTATCTGTGGCACTGCTGGAGACACAGTGCTGCCTGTATTGATTATCTATCAACGTCTGCAGTGAATGAACTGATGGTAATATACCTCCACATTTAAATAATTTAAATCATCTACCTGCATGGAGGTCACCTCATGTTGCCACACTGTTTAAACAACTACAATCTACATCCTGAAAAGACATGTCAATTCCACGTCGTGCCTGGCAGCCACCAAACCTGTCTGTGCATGTTTGGTTTGCATGTAATTTTCCTACTTCAAAAGATGAAGCAGAGACAAACAAAAAAGTTGAGAAAGTCATAAACAAACATACCAACACAAAGAAGAGCTGAGTGGTGCCAGGCTCCACAGCCATATTGGAAGTGTAATTGAAAAAACAGTTGACATATCTAAGCAATTCCCACAGCTACTCCTGTTGCTGAGGTCAACACTGTCAAATTTTGATGTCACGTCTCAATGGAAATGGATGATACCTGGTGAGATATTTCATGACTACCTACCAAATGTGACTACGGCTTTAGATGGACAGAGATGAGGCAGCTTGTCCTATTTTGAGAGATGACAAATGTAGCATGGAGACACTATTTCTAAAGCCTTCAGTGTTGAGCAGGGGGACAAAAAATAATCCCCTAGACATTAAACTATAGACATGCTGATGGCAGCGCAGCGGAGTCAGGATGCTGCAAGCTTTATGATCGAGAAAGCATGTGGTAACAGAACAGGAATGATTCCTCATTGTCATTCGTCCCATGCAAAGCACACTAACAGAAAATGCAAAACCAGATATTTGAGTTCCCAGATCATCCGTCTGCTCCAGATGAATGGAACTAGTGCAAGTGACTCTTTGGCTGCTTCCCAAACTAACTACACCCATCTCTGTCCTTATCAGAAATCAGAGGGGCCTGGTTGCTCTCTAGGTCTCATCAGTAAGGACGGATGCACACACTGGAGCTATAACTTAATTATGCTCTCAAATGTAATTTATACCCAAAAAATATATGAAGTGCTTATCTCTTCTCTACCTCTTGCCACAAGCAATGACAGCAGCCTTTCTAAGGAGTCCCACTGCATTGTGTTTAAAATTAATAATACCTTTTAAAAGCTGCGTAGCAGAAGATGATTGCAAAGTGTTTACCAGTCAGAGACACCTGTAATTTACATAATCTCATGTAAAAGATTTTCTTTTTAATTGTGTAGCCCAAACACTCAGGTAATCATAGGCCAAAAGTCACAAGTGATTATGTGGCTCTACTTGGCACAGCATATATCCAAAATAAACCCTGGTGTGAAAACAAGCAGTAAAATCGTTTATTTTGCCAGTGGACTGCAAAATTTGAGATTTTACTATATGGGAGTTCAACAAGGAGCAACTGTCCTCACATGGATGTTTTTACCAACTCAAGACAAAACAGTCAAATTCTCCACAGACTCAGCATGTTTTTTTTGACAAGACAGAATTACACCATTACTCCTCTCCTGAGCCATACCTTTCACATGTTTATGAAAACAACCCTTCTGATCACTTGCCATGTCACGCCTGGCAGCACACAACCCTGGCATGATAACCCTATCGGATGAGAAGACTCAGGAAGATGATATGGGCGTAATTGGGTGGAAATCAGCCTGCCGTGGAGCGAAACACATTTCCTAATGCATAATAAAGCATTCATTCTCTTAGCTGTCACGAGGAAAGTCTTTGTGAGAGAGGAGGCGAGTTGGAGTTAAAAGTACAGAGAATCCTGTATTCTTGTTCTGTCACTGGGTCGTATGGTGAAAAGAGGGGGTGGGGGGAGGGAGAGGGAAAGAGTGACTGCAATTAGATATAGACTTGTCTATATGTTGAACAATTTCGCTGACAGGCTTGTCCAGCGACAAAATTCCTAGATAAACAATATTATAAGAAACCTATAGTATGCAGTGGCAGGGTCAAAGGCACAAAGCCCAGACAGCAGATGGAACAAATATTCCTTTGTTCTTAGGATGCTGTTGCGTGGTATATATTATAATAGAAAAAGAAAAAAATGCAATAGCAATATCATCAAATGCCTCTATATCCTTACCCCACTCAGAACTGGCTGGCAATCATGATGAGAATGACTGGTTGGCCTTTTCAAGGAACAGCGAAATCATGTCATGTGCCATGGATCCATGTCAAGGCTTTCTTTGCATGATACAACAACACATCGATTCTGACTGGAGTCAGCTGTTTGCTCGTTAAACCATAATGGCATAATATCTCGCAAAATCTGGCAGCTGGGAAGCAGTGTCACTCAGTGGCTGACTGCAAGCAATAACTCAGCAACTCATGAGTTCAGTCTCACTGAAGAAAACAGCTGTAGCACCCTAAACACGGCTTGTTTTCATAGTGTCAAATAAATAATTGAACATGAGCAACTTGTATTGAAGAGCGCTTTTACACACGCTGGAAAGCTTGCCATGTCTGTCAGGAAGAAGAGGGTCACAATTCAGGGTTGTCCCCAGCAAACCAGCACTTTTCAATTTTAAGGTGTAACAAAGTGTACGACGTCAGAATTAGAGAACAGCTCTTCACAAGTTGCGGATCTAGCCTGTCTTTTGTCACTGACCTAATACAAACTGTGAAATTCACTCTCCATACTGCATTGCTGTACAAGTGAAATGCAGCTACAGCGTATATTTAAAAAAAGAAAAACTCCTCACAGTTACAGTGTTCTGCTCTAGTTTCTTTGGCTATTTATCACTGTCACAGCTGTTGTTTTGTTTTTTTCCACTCAGCTTGAAAATAATAGGTTGCTCTTGGACTCAGTCATCTTATTTGCAGCATGTGGGGGCTTGTGTGAAGCGCCCTTGTTATAATTGAGGAGACTTTCAATGTGTCTGGTGTTAAGCTAATTTGAGATATTTTACCACAATGAAAAAAACAAATAAAAAAGCAAACTGTGCAATAGTAAGTGTATCAAACATATCAATATAACTGTGACATAACTCCTTATAAGAGGTGTCTACAGATAAACTACAGGCCTTTATTAAAGAAATAAATACTTCAATGTGGCTTTAAGGCTGCATATCAACCCAGTGTAGTCAATCATAACAATTCTATCCATTTAGAGATTCTGCTCTTCAGTTGACAAAAAGCATATTAACCACATCTTAAAGAAGCAATGCTTATTCCTCTTCTATGAGAACCAAACATTACAGAGCAAACTCTGGCTGATGATGTTGTTTGTTGGTTGTGTTTGACAGCTGACATGCACCCAGGAATAGAAGCCCTGGAACGACTTAAGGCGATCAGATGTTCCCCCACAAGTACAGATGATGGACAAGGCATGGTAACATTAGAAGAACTTACCGTATAAAAAACCAAACACACATGCACACACACACACACACACACACACACACACACACACACACACACACACACACACACACACACAAACACACACACCTGTGGTGACAGTGAACATGACAACAAACCTCTCTGGCCTTTAGCTTCATAGGTCAGACTGGTCTGCTAACTGCAGCACAGCATGGAGACCTGACACACATGCTAATTTGAGCAGACAACCTACACCCACCAACCATTAGGAACCACAACCCTGTTAACATTTTACGTCAGATTCTCTACTGGTATTGCAGGGATGTAATCCAATTATTATTTGCTTTATCGTTTAACCATGTGGTTATGTAAAGAGAAATAAATGAACAAGTAGAAACCAGGATGATTTTTGCAGTGTTACCTATATGCCAAGGAAACATGACAAGAAATTAACCTCATGAAAAGGTAGGTATAGATTCCACAATCTATTTGTATCCAATACTAAGTAGAGGACAGAGTAAAAGTCATAACATCCCAACACATGAGAGCAGTTCCATACGGTATTTAAAAATCCTTACCTTTAATGAGTCAAAACAGGCGATCACCCTCCCATTCTCCACTTGGCAGCTTTTGGGTGGGTGGGCAAATTTGCATTCCTCATCACTGCGTGAACAAGTCCCTCTCTGAAACTGCCGGCACACTTCCAGGGTCAGCCATTTTGTGTCCCGTATCGAAGCAATGTTTAGAGCCATGTCAGCAGTGCTGGCTGTGGAGCTGGGGTGGAGTGGAGCCACTTGGTTTAAGGAGGAGATTATCCTCTGAGGAGTTGTTTCAGTGTTCCAATAAAAAAAAATAAAACCCACAACAACTAAAACTAATGGAACATGTAGATATAAGTGATCTGCCTCAGGTCAGTGGATGAGGTTTGTCCTTGTGGACAAGAAAGTGGAGGTAATGGACTGGCAAAGTCTCTGTGACCGGAGCATGGGACTGCACTGCTGTTGATGAGTTTGTCAGTCAAACAGCTAATTGTTCATCAATCAGTAAGTCTCAGGTGCAGACCTCTGACGATGCAGAGGGGGCATGCTCGGAAACAATCTCTACTGGTTGTACCAATGTCCCAAAAATGTCCTTTGTATAAAAGATGATATCTGTTCAAGGGTGGCTGTTGGAGAGCAGAAGTGGTGCTATTTTGAGGTGCGATGGCACAGTTTAGGACAACACAACGTTTGTGGCTTTCTATTATTTAAAAGTCTTCAATACCTACTCTCTCTGAGCTTTGGCACCTTGGCCAGCAGTGCAGTAGCTCCACCTCTTCACTTGGGGTTTCTTCTCTCTGAGCACAGGTAAGAATAACCCAAAGGGTTAGCGGTGTTTGCAGCTGAGCTATATCCTGTCACGACTGCAGAGGGAGAAATCTGAAGCTCTTCAGAAACGCCCAGGGATCATCAAGAAGGGATGTCGTCTCACAAGGCACTTTCTGTCAGTGATCTGAAAAGGAGAAGAGAAAAGAGACACAGAGAGAGACAAGAAACAAACAGATTGAGGTTATTTTCAGAGTGAGAAAATGGCTTGCTAAATATCAGCAGGCGTTAACAGTGTTTGTGTATGAATGTCAGTCTGAATTTGGGTGCACACTGCCCCAGAGGGCTGCTAGTTCTAAAGGGTACAGGGCTGATGAACCAGAGAAAAGGCAGTTGTGAGGTTATTCAGAAGCCACTTGAGTTTAAGTCCCCCAGTCACTGCTGTGTGCTATTGTACCGGGTGACTACAAGCCCGCTGGCTCTCCAACATATTGCATACAAAGCGGTGAATGGCAAAAGCTTCTGTGCTATGAGACAGTGGACAAGAGCATCGACTCAGAGCAGAGATAGAAAAAAGCCCCAGGGTGCAACCCGCCCTGTAGAGCCATGCACTGAGGGATGGTGCAGCCAATAGAAAACCGCGCAGCGCAGCACTATTCCGGGCAGCCGTCCAGCAGCCAGAGAGGGACCGAGACAGATGCATATGCCAGTGCCAGACACGATTATGACGCTGCCCAGTGTCCTGCAATATTCACTGGTCTCCCACCGTCCAAATTAGATACCGGCTCATTGACGGCGGCCTGGCAATTTAAATTCACGAGGGGAATGCGTGTATGTGCGTCTTGCCTCATCCTGTAAAGGCACTGGTCTCTGTCTGGTTGTTGTCTAGGGACAGAGGGGGGACAATTGGTGGAGCTACAATCTGAGGAAGTGACCTTTAGTTTGAGCGTAAGAAATCCATTACTAAGCTACTGCGCAGGGAGCTCTTTTCTTGGCACATCTGGAAATATTTTTCTGCTAACTGAGGGAGGGGGATAGGGAACACCAGACTGAAGAAGGACATGGAGAAGGGTTGTAAAAACCTACAGCTCTAGCTAAAAGATTCCCCTTTAATGATTTAAACATACAAACCTATCTATGGAAAACACCAAAATAATGTTAAGATGTTGAGAACAACCTCTAAAGGCACATGACAAACTCCACTTGGTGTTAATGAAGGCAAGTTGAGACTGACTCGAAATATTATGCTACTGTTAAGGGAAGAAGGAATCCCTTTACAAATTCCCTGCACAAGCAGAAACCCTAACACAGTTGTCATATTGGTGAACAGTCATTCAGGTCCTGTCAGATTTGGGTATTTTTGCCTGCTGTCCTGCAGAACTAAGCATCTTCCTTCTTCTTGGTCTGTTAGTTGAACTTGGACTCATTAATTGGAGACTTCTGAATTCTGTGAGTAGTTTTGTCTGAAGGCTGAAACATCAAGGAGAGATACTCAACGGTGGCATAAGGACAAGACCATGTACGCAAAAGAAAAAATGGCCAAAGTCTTTCAGAACCTGTTTTTTTTTTTTTGACACGTAAAGCACAAATTAGCAGAAAGATGTTTCCCCTTGAAATCACCCACCAACCTTATACTGTTCCAAGCCTATGAATCCAGACCATTGTCTAGCTAATCATATTGTCCCACTTTAGTGCTGATCATGTGAAATGAGATGAGAAGCTTCCTGGCCCGATCGTACTGACGCCCAGGCTCCACTCTCCAAAGCAGGATTTAATTTCACACCATCTCCCCAGGGAGAGAGCCAATCGCTGCAGAAGAGACAGTCAGGTAAGAATCATGTCAGATCTGACCTTTAACAATTAATCCCTTCTTATTTTTAGAAGCCATAAGAAGTCTGTGATCAAGCTAACCTACTTTGTCATAATGTGTGAAGGGACGGCGGCGCCATTTCTCTGTGAAATGACTTGGCCGCAAATGGAGCAAGTTGTGCTAAAATAGTTGGATACCACATGTATCAGTCATTTCTATTTTTTGTGGAGAAAGCAGAGGTTTACCGCACTGAAAGCTTTCATGATATCAAGTAGGCCCACAATGTGGATAAGGGCTGGTTGGGATCATCAAGGGGCTCAACAGGCAACATTCAAACACTGTTTGTCATGAAAGATATTCAAAACAAATGTTGAGGACTGGAGATCACTAAGACCCTCATGTGGGTGATGGTATGATAAAAATCATGCACGAACATGATCGCACGTCTGCTCCCATACTGGATAGGCTCCTGTATGTTTGTTCAATATGGCCAGGGAATTTAACTGCTGCCCAAGCCAACATTTTTTGTCATAATTTTGGTTTGCTGTGATGCAGAAAAATCAGAATTGAAACTAGGCCCAAATCAATTCAATCAATGATTATCAATTCAATCATGAACATGTTCAAAGAGCAAAGATTGACACACAGAGAAATGGCACTGCGATAGCATGTGTATCTAATGCTAGCCTCTAGAAACATGCCACGACTCCTGCTGAAAAGCAAACTGCCATCCTGGGGGGAAAACTGTTACCTTTGTCATATAACAACATCCCATCCTAAGCGCATGGGAAACTCAAACACACAGTGGAAGAAAATGGCTTTGCAATAATGACTGCTTTGGAAAACTCTCACTGAGGTTAGAGGCAGGGCATGCAGTTTTGGTTTTGTCGGGTTTGACGTGTCCTTCTTCTGCTACATGCAAACTGGCTTAGTTTACACTAAGCTTGGCAGTCGCACTTCGGAGACAATGCTACTGGTATGAAGGGACGGAAACACAGATGGCTGGCAGGTAGGAAGGGACCATACAGCACCATATGTTTTTACCTCAGAGATTCGCCCTCCTGTATACCCTCATGGCTGAACCAGGCTCTGTTTTTGCAATTTTAAGTCCTTCCAGGGTTAGAAATGTGAAGATCAGATTTCTACAAAAATAGAGCCTGAGCGAAGGACTAGTCTAGTAATCTGGCTCTGACAACACAGGAATATATTGTGTTTCAAGGTATTGTAATAAAATAGTTGTTAATATCGCTGTTCACTTTGGCAACTGAATCTTTAATCCTGATAGTGTCGTCCTTTATGTTTTCAGCAATTCAGTACCACATGTAGAATAAAACCTAAAAGCCAAAACCGTCACATCAGTGTATCTCCTGTTTAGCTTTAATTCCTGAGTTCCTATAAGACGGCTGTGTCCCCTCTGTGTCCTCAGTACAAACAGTGAACAGACAGGGTGACCTGATAAAGCAGGGCAGAGATGTGAAGAAAAGCACCACAGTACTAGACTTTATGGATTACTGACGCTTACTAAGGCCAGCTGGCAGGGGCATTATCTTGGTCAGTCTGCTTAATTGAATGAGAGTCAGCAGGACTGGGGCGTCTCGAGTGAAAGTCATTGGCTTGACCTCTGAATACCACGTATGTAACCCATTAGTCTGGTATCTGTGTGCTCTGGCTGCGCGGTGCAGTTATCTTAGCTGCTTGTATTTGTTCAGCAGAGACGATAAGCTACCTGGTTTCCATCGGTCGTAAGCCTTGTGACAACGTTTACTGTGGCATCAGCCAGGTGTTGCCAGCAAAATAAAGTACAAATACAAACGACTATGACAGACAAGAGCATGAGCTGGGTACCTGAGTGACTGCATTTCCATTTATTACCATTTTATGCTGGCAAGCCACAGTTGTATGGTCATTTGCATGGTCAAGAGGAACAAGTGGCCAATGTTTTTCAAGGCTGTGGAGAGAGGGCCTCATTGTAGAGGGGAAATAGGAAAATGTTCAGTTTCCAGTGAGTAATGGAAAATTAGTGCAGGTTTTATCAAAATGTCCTCCATCCTTAGCAAACTAACCTAGCTTTCAGTGTGACATCACCGCTTGCAAAATGTTCCTTTGCATCTTCCAGAGAGGATCAGAGCAGGGCCCTGCAGCCTAATTCGTATTTAATACTATGGGCGCTATGACGCTTATGAAATTGTCTTTGGCATAAGCTATGGCTCCTTGAGTTCAATATTATCAGGTACCATTAGCGATAAGGACGGGTGAGTGAGCTCAGCAGAGTCTATAGCAGGACTAAGCTACTGTTCCGAGGCAACGCAAGAAGCATTTCACAGAGTCAGCAGATAGGTGTGCTCCATATCATAATAGCCTTAACTAAACCACAGTGACCCAAATGGCCCTGCTCATGGTATAGGACTGGGCTTTCCTCTCCTGATAAGTGGCCTATTTCATAACACAGAACAAATGATAGTTCATTTCCATCATTTGCTAAGTTTTTAAGCATTTAACTGAAAACAGACAAGAGTCTCAATATCATTTATTGATATCAACCCCTGCACTCAGTAAATGGAATTGTTTTCCTGTGTAACTATTCTCATCTGCTCCCTGCTTAGCCACAGGACTCAAGCAAGTCATCAGCTAATTACAGTACAGTTGGCAGCCAGAGGTGAATAGTGCTGTTCAGATAAACATGATGATTAACAGGATACCCAAGCATACTGCATGTAAAAGTCTGAAGTGACAACTGAAGAAGCACTATAGGTACAGTGTAACTGTTGTGATGAGTTCCACTGACACTTTCTACTGTATATCCTAAAATCAAGGATAGAAAACACTATATTAGATTAAAGCTCTTATGCAGTGAAATATTAAGTATAACACATCAAATGAATGGGAATCTTAAGCCACCAAATTACAGCACTTGAAAACATAAGAGCTAAATGATTCAGCAAACTCACCCTTGTGTCACAGAGCAATCACACTCCCTCTTTCATGCAGAAGATGTCTGAAAAACCTGCTAACCACTAAATCCTTTTAATACCATCTCGAGGTACAATTTGCATGAGAGTCAATTTCTGAGAAGGGGATATCTGGCTCACAGGTTCTTGCAGACGTATCCTATTCTTTTCTCAACAGGAAGGGCTGAACTGAAGTTCCATTTTAGAAAACACCCACTTCCCCTTGATCCATGGCCAGACGTATGACACCACCCTGGCCTTTTCCATGCAGGCGATGATGACCACTGCTTGAGTGCACCAGGCAAAGCGCCTAGCACAAAACTAAATCTAGATAGACAGCGGAAAGCTAAAGACACGTCACCCGTGCCCCATCTAACTCAAAAGGTTAATTATGATGTGGGCCTTATTAGAACTGTGAAGTTCCAGCTTATTCAGGCCATCAGCTATTTGTATCCACATGCATAAAGAGTGTCGAAACATCAGACCCTCTTCTGTACAAACAACCTTTGCCTGTAGTTAGCCCTTCTTATTTGGAAAATTTGCGCACTGAGAGTTACCAGGAAAAACTTTGGGGGAAACACACAAAGCAAGCAGTGTCAGGGCAGATGCCACACAACACAAGTTTTTCTCTACAGAGTGAAAAATATGTTGCCCATGTGGCAAAAAGAACTCCTGACATTTGCACTGAGGACGGAGCGAGTCAACAGCTGTGATAATGCCTCTCCCTTAGAAGCCGAAAGAGAAAGTCCATTACAGTGCTGGAAACTGCAACATGGATAGTTACTGCATGGTGGAAAGCTCCCATTACTCCTTTGCGTTTATACCACTAAATCTAAATTTTCTTCGTTTCTTCCCTCGTTTCAGCCTCACACTCTTTCTCTAGCACAGATAAAATATTCCCTCTCCTCCCTCCCCACCCAGACTGGTATGCAGCACACTGCAGCAAAACTCCAGAAAAAAAAATTTCAAAAAAAAAAAAGAAAAAGACAGAAAAAGCCAGCCAATATGAAGGTTCTTTCCCACCTCATTTCACTGTGTCCCGTAGCTCTGCTGTGTGCCTCTGTCTGTCTGCTGTCCCGTACATAGGAGGCACCCGGTGCTTCTGTGACACTGAGCTACAATACAGCTCTCCCTTCAGCCTCAGCGACTGGAGTTAATGACCATGTGAAGTGTTGTCATTCCTCACGAGCTGCCGAGTGCTGCAGCCGGAGGTCCATGCCTAGACAGGGATTTTCTCTCGATGTCTCTCTTTCTCTCTCTCTCTCAGCCACGGAGCAAGCAAGCGAGCGAGGCAGGCAGGCAGGAAGCAGAAGAGTGTCTACTCCAACTATCTAGCTGAAACACTTCCAGCCACCACCACCCCCCCACACCCCTAAAGCCAGCCCCTTCCTGCCCACCAGCTTGTGGCAAGGCCCTGCCCCTAACAGCTCCAACCAATAGAGAGACTGCTTCTCTGAATCATAGCCCTCTATTGGAACAGAGCATCCTAACTGAAGGGGCGAAAACTGCACTTACAGTAACAAACCCTGAATGCTGAGCTTAAAAGGTATTTCCCCAATTTCATGCCCTGTTAAACTAGATATCACATAATTAATTCTTTTTCCACTCTTCCCCTGGTGAACTTGATTCTATTTCAATTCATATCAGCGCCAATGAACTGTTTTCAAAAAAAACAAGCTCAAGAATATAAAGTCTAGAAATATTTGTCATACAACAAAGTTATATCAGTAAGCAATAATCAAAGAATTGCTGCAGTTTCATAATGAAATCAGCCCCGTCCTTCTCTACGTTCTATGATCACATTTAACACCATCCCCCCAGGAAACAGGAGGACTGCACCACCTCCCCCTCCCGACTCACCTCTACTTCCACTCAGAATCCGTCCTCTAAACTCATCTACCCCACCACCCAGACACCCCTCTCCTCCTCCTCCTCTCTTCCATTCAGTATATCATGTCTTCTTCTCCGCCAACCTATCCTCATCCCCTACCTGTATGTTTTCCCCATTTCTGTAAGATGTCTTTCAAGCTCTATTTCAATCTAATTCCTTAGTTTACTGGACTGGAAAATTGCACAGTAGTGAACATTTCTGTTATTGTTATTGCATCAGAATGTGTTTGGAAAAAAAGACTGGTTATGGCTGGGATTTGGGAGTCTTGGTCTGTCTCCTACCCCACCCATCCTCTCCCCTCCACCCAGCTGATGACATGCTGGTTGGCATCACATGAGCCGTGAAACCGGAGCGTCACAGAACTGATGAGTCAGAGATCCAGCTTCATGACTTTTCGATCCAGATTCAATAGAACAGCTGTACCGTCTGTCTCTGTGCCTCTGTCTCTCCCTGTGTCTGTCTCTCTTTCTCTCTGCCTCTGTCTCATACAAAGGCTGTGAATGACGCGGCAGCCTGGGTGTTTCGTTGACATCAGTGAAGCTAAACATGATTTACAGTTCCATGATAAACAAACCTATTTACTGTCTGATTATGCTTTGGTAGCTATATATAATCTGATGCTTCACAGGCAATAGATTTATCTTTGGGGAGATGGGGGTTGGGGGGGATTAATCTCACTAGCATGAAAAATTGTCTACCTCAGCAAATGACACTGAATACTGACGTCATCTTAGGCATCAGGGCACCTGTAGGGAAATAACACAGACAAGTACTCTTCCATTAGATAAAGCATGAACAGAGAGGCGAGGGATCTCAGCCTTTGTCAAAAGCAGAAGTGTCAATTTACACCTTCCATGAATGCAGTCTCACTACACTATCATGTACACAGAGGCAAGAGATTAAAGGAGGAGGAGTGCTTCTCAACAGCAACAACTAAATATTACTGCAAGAAGAAACTTGACTGGTATGATTGCAATAAACAACTAAATATCTTATCATTCATCCTAAACAACGGCAGTTGTACAGGTCAGTATGCTCCATCACTGCTGATGGATGAAACTTATCAATCTCTCATTTGTCTGCAACTGACTTCTCAATAACCACATTACTGAATAACTGTCAATATCTGCATAACAAACCCTGCTTGTAGCTAATTTCCACCGGCAGACCTCAGATAGCCTACCTCCTAAATAGATTTGTCCGACAGGAAAACAAACAAAAGCCTGGCAGACAAACAAGCCGAGCCACTTCCTTCCCACATGGTATCCCCTCCCCACTTATTATCCCTGTCCTGTTTGACCCCAAACGGCTTGGCTCACTCACACACAACCAGATTTCGGATTCTGTTGCCCAAAGCGGCTTCATTTTCAAACACAAAAGGAGAATTTTGAAACAATGGCTAATTACAGCAAATGAAGATTGATGGGTTAAAACTGTTTGAAAATGCTCCCCAGCATAGAATATTGTTTGTATTCTGTGTTATTACTATTACTACTGGATAGTTAAACACGACAGGGAAAGAGAAAAAAAACAGGGCTCAGAAATAGGGCACCGAAGACAGATCAATGAAAAGGCAGCTGTCTTTTTCTATTATTAGCCATAATCAAATATCAAGCGGCAGAGAGTTGTGCTTCCTTCTATTTGTAACTTATTCTGATAGGGCTGTCACACACTAAGTCCACAAGTGCTGAATGGATGCGTAGGCGAGTGGTGGTCAACCAGTTTGTTTTGGAACAAGTTCAAGGCTGTGCATTGAGACTGTGTTCAAAAGTTAAAATAAAAGAGAAGACTAAAATCAACCAGTGAATACTAGATACCCTACATTAAAATTCCTACTGGCTTTGGATCAAACTATCTATTTTAGAATTTTGGAATTTGTAGAATAATCTGAAGCTAATTTGACCCTGTATAAAATCTATTTTCGTACTTCTGATTATAAAAAAAACCCTATTTCCTAGCTGTTATATTGTACAGTGGATTACTGTGCTGTGGATTGCAGTGTGTGGCACTGCTCTAATAACCTTAATGAACACAATATATATTTATATTCCATATAAATGGCAAGCCGAGGTCCACTTTACAGTATTACACTGATAGCTCATTTGAACTTAATGTCTCCAGTCTGCCTCACTGCTCTTCCAATGGTGTAATTTTATTCTAGATGTCAATTTGCATTTACAGAAGGACAAATTACAGTAGATGACCTAGCAACTAGCCTAATCAAAACCCATTAACCTTACCCAGGTGTAAAGACTATTGCTCAGCCAACCTGCAGTAGATGAAATGTGCCTCAGTTAACATCTCATAAGAGCAGCTTTATTGCTTCTTGTACCCAGCAATTAAATCTAACAGCACATTAATAAAGGTGTTTTTGCATTAGCATTTGAAAGTAATAACATGTTACATTTAGTTCGTAGTACACTGGAATATACATGCACTTTGTGACAGTGATGCCAACGCCATTGGTGAATACTGGTGGCTGTCTATCATAAGTGGAATTAATAATGAATTAGTTACTATCAGAACCTAGCCCCGACAGATTTTATTAGGTCATTAGCTACTTCACTAATAGCAAACAGAATGTCCCAGAAAGCATTACAATGAACCGTGCAGGAGAAACACACGGGGGACCACGACGACGTAATGCATATTGATTTAATCTTTGATTTTATGGAGCAGCTTTCACTTGTTTTCATTAGCTTTCTCGGCAGTGATTAGGAGCTAGCATAGCAACCCAGTCACCAACGACCAACGTTTCAACAACATTAAGAACGTTTTCAGGCACCTTTACTGTCCAAAAAAGCTGCCATATTCCGTATAACGCCGTAACAAGTGTGTAAAGAAACGCCAGAACCAAAGGGTGCTAGCTGCTAAGCTAACTACCTGCAGCTTACCTGATGACGAACCTGTCACATCCAGCTGCACTTCAGCCGCCACCGCCGCTTCTCGAAAGCGCTATTTCGGCTGGAAGGGGACTCACGGTTCGGAACAGGACGGCAGAAAATGGACTTCGACTGAGACTTCTCACTATTTCTTTTCAGCAGCAAACTTTTCCGCTTTCGAAATGTATTTCAGTGAAAGGCTGAAGTACGCTATCACTCGCTACACGCTAGCTCGCTAACTACTTTTAAGGCTAGGGTAGGAAGCAACAAGCGATTTTGACAGTTGGAGGAAATGTTGAATGAGCTTCGCTAGGGGGTTAGTTCTAAGGTATAAATATTAGTACCGGATTTAATAACAATTATTTGAGCTATTGTAAACTGCAACTACAATATATACTGCATGCAGTTATAATGTGTTGGTAAATGTCGTTCAATTAAATCAAGGAAATCTACTTCTATTCGATAAACAACACAATTTCCCACCTACAGTAAATATGGTACAGTCCAGAGGAACCAAGGGTAAAGGGGTGGTTGTTACCTAGGAAACAACAGTGAATCTCCCTCGGGGAAAAGATGTGGCCACTGATTTATGAACCAGTGCCCGTCTGTCTGTCAAAGTAGCCTGCCATCGACAAGATGAAGACATTAAGGACATTTGACAAAATGTACTGCGCTGTCTTCTCTGAGATACTACAGGTTATCTCCCTATGTTCAACACTTCTATGTGACGAATGTACAGTAACCTCCTCCTAGTCTGAATTTCTAGTTAAATAATGAAAATTGATGTATTTTTTTATTATTGTAACTTAACTGTTTTGATGCAAGAGTGATTTAATATGTTTGGCTAAAATAATGTAGATTTCTTTTGTGACACAATCTAAACTACCCATTATACAAAGGATATCGATTTTTATAACTATCATGACAGATTTATTGTATGTTATATATGTATCATATGTATTGATTTGTTGTTATTACTATTTAAAATCTGTCAATACAAATGTAACAGCAAAATGACAATAAAAGCTAATCATACATACTAAATCAGCACATCATCACCACTTGATGCTTTACAGAGAAGCATGCACATCTCCAGCATTTTGCAGCCTAGTTGCGTACAGCTGGGTGGATTTAGCAGTCTGTGACACACAGAGACCCGTTGTCAGCAAGGAGCGCAACGAGTCAACAAGGAGCAAGTCACAAATATCCCCGGAATGAGCAGAGAGGCACAAATTTAGCCCCACTGACTGCTGCCCACGCCATGTGCTGCCTATTGAGCACATGAACAATGAACATAGCCATTATAGACTGCTCTGTCAGGGCCAAGGTCTGCTTCAGTGGAATGCCACTGGGAATGAAGGCATCACAGTTAGTGAGGACACAGGCCTTTAGCAGTGTCAGGGATGAAGACGTAATTAGTCGGCAAGGGGGTAGTGTAAATTATGATATTTCATCAAGCACAACAGTTTGAAACACAGACATTTATGGGCTCAATTTACTATTTATCATATTGAATTTCAAAAATATAGAAGTACCCTGCAGGTCGACTGGTGAAGGTAACTGTTGACAGATGTTACTGTTATTGAATCACCTCTTGTCAGACTCAGTCATAGCATAATTCATCTTGTGACATTTGACACCCATCATGTTGATGGCAACGTAAAAGTTCAGGTTTACTAAACATAATCCCAGACAGACCAACAGACAAGGTCTCACAGAGAACGACAGAAGAAAAAAATCTTTTTATTTTTTCCTGAAATACTGAGATCCCAGCCTGCATGTTCTTTTCAGCATTTATTAATTGAAAAATGTTTGAGCCGTTAGTCATTTTTTATCTTTCTATATTGGATGCAAGTCTTTAATTCGAATATAGCAGAAAAGTTAAATACAACACAGCCAAAGCGGCAGGGCTATGGAGAAAAACGGTATTTTCAAGACGTAAGTGATTATGAAAAACTGCTCACATAGGTCAAGCTCATCCCCCCAAGGGCCAACGTATTGATCCCAATGCAGAGGAGGCATTTGTAAAAACGCTGCTGCCGGCATACTTCTAAAAGTCCCTGAACGCCCACACACTTGCAAACAAAACGCACAAGCACATACTAGGCTTGCACAAATATATACAGTACAGGCTGCTAAAAAATGATCAATTTAACAACTCATTTTCTTTATTTGACTTGTTTGAAATGAACTTTGAGGCTGATACACTGAGGTAGGTGTAGAGTTGAGATATATGTTATTTTTCTTCCACGTATGACTGTGTTTTGAGTATGAATAGCAGACTTATTTTGGACATCATCTCTAAAAAGTTTATTTAGAAACAGGTGGCAGTATCTTAAAGGACAGACAGATCCTCTCTTCTTCTGCAAACTCATTATAACTGGATTCATAACAAGTCTTAAAACAAGTTGATTTGCATACAAAACAACTTCAATTGTGTCATCTCAATTTTAAGACTGAATACCATGCTTATTGCTGCTTAAGATGGGCATAGACACTCATGAAACACACATTGGAGCACAAAACATATTTCCAAAACACACACCAAAGCAGATGTCCGCGTTTGTGTGTGTCTTGTGCTCATTAATGGGTTTTTGACTCTACATTTGTTGCCGTAGCAGTCTGCAGAGTGGACCTCAGGATCAGCTGAGGGGGCGTCAGGCAGAAAAACAACCGCATTATATACAGAACACCACTGTTAGTTTCTCTTGAACACAGAATGAACTAACACAGAATGAAGAGATCACAGCAGGAAAACAGTTTGCCCCGCAGACAGAAGACAGAAAACAGGCACTCAGATGGGCAAAAACACGACACAAACACACATGCACTGGGGCCAAAGCTTTGACTCTGAGGTCCTTTTTCATACACCCACACACACCTACACACAGTGGGCAAAGCTCTCACGTCAAGGACAGTATTGATCTTGGAAATCTCTGTACACTAAATGAGAACACACCTGATTATGAAAGCTTTTAACCCAAATGCTTAATGCAGCACAGGTTTAATGGAAAGAGCTTACGGCTGACACAAAGCTCAGTGGAGAGGGAGGGAGTGAGTGTGTGTGCGTGTGACCACTTTCACCATGTTTCATTCAATTTGATTGATTGTAGGGAGATCACTTGGGCATTTTACTCCCACTATGACTTTGATGAGCATTTTACTAATCACAAGGCCTTAGTAATGATGGATTGAAGGAGGTGCCACTTACATTAAACAAACTGATCCCCAAATGCTTGCATGCACACTGCAGTGGGTGAGCTGATTCAAGATGCTGAGAGTATCCACTTTTAGGCAGACTCATTTGTCCACTGAGAAAAGACTAGTTATGCATCATCATAAATCATCTGCTGCAGCTATTTGTTCATAATGCTCCATCCATTCCGCCAGGATGCGTTTTTCAGCATAAAGGAAGGTTCTGTATAATCCATACTGGATCATATGTGAGTCAATTGGTGCAGTTGTTTAATAATGTATCGGTTGTTCAGATATAAGAATGCTATGTTTTTGGGTCGTGTGCAGTGGGTTTTTAGAGCTTTTTCACTAAAAGCAGCTGCCTGCTGTGAGAGTGAACCACAACAGTGAAGCTGCAGAGCCGACGGATAAACGGTGAGCTGCAGATTCAGGTGTTCAACACAACGGCTGACCTCCTTCCCATTGTCACACTGTTTTCTCATTTGTCATTTCATATGTTGTTATTATAAAAAAAAAATGTATTTGTAATTGCTTTAAATAAAAGTATGTCAGTGTTATCAGCAGGTGAGATGTGGTTGAAGCCAGTGGAAAAAGCAAGTAAGTGAACTTTGAGTTAAAGGAGTAGCTTGACATTTTGAGAAATATGATTATTGATATGATCATTCACCTTTTTGCAGAGAGTCGGATGAGAAGATTGATACATCCCCCCGTACAATATGATGCCATAACCAGGAGCTGGTTAGCTTAGCTTAGCATAAAGACTGGAAATAGAGGGAAACAGCTAGCCTGGCTCTGTCCACCAAATCACCAACATGCAAACTCCACACAGAGAGAAGTGCTAACCACTGCACTGCTGTGCTGCCCAACCCACGCCCACAGATCCGTAAAATAACAGATGATGGATGCTCTGTTTGTGCAAGTTCATTACCAACATACAGCGTGTAGATTTTAGGGAAAACATACTTTACTCAGTGTCTCAGAAATGTGTGTTCTACTCATGAACTCACAGTAGAAATGAGAGAAATTCAAGATAAAATTGAGTGTTATGCATCAGCCCAACGACATTTGGATTTGCATAATTTTTTACTACAGTTGTCTTATGTTGTAGGTGTTTCGCAATTTAAATATCCAATTATAAATGGTGGCATTTCTGAAAAGAAAACATACTGGCAATAATTGTGAGAGATGAGATGAAAATCTTGGAAATGGCATATTACCATGACAACACAGCTATTGTCTTGTCAAGGTTGCAGTGTGTGGAGTTCAGTGGCAACAAGACGAGACCCTGGCTGTTGTTCTCCACCAGGAATGATTGAAATAAATCCTCTATTTTCTACAAGCCATTATTTACCACTAAAATCGAGCGGACTCGTTCCCTGAAATTGCACAGCCCAAAAATCAATATGGCGTTCCCTTACTACAGTCCAAAGTGCTTCCAAATACAGTAAAGGAATTTATATTATTCATGAGCTGCAGGTTCACACAAGGCCAGCAGCTCAGCCCAGACTCCTTAATGGCTGAACCACCCTTCATCACGGCCGAACCCGCCCTGTGATCCCAACTTGGCAGTCACTTAGACCAAAGGATTGAGACTCCTTTGAAATATTCAATAATGCATTAAGGATCAGAGAGAAGTCAGCTAATTATGTTCACACACATACTCTCTCTCCCTCTCTGTTTCTCTTTTACATACACGCGCATACACACACACGCACTCATAAACACACAGAGTGAATCTGGAGGTAGTAATTAAGTATTTTGCATTCCAACAAGCTGTAATGATGTCAGGATTTTTGTGAATGAAAAAATGAGTGTTTGGATACAGCCTGCGATGACATGCTATTCAGCGTCTCTCTCTTCCGGTGTGTGTATGTCAAGGCTGGTGGATGTAGTATTAAGAAAAAGAACATGTGTATGTGTGTTTTTCATGCTTGGGTGTATGTGTTTCCCTCAGAGTAAGAGACAATAATAACCCATCTCAAGGCGACCCATCAGCCTGAAATATTGATGCCTCTGCTGCAAGGCTGCTGGCTGCCGCAGCAGGTTACAAGGACACTTCCAGTGCCTCATAGAACAGCAGGCAACCCCCTCCATTAGCAGAGAGATGCTGACCTCCCAGACTGTGCAGCAAACCATGGTTGCCCCTGCTCTGTCAAAGTCTGTCTGGCTTCTTTAAGAGTATAGTGCTGACATATGACTTCATTGAAAGATTTTAACATTTCAATCCATTTCTTTTCAGGCTAATGGTGCGTTCAAGTGGTGTTCAACAAACTAAGAGAATGGGCTTTCCCAGAGAGGTAGAAGAAAACAGTGCGGCCTGCACAGGCAAGTCTTCAAACTATATAAAGAAAACTAGGTATCCCAGTTTCTGTTGGTTAGATTATCAAAGTAAATCAGAGAAGGCAGCCAGACTTTCATGAACGTATCATTGTCTCCCTTCAAGGTGTCTTTTATTTTGTCCAACTCAAATTGTACAAGCCAGCCCGTACCTACTGCATGAAGAAGAAGAGCGTACTTGTGCTAAAACTGCACCCCACATATCATTAGAAAGAGGTGTGCCAAGATCTTGATCCCAGAGGGTGCTAAGGCTAGCCACAGGCTGAGGATTCATATTGGCTTGTATATCATAGATCCCTGTGATGGCGCCTTTGAGACTAGCATCTGTGGCTTAAAGAATATTTATTGCTGTTGCCGGGGTTATCTCAGGGAAAGGGTAGCTTGTAGCTCTTCTGCACAAAATACCTAATCTGTAAATGATGGTAGAAATGAGAGTGGGGGAGGTTAAGATTTTCTGCCAGTTGATTGAATGACGCAAATACCCCAACGAGGTATAAATCTCAAATTCCGTTCCCATGCCATGCACGAAAAGACAGAGCTGAGATGGCTGGGAGAGGTGGTTTGACATAATAGTTGCCATTAAGAAGGCTTTTTGTTGTTATCAAATTGTTTCCTAAATGGAGACCATATTCTGATTGTGTGAGCTACAGCCGGTGTGTTGTGTGATGTACCATTTCCCAGAGGTACATGGGGAATAGAGTATAGGATGATCATGACTTTAATACTTGATCAACAGATACTCTATTTCAAGCTGACGCAACACTGGACCTGATGATGATTTTCAGTATTTGAAATGACAGGCCAAAGATGCTCATGCTCACACACACGCCACTCTTAAATTTTCTACACTCACATCCTCTCTCTCTCTCTCTCTCTCTCTCTCTCTCTCTCTCTCTCTCTCTCTCTCTCTCTCTCCCTCTCTCTCTCTGTTTACCGCTCTCCATCCAGCTCAGTGGATCAAACGGGCGTTCAAGCTTTCATTCTACAGCTAAATGGATCACACACGCCTTGTTTTCTCTGTAATTATCGATTTCTAAGTGGCCTTCCTAGCATCATCAGTCAGACCCTCCTTCAAGTACAGCAATTATTATATTACTGTAACCATGGTGATTTATTTGCTGTGTGATTTGCAGTGGAAATGTATTTAGGGATGAGAGTGGGCGGAGGATCAGCATGTGTGTGTTTGTGTGAGTGCGTTTGTGCACGACTAGTGTGGCTAAATCAATTAATCACCTTTGCCAGCACACACCCTTGCACACTCACATGTATACTCTGACCCCTGAGCCTGAGACACGGTCCTGACTATAGCTGAAGTGTATTCACACAGGGCTCTGACTCTTATTCTGCTAAACTGTCTGATTTTATTATGAAATGTTCTATATCACTGGTGCAAAAGCTTGTCGTCCAAAACGCCAATAATGGGTTGACTGCTCCATCTAGTGGCCACGGCTGGTGGACTGCAATGCACCTGGAAGTCTAATTTTCCAACCACAGAACATGACTGTGTTTTTAAATCAACTGTGATTAAAAAAAAAAAGAAAAAAGAAAAAGAGAATACACATAAATACAAGTGAATGTCACATATTTTCAAGAGCTGACAGGCCACACAACACACACCTCCCACACCGCCCCCCCCCCCCATCATTCTGGCAGATAATCGTACTTTTACTAATGTTCTGGAAACGACATGGTATCTTGCCCTTAGAGAAGCAGCTTCATGACCTTTAAATCAGCCACAGGAACGTACCTGACAAATGTAAATGTCACTAAAAGCAATCATCAGGCTCCGAGGCTCTATTGTTCTTCAGCAACCTAATCTACAGGGGGCAGTTTAATCTTAGAAAACTACAGCCTTTCTATTCCAACAAATTACTGCACTTTCTCCTGTCCTTAATAAGTACTTGTATTATATAGTCTATCGTTAATACCTACTAAGAGCAGAGGTTGAATAATAACAAGCATGAACACATCAATATATCGTGATAGTCGGTGTAAGATTCTACATAAGATTCATATCAGCAGACACACATTACAGTGTTGCTTCATCCTAACTAATGCTGTAGGGTTCGAGGGGTGTCTGGGGCAATATTGGTATTTGTGATTTTGTACAATAATATTGACTTTGCTTGACTTGACATTGAATCAGACTTATGCACACACACAGTCCTTATGGTGGAAGGTCATTTAAAGCTCACAAAAAGCACAATGCCAAACATTAAACACCATGAGCCCTCCCCAAAACCCTGCACCTCATCCATTTCATGGTGTGTAGCGTGTCCTACCACAGACTGCCACCGGAGTGCAGCAGTGCACAGGGAATAGCTTCCATCTTGCACAGTCACAGCAGAAAGAAGATGTGAGCAAAGCTTATACAGTCCTGTCCTGTTAACGTCCACTACTTAGAGAATGAGAAAAGCTGGATGACTCTGTAGGTCACAGATGTTATACCAGCACACATACACTCATATCATTCAACGTCTGCATTTGATTCAGCATGCCTCATAAGCCATGTGAATATCCCTTCTAGCACTTTACTGACTGCTGCTGGCTGCAGGTGGCAATGTTGCTCTGTGA
This sequence comes from Seriola lalandi dorsalis, assembly GCF_002814215.2. Classification (NCBI taxonomy): domain Eukaryota; kingdom Metazoa; phylum Chordata; class Actinopteri; order Carangiformes; family Carangidae; genus Seriola; species Seriola lalandi. Next base: position 4,444,287 of record NW_019525485.1, on the reverse strand, counting down.
GAAAAGCTGGACAACACGCCATACATCCTTCCTTTTGTGAGCCCTTTATTTATTTATTTATTTTGGCTTCTTTTGTTCTTTTGATGAATGAAAAAAAAACAGTATAATAGAGACTTTATAGAGGCACACATCATCAAAAAGCTAACAGCGGCTATTCCTGACAAACTGTTCTTGCCCTGTGTAGACTAGAGATCAGCAGTGAGATGTTGGAAATTAAGAATACATTTGTCATTGTCATGCATTCAGGCTCTTGTTATAGGGTTCATTAAGAAAACAAAATAAATCTAAGGCTCTCCAGTGCATGAAAACAGTATATTTGGCTTCTTGAAATTGGGTTACAGATAAAAAAAAATGTGGCCCCTGCCCACAGCAGCTACAGGTGTCAAAACAGACATGTAGGAAGGCAATGGTGTAGAGATGAGTAATGGCACATACATCTCTCAAACAGGTTTAAAGCAACGTGGAAAATCCTGTTTTCTTTCTTCCTAAGGTGGAAATTTCCGCAACACAGCGGATTTACCAACTGCTGAAAGATATAGGCCCCAGCGCCGAAGATAAGCAGGAAAGAGGGATCATGTATGGATGGTGTGGCGGGGACACACACGTCTCACGCACACGGAGGGAAATGACTCTCCGGGGATTGAAAACCAGGAGGATGGATTGGAGAGAAAAACAGGATTCTGTCTCTGTATGAGGCAAAGGCAAAACCAAAATAGAGGTGCTGACAGCTTCCTCCATCCAGACCCAGTGGGAGCGCTTATCCAGTTTTGCGTTATGAGATAAGAGGGGGATTTATTTATTCAGGTTGATAGCTCTGGCAAACTTTGAATGATAAAGGAGTGTGTTTGTATGCTGTGTGTTCATCCACTCTCGGCGTGCCAATCAGGATTAAAGGTCGTGGTCTGTAGGACAAATATGTATATATTAGAACCCATAAATGAGAGGTGTGGGTTTCTTCATTTTCTATTATCCCTTTGTCTGTGGTCTTGTTCCCCTTTCATGCACCTGAGAGCTGTGATCAAACATTGTTCAGCACATTCCCATTAAAGCACATGAAAAACACCCCAAGAAAAAAAAAAAAAATCCAGATCAAACACAAAGGCCAGAATATTTTCATCCATTGTCTACCGAAAAGACCCACATCTAAAGCAGGAATAAACGGAAGGGGGGGGCCTTTTGTTGTGGTTATCCTCCTGGTAGTTAAAAGGAAGGTGTTGGGTTCACTATGGGATGGATCTGATGTTATTTCAGTCAGAAAAGACATCTGTTCTGCACTAAGTCACATCCGTGTTAACTTCCCTGGTGCAGATGCTTCCCAGCGTGGTGATTTATGCGTCTCATGTGCTGGGTGTTTGGGTCGGAGAGGTTCTGTGTGGTGCTGTTGGCACAGCTGATGAGGAGCCATGGGAGCACAGGCCTCCAAGAAACACTTTATTTTCATTTTGGGAGCTGTTGCATTTGGCTCGTGTGACACGTCCACTCATGGTTAAGAGGAATGCTGTTTTGGAACAACTTAACTTGTGAGAAATGAAACCGCAGCTTTAAGAAATGGTTTCAGCAAATGAATCCTTCCAGAGCTCTCTGTATTTTTGCAATCTTCGGCTGTGAAAGGTCGTCCAGAGGTAGAAGACCGGGATTATGAGATCTGCAAGCAGGCTGCGGTTTTGTTATGAATAATATTCTGTATGCATTAAATCCTATGTTTATAACCCGGCTTATTATAACAAATCAGTGTATTTCAGGTATTATTTCAAAGCTTTTTTTCATGCAAAGTGAATCAGACTTGTTTTACTTTCTAGAGCATTAGCCCCACACCATAGAGAACCTTCTACTACTTACAGGATATATATAATACAGAAAGAGGCCCACGCCCACATGAAGGACTAGATAATATGGCTGCAAACAGTATCATGATGTTAAAGGGGAGCCAGTTTTACACATAATGGTCAGTTTACTGGTCATGAGCGATGATACTCTGGGAGCAGCTGAACAGTGTGTGTGGAGCAGCTTTGACAAGTATGACAGGATAGCCTTAATGACATCATTAGGGTGATTTTGACTTGGACACTACAAATTCACAACAGATAGACTTTCTTATTATTACTTTGCTCTGTTGACTTGACTCAAAGTCTCACTTATTAGCTTTTTCTATTGCACTGTCTTCACATGTCATGGTTTTTGACAGCAGATGGACCTTTTGTCACACTACTATTTCCAGAATTGGACTTTGGTCAATTCCTGACCTTGGAATAGTACGTTTAAAAAATCTTAATTCAAGGTCCACTTACGAGGTTTATCTGGAGCAAACTCAGGAGGCTGGTAACCAAACAAAGGACGGTCTGTCAGCTCCATAGGTGGTCTCACGAGACCCTTAGAACTTAGATGAAAAACAAATCTCACAATAGCATCGAGTGGAAAACAGTGGAGATCAGAGACAGTGCAACAGCCGCCATCAGGGATGTTTGGGGATGCAGTATAGTGGGGTGAAGGTGTGGCACTGCAGGTCAAACTGCTGCTTTCCTCTCTCCTCCTCCGGGAGCGTCCCCAGTGTCTCTTACAACAGGAAGAGACTGAAGGTCAAAGCACAGACCTATTGTCTTCCTGCCTGTGTGACAGACGCCTGTCTGTCTTATTTTACTATGTCTGTCTAACACACACACGTGTATAGAGAGGCGAGAAGAAAGATGGATTAAAAGTTCATGATAAAGGGATAAAGAAGTGAAAAGGGGGAAAAACAACATAAACATTAACTAAAACTCAATACAAAGAAAATTGCGGTTGTGTTTTATGTAACTTTAAGTTACGGCAAAAAAACTAACAAAGACTGTGGTCATGTTGTGGGGACAGGGACCGTCAACTGCCAGCACTGCCACTTGCATGAATAAAAATTCACAGTGATAATATTTGTTGCAGGACTCTTGAGTTGGCTTGCATTACATCATGCAGACATTTCTATTTCTCTGGTCAGACAGGGTAAGGCTACGTTCAGACAGACTCCTTATTTTCCCATGACATCGCTGCAGGTTCACCTGGCAGAAACGATTGGACCTTGGTCAAGTTTTGCCGTCATGCAATGAAACATTCACGTTAGCTGATCAAATACATACAAGCACATATGGATTACTTTGTATCATCCTACTGAGAATGCATTTCCAGAGTTGTGAAATTCTGTCTGGTTGTATTATAAGCCACCATGCAGAGTTCTGACACCTAATAAGCCTTCAGACTAATGGATGTATTAACCAAATTGGCCCTGTGCTTTTTGCTTTTAATACAGAGCTATTTTGGGTCTGAGGCTGATGTACAGCTATATACCTAAAGATTTATCTTGCAGTATTGCTTGTTAATCTAGAATTTGAATAATAAATCTGTGTTAAAATATGATTAAAAAACATAGAAACAGAGATGGACAGATAAGCAGTTCCACAGGCAAGAACCTAGTCAGCAAGAGGTGGTGGCACACAATCAGACAAGCAGACAGTTCTATAGCATTACAGCCACCGTCACTCCTCAGTCTATTATCTTGCCCCCATAAAGCCCTCAGCAGTACAACTTCACAGGCATTTCCTCCCTGTGAAAGACGCAAGTGGCCTCCTTGATAAGATAAACTGCAGAAAATAAAGACACGGCAAAGCGTAGCCTCTTTTAGCTTCTCCAGCCAAACAATTCAAACGTCTATTTTAGCAGATAAGGTCGCGCAGACAGACCGCCCCACCCCTGAAACCTCAGAGACACACTCTCGTCCCTTTGTGCCCTGATAAAGGAGACCAGTGGATGCATGTAATCAGCATATTATTGATAGTCTTAATGAGAAAGGCTCTGAGTCACTGAAGCCATTAGCTAGGATAAAAGAGGCTTAATTGTTTTGTGTGCGTGTGTGGGTGCACGTGTGCGTGCTTTATGGCGTGCACGTGTGTCTGGGCTAAGACCAGGCTAATTAAATCCATTTCCTTCGTTAGCAACTTTTTTCTCTATTAATTAAGAGGGTTAATTATGGGCCTGGACAGAGGTCACGTGCATGTTTGTGAGTATGTGCATTCCCCCAGAGCAGACACAGATGTATTATTACAATCTGTATCAGAGGCATATAATAACACAATGAGCATTCATGGCTTAAATTAAACAGCCTTTGATATTTATTCAAATTTAAAGGAGTGAATGTTTTATGTCAGATAGTATCTCTAGTAAATGATAGAGATGTCTGCCTCGAATTTCAAAGGTTTCCTGTAATAACACAGCACCGTCTCTTTGATAAAGGTCCCATATGTCTGTCTTTGTTAAAAGAAATAAATAAAAATGCTCATAAATCCACTCTCCAGTTGAAAATAACTGCAGTTTTCTTGTCTCGAGGAGGAATCCACATGTTGTGGTCCGTTGTCAAAGGCATCAACCAACAGGTCTGGTGTTAATACCAACTTCTGTCATCACCACCAGTGTGTGGTACAAGTGGACGTCTGCAGCATACCAATGGTGTGGAACAATATTCCCCAGCACGCTCCATCTACAGCAATAATATCGTTAAGGCTGCCAGACATGAGAGGACTCTCTCCCTGCCTGCCACTGGACACACACCATTACTTTTGATGGTCCATGTGTCTGTGTGTGTGCATGAGAGTAGAGGCGCACGTGTATGTGTGTTGGCTTGTGCCCTCGGGGTCACACATCCTGTCGGAGAAAATGGCTGATTCAGGACCCGGCCATTTTGCTTGTCAACTTGGGTCCATGCTGCCATAACCGTTAGACATCTGTGGGTGGGCGATCATCTCCACTACTATGATGATGATGATGATGATGATGATGATGATGATGATCCTCTGTGACCATAACAAGACATTAACACCTTTTCCACTCTATTGACTCTGTGTAAAGCTACAGGCGAGTTTTGTGTGGAAGAAGCAAAAGACACTTGTCTCAGCAGCCTGCATCTGAAAGTGTCTTCAGGTGTCCAGGTCCACCTCTGTGCCCGGTTGGTATCCTTTACTGTGAAGGAACCACACAACCGACATTATTACACAGTCACTGCCTTTCTGTATGTGATTCTGTATGTTTTTGTTCCCCCTCCTCAACTCTTCGCCTCCTGGACTTGTGAAATGTCCTGATGAAGCTTTAAAGGTGCACTGATCGATATTTTTTTATAACAACAAAAGGTCAAATATCAGTGTGTAATATTAAAGGGGATCCTAGCTGTGAGTAACCCACAGAGTATTATTATTGTTTTAGCATCTTTCAGCTCATTGTTTTGGTTTTTACAGTCTGCAACTTTACTGCTCTGGTTCAGTCTCACTGTTCCAGCTGCAGCAGATCAAAAGACCAAATAGCTAAAAGATAAAGTTAGCAACTAGCTGGTGGATGTAGGTAATGGAGCATTTAGCTGTTAAAGAGCCAGATATTTCCAGTCAGTGTTGGTGGAGAGCAACACAAACACTGCTAATGAATGCTAATGTTGCTCTGGATGTGTAAACAGGCAAAATGTTTGCTCACATGTTTGCTAAATGAACTTAAAGGTGTCAGTGTGAGCCAGTGTTAGCCAAAAAAGTTAAATATACTGCTGTAAACTGTCTAATGTGTTCAGCAGTGTGTGGAACAGCAAGAGCAAATAGTGCTTCCTTGCACTGTAAAAGTAGCACCTAGTGACCAATCTATTCTTGTTCCCTTCTCTCTGTCGTCCTTTATTCTTTTTCCAGTACCTGAAACCACAATAAGACCCTTTTTCCACATCCTCAATGACTCATTTTCGGGAGAGGCTTGTGGGTGTGTGTCTATCACTGTGCCTCTGAGTGTGTATGTTTGTCGCTGTCATGTGTCCTGCTGGTGCATCATTAGGTATGGCTTTTTATTAGCCTCTGGTGTGCCGGGGATGGGAGGGGGTCAGCATCACTCCGGCAGTAAACTAGCGCAGCCGCCAGCCCTGCACACGGGAACAAACACCCCATTAAACCAAGGCCTTCACATATTACTGTAATAAAAGCTCCTGCTCTCGCCTTTATGGGCTTTTTAATTATGTCTATCCGTCTTCCTGGGCTTGTGAGCAACAGTTCATGATGAGCCCCATTTCACGAATACTCCGCCACTGGTAGAAAGCTGGAGGGGGTGAATTAAAGGGAAGAGCCGAAAATGGCCTGAAGCTAAAATATGACTATTGTTACTGGGATGGTACTTTATGTTTTACCTCGCAGCATGGAGCCAATGGCACTACTTTACACTATTTCTCTTTGTTTTACATGTATATTAGTATAAAGATGGTAAAAATCTCATGCAGCTCAAGTGAATTACATGGCAGCTCTGTAGTAATGGTGTGTATTAAATTATCTCCCTGAGATTGGGGCGATGGCTGGACTAGCTGCAGGCTCCCTAAAAATTAACCATACAAATCATCCATGCATGAATTGAACATAAAGGCCATTTCAGGGTCATTTCAGACCTTGTACATGTTTGTGTACAGTACTTATTATTCACACTAATGTGTATATAATGGTCGCTCACCGGCCACCCCATCTGCCCCCCCCCCTTTAAATGTTCTATCAACAGCCCTGTACATTTTGCAAACCATATTTAGTGAGGTATTTCTTGCATCATGCCTCAAACAGTCTCTCAACAAACAGTCTGGTATTTAAGCATGCTGATTGATGGAGCAATATACACTGCCTCATTGTGTACATAGCCTGCATTTTATGACCAGGTCATTTTCTGCAAGGCTGGACACTACGACTTGACCGCTTTTAACCCTAGCACGCAAACACTTGGAGTGCAGTGCAGATGCACCTGAGCAACAGACTGTACAGATTCTACCAAACACAGCCATCTCCTGCAGAGAAATACTGTTAGTTTAACTCTGAAAACAACCCACAGAGGTCGAGTTTGAGGCTTTGAAATGGTTGATTTCAGCCTTAAAAAAAAAACAAAAACTATTAAAAAACAATATTAATTTTGCTTTGTGCAAAATGAGAGAGAAAGAAAAACAAGGCCTTGTACTAAATGTTTTATTGTCTTCAATCAGGTATAAACAGCGTGTCCAGTTGGCTTGCGTAGCCTGCTGCAAATGACAGCACCCATAAAAACTTGCAACACCACAGCCAGTGCTGCACCCACTCCACACAGCAGGGCTATCGATGGATAAGAGGCTGATGGAGAGGAGAGAGAGCAGAAGACAAACATTATCGGCCCTATTAGTCACAGTATTTAGCATTAGTGATTAAGAAACAGTGAATTTGAATGTATTTTCCAGTTATACTGTTACATGTGTGAAAAACCACCAGTGCACGTCTTACCTGCTTGAATCACTTCATGTGTCTGGAGCAGAGAGACCGGCTCTGGGGGAAACTCAGACACCTCCGTCAGCTCCTCCAGCAGGATGGGGCCCAGAGCAGCCGTCCCCTCCCACTGCAGATCTAGAGGAAGACCTTCCAAGTCCAACAGGGGGGAGGATAGCAGGGGGAAGAAAAATCTACTTAGTGCATTTAGTCAGCTGAGTCAACCATTCACGACACGACTGATTGGTTGGACAATTAAAGGGATTAACTCAAAATCAATCCTCCCAAGATGCATAAACAGCATGTGTGCCAACTGAAAGCAAGTAAGCTTGTCTAAACATGGGCGGAACCTCTGCTCATCTATTAGTGTGGGGGTGATTTAATTCACACTGGGTTCCTAAAAAAAAACCCACTTCTAATATAAAAAGGTGAGGTTTGCTAGATTAGGACCATGCAGGTCAGTTTGGCCTGATCACATAAAAGTACATTTTTTGTGATAGTCTTTTAATAACCGTAATGTAAGGGCTCCGTAGGGATGGTATCAAACCCCCCTCCGGCATGGGTTAGCATCAAATGTTGAGGATTCATGTTGTGTGTAATGTGATGTTGCTTCTGTAAACTGTACCAGCATCTGCTGCCAGGCTTCTTTTCCATCTCCGCTCACTGCAGCTGGTTTCACAGCAGCTACACACCTTATTGTCTCCACCTGATGCCACCCATCTGTCCAGAGCCAAAAAATGTATTCGGTTAAAGAGAGAGAGAGAGAGAGAGAGAGAGAGAGAGAGAGAGAGATAGAGAGAGGCTGAGCAAAGCTTTTCATAGCATTAAAGTCATGGTGATGCAGGAGGAAAAAAAAAAAAAAAAAAAAAAAAAAACACCCATCCATTTGTAGGAACTAACCTGTTCGCCTCACTCAGGAATGAACACGCTTTGCGTTGCGAGTCGACAGGAACAGAGACCGTTGTTGCTTTCAGATGGCACGTGATGTAGAGCTTTAAAGTTACATGCAGTATTAAACATGGATTACCACAATGCAAAATATTGCACAGGCTACATCTCTACAAATTTACATCAAGTTCCCCACATGCTAGCTTCACTAAACACACACTACCTTAAAATTACTGGATTCAAATATTTCAATTTCTATCTGAAACCTTACACATGCTAACATTGCTAGTATGTACAGTGTTCTGACTGTACTCAACAGGAACCCACCCAGTCTTACTGGAAGATGTAAATATTTCTGAGAGGGAATTTAAGCTCAATTATTTCACTTTGCATCCCATTACAGTCCATGTTGTACTGCTGAAACTATAGTGCATGATTATGTAAAACTTATATGTACATATATATGAGGCTTTTGTATTGTGCAATAACTACGTTTTGCACCGTACTCTTAAAAAGGCAATTAAAGTCACTGATGGATTTTTAAAGCAGTGATTTGCATTTAGAATTTATTTGGCTAAGATTCATCCAAAGCAGTAATGTACAGATGCACAAAAGGTTTTTCTGAGTTGACACTGGTTTATATTAAACGGCACAGCTCCATTTTAGCTTATTCAGTCCATCATAGTTACCGAGCTTAACGTTACCTAAGACTGCGTTCATTCCCTCAGTTGGAAAGTATTTGAACTCCTAAGCCTCCGAGGACAGTGTCACCATCAAATATCACTTATAAATGTATATATGACGTGCCAACTTAGCAAGTAAGAGACTAACAGAACACCAGGAAAAAAAAAAAAAAAAAAAAAAAAAAAAAAAAAAAAAAAAAGGTTAAAGAAACACCTTGACTGCTGCAAAACACACCAGATGGCTGAAATAGAAAATCTGCCTAAAAAGTCAAATGTCTACATGATCAGTAGTTTTATTAAAGTGTATAAAAAACACATCTCACACTCACTGTACTTACTGAATTCCTGTGATCTTGGTTGAACCTGAAGGCTTTCAGCAGGAAATGAAGTTTATCCTCTTGGCTCCTCTGCATGAAGTAAGACTTGGCTCCTGTCAGCTTAGCATCAGTTAAACACCTTATATGGCAAAACACAGGCACTGGGATCATATTCATAAACACATTCCATCTCTTTGCAGGACAATCAACGCTTGATATGTATTTTTCAAACATAACTCTTGATTATTATGACCGGCTGACTCTTTTAGACAAACACATCCACTTGACTGTTTATATGCAGTGTCTGTTTGCGGCCTGTTCAAGTACACTAATCCACAGCTTCTCACCCATGATTACTGATGAAGGGGTATCTGGGTTGGGAACTGGGGTCGGGGCTCACAGTGGCCACACAGCTGTCCACATAGACCCTCAGTGGAACGTGGTGACCCTGGAGGACCGCTGCCTCAATGTGCATCACGTCACTCAGGAAGTAAACACTGGAAGGCCTCTGCGACTGCCAGTCCTCTAATTAAATACAGAAGGGAAAAAATATAAGTGGAAAAGTAATGCCGGGGCCATCAATCTGATTAGATGATGCCCATGGGGGGGAAGAGAGGGTCAGCGCAGCAGCAGGGAATAGAATATAGGTACAGAAACAACAAGAGAAAAGGACTTTAAAGAAGGCAATAAATGGATTACATCATCATTAACCTGGGTAAGAAACGCAGATGAGGGTCTGTGCTTGCAAAAACTCGTTTAAAACTTCCATCATTTCCTTCATAACTTCATATAAGTCCATGCAAGTAAATCACAGGAGATGCGGTGAGCTTCTGCAAGGCTGACTTTTCAAGATGAGCGATTTGGTGCAGTCACCGTCTTGCCGTGTGTAGCTTGGAATTAATTAGAAGACATAATCAGCTGTTTATTGATCTCTTTATTGTGCAAGTGACCCTGCTGGGTCAGCTGCAGCCTGCAAGGCATGTAATTTCAGCTCATCACCATGCATCAAAAGTTTCACTCCTGTTTATCAAGTCGCTGTTTAGCATCTTTAACAGTCACGGCAAAGTCTGCGAGGCCTCGAGTGATTGCAATTACGCCCTTCGCTGGGGAAATTAGTCAAACCGCCTGCCGCAAATCAAAGTTTGTGTTTTTTTTTGGTTTTTTTTTTTCCAGAACATCAGCTCTAAGTTTTTTTTATGTGTCCCCCACCTGTCATGAGATGTAGGGAGAAGTGCAGCTGCTGCTCTGCTAGCATGTCTGAGGCGAACTGCTTCCAGGTAGGCCTCACGGCGCCGCTGCTCACATAATGCCTCCTGCGAGGACAATTACAGGAAGGACGGGCATTTCACTGGAGAGGGGCTCGTTGAGGGAGAAGAATATACACTTCATCGCAAAGATAGGCAAGAGTAGAGAGAGGATGACATTATAGAGAGGTAAACATTAGCAGGGTCTCTGCAGGGTTGCAGACCTTTACCTTTGATAGTGGCATTCAATTACCACCTCAGCTTGGTTGGTCTTGAAAATGAAGGTGTTGGCAATGGGTGTTGGAGAGTACATCAGGGAGAAGGAGTATATGAGGGCGTCTTCGGTCATCTAAAGAAAGCACACAGCAGTTACAGAGAACACCGAAAAAAAAATTGCTGGACATGAGGCAGAAAGCCACGCACCGTCATTGTGCTGCCGCAGCCCTGTAACTTTGTCTGGAAGTGCAGGATGTGGTCAGCGGCGTCTAGCGCAGCGCAGCCTCCTAAGGTCAGATCACTGGGACGGATCAACTGACCGTTTCCTAAGAACAAAGAGGAAAAGGCACAGCTTAAATCAAGACCATTACCCCAGGCCATTTCTTTTCCTGGTCCAGTCAATAACACTCACGGCAAGTGCAGGTTCAACTACAGGACAAATAAAAAGGTTTCTTAATGCGACGCTGTAGAGTCAGTATTTGAGTACCAAGAATGCCCCTTCTCGGAGTGAAGAAATAAGAGGAAACAGTATTGATAGCCGAGTCCATAGTCTGTGCCATTTGCAGTAATAAGCACTGAGTGTCCCATCTTCACCGTTCCATTCAATTTTCCAATTCGGGCCTCTAACCTGGCCCCGTCTTTTACTGACATCAGAGCAGAAGGCATGTTAAATGGACCCGTGCTGGTTCCACACAAAAAACACAAACACACACACACACACACACACACACACAAAAAACACAAACACACACACACACACACACACACACACACACACACACGATCTATTCAAACAAGTAACTAGCAGCCATTACCTAGGAAGTTCTGCTTGACCTCTATGGTGACTTCTCCTTCACCGCAGCGCACTGCCACACTGTCAGCTGGCACAGGCACCCGCTGCTCTATCTTCACCAGCACCTACAAAATCATTCACACTCATTTACACTGAAAATATTTGGTGGACAGATTGATGAGACTGTGTAGAAGTAATAGATTAAAAAAGAAAGGTTTCAAAGTACTTTGGATTCCTGCTTGACAGGAGGGTTCAGATCTGGGCCTTTTAACAACTCTGGAGCAAGGACAGTTTCCCTCGGATCCAGCTGCTCTGAGGTCAGCTTTCTGGCCTCTGATCTCTCAGGGTTTTGAAAAGTTTGCATGTGCTCCACGAGAGGCCGGGCCGGTTTCTGCTTGCTGACAGCTGGGCTCCTGAGCTGGTAGCTCCTGAGCCGGTAGCTGACAGGAAAGCGACGCGCATCACCTTGTCCTGTCCGGTTTGACTGATGGTCTGCGGTCTGCGGTGATCTCGGCAGCTGTAAGCTCACTGTCGCTTCCTCTTGTGGGATTTGTGTCAGAGTCTCATTGGTGCTGAAGTTAAACCAGTTTTGTGAGGCTACACAAAGATTCCCACATGAGAAGAGAAGCACAGATCCTAACAAAACTGCTTCTCTGAGCCCCATCACAACCTCTCACACAAAACCCTGAGTTTTGGTGCGTTCAGGAGGAACTGCTGCTATGATCTTTTGACCAAAACTCAGGAATGGGAACTTGGCACTGGCTCCACCTTCTCCTAATGACTTGATTGGAGTCCAGCCTGAAGGATTCAATCTTTCAACCTTCTCACTAAACAGAATTGCAGAGTAGATGACAGCTGTTTGGCTGCTGTTACAGTCTCTCAACTCGGCAAAGACTCATGTCATAAAGAAATTCATTTAATTTAAATAACCATGTCTACATTTCTTGTGTGGAAAACTATGGAAAGTGCAAAAAATGAATTCTTTAAATGTTTTTGAGGCAGACAATGCTGTCTGCCAAATCTCCACTTGTCACGATGCTAATGCACAAAGACATTTATAAACAGAAACCTGCTCGACCCTAACAGTGAGTGGCTTTCACTGCCCTCATGAGGCAAATCAATCAACACCCTCAGGGTTTTTTTTTTTTTTTTTTTTGTGCTGTGTGGACTTGAGTGTCGAGGCGATGCGGTCAACAGTCTGCAGAGCTCAGCAGAGTCACTCATAAAACTGAGATTAATGACCATCTTCTGTGAGACTTCACAAATGTCACCACCTCCAAATGCACGTGTGCGTGCGTGCGTGCGTGCGTTGTTTGCGTGACATGTTACAGGAAGCAAGGGGCGTGTCTTGAGCATATGGGTTGAGATGCCCTGTTTTTCTTTCACTTGACCTGGTATAAATCTTGCACTGGTGAGTATTCAGTAATGGCAGGTCTGTTTAACCTCTTAATCTCTTTACCACTTAAGTTTTTTTGTTACACATAGAAATAAAGTTTCTATTCTGCACTGCTCTCTTTAAATATTCTAAATGTGCTTATTCTACCACTGAAATCACAGTATATGATGCTTTTGACTGAAATGCACCAGATTTGTGTACTTTTCAAAATTCAGCCTGATATAATTACTTTTTTTTTTAAACTCTTGGATCTCCACTCGAATTAAAAGCTGGTGTTTTACCTTATTTTTCTTGCTGTCAACAAATTAAAAGAGCAAAGCCAACTGTGCAGAACATAAATACATCCATGCAGTACAAACTAGATACAAGAATTCAATCACTCCTTTCCAACTTGTCTGTTGAACTCAGCTCCAAGCCCTGAAAACTGTTTTATTCCTATAAAAATTTGAGTTACTTTAATAGGAAGTAATAGTGCATTTGTTAGGCACTATTTTCTCTGGCGGATTAGTACACGTCTGAGTATTTCCAGCAGCAGAATGGTGTATGTGGGACTGACTCAAAATAAACTACAGTGCCCGCGTTGATGGTAATGAAGGAACATGACACCCAGTGGAGCTGTATGACACACACACAGTATCATGATTTGGATACACAGAGCTTTTCATGGAATCTGTTGACAATAAAGAAAATATAAAATATTGGCAGGTTTATTCTTTAAAATGATGATGAATAAAATAAATAAAAGAAAGCCATTATGGGAATACTTTATGTAAAACTCTCTGATTAAATTTAATATGGAGAAATGGTGACTTTGCTCTTCGTTTCAATTATTCTTTCTTTTAAATTTCTTTTAATGATATTCCCATCCATTAGTCATTGTACAGGCATATACCCTAAAAACAACAAAAAAATCAATGTTTCTCATCATTTACAGCCGTACTTGTTGAACTTTTTTCCAGTAAGAACATATGGATAAAAACAATAATGAGATTTCATTGAAAGAAACTCCCGTTCTAAACTCTAAATGGGTTTTTTAAAGTCACTTCCCCTTGATTCAGACACACTAATCTGGGTTGACCTACAGGAATACATTACAGCTCTTCCTCTGTCAGGATCTCCCTGCAGACTCCCCAACAGAGAGGCTGCTATTGTCAGGAACTGGCTTTTATCTTCTGCTGATCAGCTGCAAAACAAAGAGAAGAGGTGTGTGTATATGCGTGTGTGTTAGTTCAGAGGGCTGGAGTGAAATCAGTCAATCCCTGCCAGTTAGGCCCCCCTCTGCTGCCGATCTCTAACTTGGTTAGTGGCCTCTAATTTGGCCCCCAGAGGGCCCTAATGCGGCCCCAATGGGGGTTTCTGAAAGGGGCCTGGCAGCTTCTACCTCTGCTCCCTCACACACACACACACACACACACACACACACACACACACTGCTGCCACTCCCATCAGCTTCTGTTTCCAATAATCCAGGGATAGGAGGATGTAGGTAAATACACAGATCCTCTATTTAAACAATAAACACACACATCCTCACACACACACACACTCATCCCACATCCACCAGATGGAAAATTGACAACCGGGATGGGCACACCGACGACACAGATGCTCAGTGACAGCAACACACACACAAATACACACACACACGTCCCTCATCAGGTTTTGCTGACAGCACAAAGTCACGGGGAAAAAGAGCTCCATTTGGCCCTCACCGCACTGCACCATACGGATTACAGTTATGGAGGCTCATTAAAAACATGTAGTGGGAGATGGATTAGTTATAGCCTGCTGTTGTGGTGGGCGAGCAGCGTTCAAGATCAGCGGATTTCTATGCGTTTTGTCAGCGTTCACACAGCACTGAATAGATTTGCGTGGGACAGGGAGATATTTCTGAGGGAAATTTTGCCTTCCAACATGTACTGGCATGTGTTTTTAGAAGCTGGCATCAGTTGTGGTGCCACTGCTTAGAACTATCTTGGTATGTTGGCAATTTTTTAAAAGAGAGCAAATGTGTGGATCCGTCAGGAGGGTGAAGTTGAAGATGAAATATGGGTTAGCAAAACGAGTGAGGCAGGAGAATAATAAGTGTCAGAGCGAGAAGAGAAAGTGAGAAGGTCTTAAAGAAGGAGCAAGTCATGTGAGGGGAGGGAAGGGAAAGTGCAAACAAAGGAGGGGAAGAAGAAAAATATGGTTGGGGTCAGTGAACCTCCGGGTGAGGGATAACAGACAGCAGCCTGGCTGGTTGCTCGGCCCGTCCCGGTGGGAGCAACATGAAATAACAGCACGCCGTGGCTCTGATTCACGGCCCATCAGCAGCCATTTCCAACACATCTCCACACAAGGACACACATTCTGTTTTCACACACTCGCGGGGACACGGACACACACACCCAGGAACATGCAGTAACACACACACAAGCGCAGGCACCGGCTCACATACAAAGGAAATTCAGACACACACTCATGCAGAGAGGTAATGGACTGTTATTAAAGACATGCATCACACCACGTCACCTACTGACCACACACAAAGCCACACACACTCACACACACACACATCTGCACATTGCTCACACAGAAACACCGATGGGATAATGATCCCCTGGCAATAACAGCTGTATCATTTAGCGAAAAGCCACAGTGGCATGGCGAGTGTGACGGTGACACACTCCTACTCTGGAGTTTTGACATGAGCTAGAAGCTTTCCCAGGCTGCTCCTGCTCCGCACACGGCTGACCTCATTTTTTATCACTACATCCATGACATTTCTCATGAAGGGATCGTTGTCTCGCTCAATAGCCTGCGAGTGGCCTTTGTCACGGTATAAAGGTCTTCAGCACCGGTTGATTGACAGGTGTCATAGAGGGACAATGCAGCGGCAGGAGAATCAGGAGCTGACCTTTAGCCTCCTACTCCGCCCTACATCCTGGGCTCCAAAGTTTCTCTCAAGGGATTTACTTTTCATTTTCCCTGCTATCTGATCTGATCTCTCTCCTGTAGTAGAGCTGATGATATTTAGTTTATTGGTTGTGTACCTTCTTAAATTTAGTTTAATTGTGCAATTAGGAAGCACTTAGATGATGAATCGTAACAGTAAAGAGTTTAAATCTGACCATCTTTTATCACATGACCAGAATATCACAATTAAGTTAAACCTTGTGTGGTGAGGTGACAAATTAAAAGAGACATAGGTGCACCAAAATATTTTAATGGTTTATCTTAGTGGCAGAACTAAATATAGACATTTAGTATCGGTATGTGTCTCTGTGCATGTGTGTAAGTGTGTGGTGTAGAGGAATGTGGAGGAGCAAGGTGTAAAGGTGTAATTTTCTAGCCATGGTGCAAAATCAGAATACAAAGAGTGTGTCTTTACATCGTCTTTAAAGCCCCCCCCCCACTCAGAAACGTGTTATGATTATTGTTACTTCTAGCTTCACTGTGCATAATTACATTTGTGCAGAGTTTGACGCTAGGAGGCTGTTTTCACAGTCATCTGCTGAGTTTCTCTGTGCTCACCTTAAATCTCAGTTTGACATGCGTAAACATTGAGCAGGATTTTGTGACATCACAGTTTATCTGGAGGCCAGTCGTGGTCCGATACGCAGCTAACACAAGTGCGTTGTAGAAACCTGGAACCTCCCGTGCACATACAGGAGGAACTGACCTTTCAGAAAGATAGGAGATGTCTTGTGTCCAGTAGGGAAACTTTTACATATTCATAGACTCTGGATTTTTCAAAGAGGGAGAATTTATTTTTTATTTTTTATGTGCCTTTAAAAAAGGTGGATCTTTAATATTCAGCATTCAGGATGATACACCTGACTCCTGACCACAACATGAACACTTTAAAGGAGCTATTTGTAAGTTTTGCTATTGCTACATAGCTGAAAGTAGCATTAATAGCTGTTTACTTACTAGTCTAGAAGAAACAGTGAATATCAAAGTTCATTCCTTTAATCGCCAAGAGCTATCTCCAGCGTTGCAAAACATCACTAGTGTTGACTCCTGTTTTTCTTCTATTTCTATCTTCTTTTCTTCTGCGTGGAAGTGGAGCTTTGGAGCTATGAGGAGGTGACTGCACATCACAGTACTAGTTATGTAGCTGTAGAAAACTATCAGCGTTTAGCATGCTGAACATTAGAATCATAACATCATAGATTTTCACATGGATTTCCACGCAGTATAATCCAGGTTTCTATGGGTGTTTTTACACACTTTTGAAATTCAACATGTTTTTGATGTTTAATGCTTTTTTGCAAACCAGTGAATCTGACTATACTTAATGAAGGAGTGAACCTAGTCAGATTTCCTTTAAAATATCCAGTTTGACATCCATTCCATTCTAAAGCCTTTTCAGAGGGGAATCTGAAGTGTTATACATTTGCATAATGTGCAGCATCTTTGCACATGTCAACTTCTTCCGGATGGAGTTTCCCACTCACCTCAGATTGCCTGTTTATTAATTATGCTTCTTCCATATGACCTTTGGGTTCCTCTCTTTCCAATGGGGGAGATGACAGGAAACAAATGATCTGAGCACATTAACATACCATATGGTGGATGCTTTTAACCAAAGTGCTTCACAGTGCCACATGAACGTGGGTGGCCCCACTGGGAATCAAATGGTGTTACTTCCATGCTCCACTCGTGACCTCACTGACACTGTTTTATTCCAGAGTTTATATCCTCACAGTGTGTTTTAAACGATGAGGCTCCCATTGTAGAAAAGGACATAAATGGTGTGTTTGTGCGAATGAGGGTGACGTGAAAACCTGTCTTCCTTATGTGGGCATATAATATGTTGCAGACACACACACACACACACACACACACACACACACACACACATAAAAGTCTATTCTCTCTCTCTCTCCCGAATCTTTCTCAGTTATGCTGCAATTCAAGCCTTTTGTTTAATAAACAATTTGTCAGTGATGTATCGAACGCCAGCTCTAATTTGATTGTCTGTGAAATGTGTATGGAGGTGGCTGCCTGCTCTCCCTCTCTCTGGCTCTCTGTCTGCAGAACCAACAGTGATATTCTACCCTTTCTCTCCCCTGCAGGTGTGTGTGTGTGTGTGTGTGTGTGTGTGTGTGTGTGTGTGTTTGTGCCAGCAATGGGGATGCGTGTGTGTCCGCATGCATTTGTGTGTGTGTGTGTGCAGGGATGAGGATGGAAGAGCAATCCTTAAGGGTTTGCAATTACATCTAAACGGCATAATCAGACATGATGGATGGCTGTTGCCTTTTCCACAATGTCTAGACCTCAGCTCCACCAGCACAACAAGGTTATAGAGAGAGTGGGAAATGATGAAAGATTTGATAGTTTTGTTCTGCTTCAGTCCGATCAGAGTCACTTTTCCCCGCTGAAGTCCCCCTCTGGTGACCTCAGCAACATTTGGACATTTTCATCACAGACAAATCAACTAGTTTTCTGGGCAAAATGGGCTGAATAACTTATTTCTGCCATTTCACAGCAAATGGAGAGAGGTTTCGGTGAAATTGAATATCTTGTTTTTCATCGTTCTGCGGTTTAATCCTCTTTATTTCTTGTAGACAGGAAATAGCACAAGAAAATAAAATATTTACCTGATTAATTCGGCCATCAGAAGCTTGAAAAGGGCAATTCTGGGCTAAAATAACCCTTTGCATATGTTACTGTAAATTCTTGAATTAGTTTTCGTCAATAGGTGGCACTGTGGGACCAAAAGTTCACCACACAGCACCTGCTTGAGGCTTCAGCAGCTTAGATAAGAGCAAACCACAAGTGCAACCTGGTAAGTACAGGGTGGCAGGTACAACGAGGTGTGTTGTTCTGGTTCTTGAAGCTTGGCTCTTTCTTATCCCTGCTCAGTCCACTTCAGCACAGAGCCAGAGGAGGCAAAATGACATGGTTTATTTCAACCACAACAGCGTTGCAAATGAAGGCCTGAAGACGCCAAAGGGATCAATTTAGGATCTGAGGTAAGATGTTAAATGGACAGAATAATTGTGAGCTTTCGCTTTGGCAATTTCTCGCAAGGTTCTTGCAATTATCATGGACAATTGCATCCTTTGACTGGCCAGGTGATTTAATTGAAACGAGAGCAGCTACAATATAAGATTGCAGTTTGCATGGAAACTATTAATCAGGGAGAGTTTAGCTGCTAAAAGCTGGTGAGTGTACGGTGGATGCACACACAGAACTTGTCTGTGCTGTCAACAAGCTGAGTGGTAAATAAAAAAGGAGAGGTAGCTTCGTCAGCTGTACCTCGTAATTACCCAGATGGGCCGTGTGTGTGGCAAAAAGTGAAGAACTGCGGTCGGGAAAACAGCTGGTATATGTGAAGAGAAGACGGGAGGTTGTCAAGACACGGAGAACAGACATCTTTCTCACAGAGGCGTCGATGAATGAGGTCAGTCAGGAGCTGTCGCCACTCTCATTGTCACCAACGAAGAAGACAGGAAGGAGAGATCTTTCGGAGATGCAACAACCACGTTCCTCCTTGCTTCCTGTCAAATGAATCTTTGATTGTGCTTGTTCATCTTGGCACCGTGACATCACCAAGCTGGCTTTCCCACAAGAGCCTCATTACCCACAATCCCAGAGGTTGACAAAGATGTTGTCATCACCTGAAACGCCGCCATTTCTCTCTCGCTCTCTCCCTCTCCCTCTCCCTCTCCTTTCTCCTCCCTGTCTTTCTGCTTCGTTGATCAGGCAGGCGAAGCTGTCGCTCGGGAGCGTCACACAGATGTTCAGTAAGGAAACAACTCAAAAATAGACATGATCCCTGGTAGAAATACACATTTCATGTCCTGGGTGAGGCGGTTGTTATTGTCACTGCTGATGCATGAAACAGAGAGAAGAGAGGAGAAGAGAAGAGAAGAGATGCAGATCTCACCAAAGTCCGATTCTCATTCTCCGATCAACAGGCCTCTCGTGCAGCTGAGCCCACCTTGCATGACTTGAAATGAGCTCTATCCTTTGAACCTGTTATGTCTGCTTCCTACCTGCAGGCCGTCCACTTTTTATCCACCGTCCTTTGAACGGATCAACATATTTCCAGTCACGACTGTCTTTCCGCTTGATTTAAAAGATGAGAAAGACTTGCGTGAGGCAGTGCGTGGACAGAAGAAAAACAGAACTCGTCGCTTCATCAGATCGTTGGTTCATTTCTGCTGCACAACAAAGGCTCTGCAATGACGGAGGCGTGCGCAGGCCACCGTCGTGAACACGTGCAAAAGTCCCTTCCCCTGCTGTCTGACCAGGTCCGCCCTGATGTTCCTCGTAGCAGCTTCCCCTCTGCAGCCTCTGCAGCCCGGCCATTAAAATGCAAACACCCACGCCAATATGATCATTGACAACGCGGCAGAAACAAACGACTTTATGAAATCGCTGCCGGCAGAGAAATCACTCTTGCCCTAATGTCGGCAGCTCGAAGCTCTGACAGCGAAAAACAGAGCAGGGAAGAAAAGTAGTTTCACCCCCCTCGACTCTCCCTGTGACATTCTGAGAGATATTTACCTTGTAAAGATCTTGACATTTCGCTGTGCGCTCTAATAACATCCTGAAATATGAATAAGAGTGCAGAGAGTGGAGAGGAGCCCTGCAGAGCTTTTGTTAACAGGTATTGATTGATGCCGAGGTGGAAGGAAGGAAGGAAGGAGCGGGGGCCACATGACGGCCACGGGGAGCCACTCTTTACTGATCATCTGTTAACCTTGTCAAAAGATCTCACCCGCTACCTCTCACAGGCCTGGGAGCGTTCTTGGTGGTCATCACAGAGTCTGTGATTTCCTTATCAAAGCAAAAGCGTAATTCACGTCAGGCCGGAGCTGTCAGACAGCTGGGTCGATATTCGGCTGCAACAACAGCAGCAACAGCAGCAACAGTGACGTTACTGCTGTGAGACAGGAGCGACTAACTGAAATACTGACTATCTAACTTTGAAGAAGAAGCTGATGGCTCTCTCATCTGCACAGGTCAACCGCTGTGAGTGGTTTGAACTGCTTCCTGAAACAGCAGGGGACTCATTACTGCAGGAAAATAAATAAAAAAGTGATTTCTTATGCTTATGTAAGAACTTTTGTATCGACACGATGCGACTTGTTTTTGCAATTATCCCCCAGCCGTTTTATGTTGTGGTGATTTGACATACACTTTGATTATAGGTTTTTACTGCACATCTGTCTTCAAAGCGAACCGAGTGGCCTTGTTACGGAGCAACATTTTGAAGTGACTTGAGCTAAATTGGTTTTGAATTGAGTTTATCTGAGAGGCAGACGCCGTGCAACCAGGCTGCAGTTTCTGATGGCATCAAGGGATCAAACCAGGAAGTGCAGACCTTTGTTTGACAATGAAATTTTTTTACCACTGTCCTTATATATTACATGATATTGATTATATTCAGAACAGTTATGGATTGACTTCCCATAATGGTCACGGATTGAAAATAGAGTTTCATACTTTTTAGTTCTGTTTGAGGCAAGTTTGTTTCTCAGGCTTGTGCTCACAGGCTCTATAAATTTTCCACTGTCCATTCAGTTCCATTAAACTTAACAGAGGTTCATCCTCTGCATTTACCAAATGTCATGGCAAACCATCCAACAAATGTTGAGACACTTCAGTCCGGACCAATAAACTGGTGGGCTGGTTAGGGTTAGCCATGTTGCTGGCATGGATACAAAATAAAAAACAGTCCCTCATGACTTATGTAAAAGGCTTGACAACAGAGAACTGAGCGAACAAACAAGTAAAATATCATTTACAGGCAGAAACATAATGTTCACACTTTTAAGCCTTGAAACTGAATTCCAGGTACAAAGTTGAATGCACAAGACATTACTCGATATGGTATTTGGCGTCTTGCTCAAGGGCACTTCATCAGAACAAATCCCTGCTGAGGTGAGTGCAGGGCTTGAACAAGACACATTACAGTCCAAGTGTAAGACTTGATCTTGCTGTGATCAAGAAGAACCGCAGGGAATTCCAAATGAGCGCGTACATTATTGTGTTTTATTCAAAACCTCCAGGAGCTCGAGATGAGTGCATACATTATTTTATTTTATTTTAATGACATGTAATTTGTTGCACATAGTAGCTCCGGTTAATTTTGCCTTCCATGATACAAAAAAAAAAAGCAGTTTAAGGTAATTACAAGAGATTGTTTTAAATGGAAGATAAATGGCTTACTGCAGGCTGCAGCTGAATCAATACTTGACTGCAGTCTGAAGCAGTGCTGCATCATTTGCTGAAATTACCACCATTGATTGGTTGCTATCAGTCATTTTTAATTTCATTTTAAAAGACTGTAAGTAAGGGTAAAAAAAAAAAACTGACTGAATATATATATATATATACTGAATATATTGGTGTTTTTCAGAGGGATATCGAAGAGGTGTGACAGAAAAACAAAGCAAATGTCCTCCCTGAAGCGGCGCTTAATAAACCCGAGTAATGACCGAGCTTCAATTTAGTTTTATTCACTGTAATGTAATGACAATAGTGTTGTTTTTTTTGTGTGTTTTCTTTGAAGTCTGTACTGCAGTCAATTGTGTCAAAAAAAAAAATGCCTTAATTAACAGACGAGTTCGCTCAACTCAACAATTTCTGCATAGCTCACAGGGCTAAAAACTGTGAGAGTGGGACGGTCGGGTATGAGGTCAAACGCTCAAGTCAAATGCTGTGCTAATGAGCGTGAATCATACCATTGACCACCCACACGCTGTTGACTCTCAAGCACCTATTGATTTTTTTTGGCTCGGACAAGCTGTTCCTCCTCTGCCCACTCGACGACCTTCCATACTCATCTCTCTCTTGATCCTCCTCTTATCTTTTAATGTTCTCACTGACCTTTTATGCCTCTTTTTCAACTCTAAACTTTCTCAAACATGACAGGTCTTTGACTTCTGGACTTCTGCTCTCTTTTAAGGCGTGACTGCGCGGAGTTAGAGAGGATATCTGACAAGGAAGAAAAAAAAAAAAAAAAAAAGCTGCTGATTCAGTCCAACAATGTGTTCATTGTCAATCTGGGATCACCTGGAGGGCAGCTGGTCTTACCACGGTACTGCTGAGGTAATCAAGCAAGACTCTCACTGCTCCACTGGAGCTCCAGTGACACTTTGACCTCTAAAGAAATGCATGTTTGTGGAGTGGATGGGCACATGCAGTACCAAAAAGCCTACAAAGGGCAGGCTAACTTTAATGAGCATGCCGTCAGGTAAAACTATACAGCCAGGGCCTCAGGCAGTAGCATGGCATGGTGTGTTGGACAGGTCTGGATGCACCTGTGAGGACCTGGCTTCAGTCAAATATGCCTTATCTAATTATGATTAGAGCTTTTCTTTCATTTTTTTGGCCATTTGTTATTTCCCTTGCCTAAATTGCTACAAATAGAGAGATGAAAAGAGTCATCAGGGTTAGGAACATGACTCTGGTTAAATGCTAATGTTGCTCCATGTCTGCTTCGTGTGTAAGTTATTAATTATATGTGTAAACTTAAGAAGGAGCAGGCTTGACGTGGTGATTGACCAGTGTTTTATTTATTTATCTACTTTGTCACTGCATATGCTATCATTTAATTCAATGTAAAGGGCAGTGTTTTTTTATTTCAGTTGTGTATGTCTTACATGTACAACTTTATTAAAGAGTTCCACACTGGCCAAGGTCATCTCCTACACATTATATACTGTACATTCAATATATTTTCAATATAAGTACTTTTAAAGTTTCTAGCATATAACTTTGTCAACTCACCTATATAACATTATTACCTGTCACTGGGCCTGGTGGAGGTGTGTGTGTGTGTGTGTGTGTGTGTGTGTGTGTGTGTGTGTGTGTTTATGTGTGTGTAGGTCGGGTGTTGCTGTGACAGCCTGATTTACAGGCCATTGGTGTGTTTAATGGAGCCGATGAAGCAATGATCGCTCATCCAATCCTTTCTCGCCTTCCACCTTTTCTGCCTGGGCCTGATACCACCAGCCATCTCTTAAGACACACACACACATGCGCGCGCGCACACACACACACACACACACACACACACACACACACTCGACATCTATGTGATGCAAGAAGGTGGTCACACATACACCCCAAAGTCTACCCACACACAAATCCTGCTTTATAGGGGATAATCCAATGACAGCCAATTTGCTGGAGGGATATACTTTTTTTATTTCATTCTTTATTTATCCATCGCTTCTGCTTTTACAAGGCAATTTGTTAGGTGGCCAGCTGGAGGAGGGAAGTATTAACCTATACTTCCATTACTATGCCCCCCCCCCTTCCTCCCTCCTCCTCCTACTCTCCCCTATCCCCTCGCCCGCTCATCCTTTTAAGATTAAGCCGGCCCCCCAAAAAAAGGGGGTCCAGTGTAATCATGAAAGTGTCACATTTCAGCTGAGAGAAGAGGAAACGGTGGCTGCGGGGTCACTCTGAAATTCTCTTCACTCTCACTTCTATTCATTTATTTTTTTCTTTCTCCCTCCCACACTGTCTCCATCTCTTTATTTCCTCTCGCCCTCACTCGCTCCTGTTCCTTCTTTATTTATTTATATCAGTCTGTATCCCTTCTCTTTGCTCTTGTTACTTCTCGTCTTTGTCTTAGTTTTGTCCTCTTTTTCCGTCTTTCCATCTTCACCTCCATTCCTTTCCAGCCTCGTTATGCCTCCACCTCCCCTCCCTCTCCCTCTCTCCCTCTCTCTCTCTCTCTCTCTGACAGTGGTTCAATAAGCAGTGCCTCCAGAGTGGTCTTGCTCAGTCAGTGGCCAATTACCCAGTCACACTGCCTGTCCTCTGGGACAGACAGGATTAGCAGGATCTGTCGTCTGACCAGACACACACTCGCACACACACATACACACACTCTCACCCTCGGACACCTGTCACTTAGACGTGGACAGACAACCTGTGGGTTCTTTTTTGTCTGTGCTTTTTTTAAAGAAGAAAAAAAAAAAAAAGCTCAGGCTCCACCATCTTTTTCTCCAACGAGCAGTTTGACAGGCCAGTGAAGAGAGACACAGAGAGGCTGTGGAGAGGAGGAAATGTATGCTGCATCAAATGCATAAAAAGCGCGGTACAAGCTCCACTGGCGCAGGTGGTCAGTGTGCGTGTGTGGTGACCAGCGGAGCAACACTGAGGGGATCAGACCTCACCTGGAGCAGCTTTCTGCTTAAGGGCAGCTAGCTCAAGGCAACGTGATAGTCAAAGCAGTGCAGCCGGTGAAAGCAGCAACAGGAACCTAATGTCACTCACTTCTACTCCCCACCCCCCACACACACACACACCAAGGCTCAGCTTCTTCCCTATTGTAAGCATTTCACTTCTGCATGGCCCTGTTTTTGGTGTTGGGATGTCAGCAGCACACGCTCATCAACAACAAACAGTTTTGATAAGCTGCCACAAGATGACCAGCAGCGATCATACGATATTAAAACGCCTCTGCTTCCTGTTCCTTCTGTTTGGCCGAGTAGAAACAAATAGAAAAGGAGGAGGAGTCTCTATTGTTTAAAGCGTCGCTTCGCTCAAATTACAAGAAATTATATTTTCCCACTCATTTCATAACCAGTGTGGTCGGGCTGTAGCTGTACACTCAAGAGTTTAGAGTGTATCCCAGCTCTGAGGTTAAAATAAGCACTTACATAAGGTTAGGAGACCTTCGTCGCCATGGTTACAATAACAAACTGGCGAAGGCCCAGGAACAGCTTTAAAAGAAACCTGTTTACTGATGGTTGGAAATAGGGAACAGACAGGGGCCTCCTGTTTGACTCATCCACCCGCCCCGACCTCCTGTTTCTACCGGCGGCTCCACCCGCCAAGCTCTCCGCTCTTGTGTGGCACATGTGCTGTTTAGAGGGTAACACTTTATTGCACGGCCCGTGATTTACAGTTACTGTTACGCCCATGTTCCCCATAGTCATGTTTTCCTCCACAGTACCTACATTTAAGTACCAGTATGGAACTGGAAAAGTATTTTAGTAGAGCCTGATTCATACAAGGAAATAAATTATTCTTATTTTGCTGTTACTGTGTACAATAATAACACATTTACCACTTCAGGTTCCTGGTATGTTTTTTGAAACAATGGGTCTTTGATTTCACACAGAAGTAAAGAAAAGCACATAGGGGAACGGTGACAGTGAATCTACCCCTGCCTCCAACAGATGGAGCTTGCACGTGAGTTGTATGATGTACATCCGATGAAAGTAAATCAGGCTAATTAAGATTCAGATAATCAGATAATTCAAGAGTTTCATTCGTGGCGCTCACAGCGGTGAAATATTTCATGCTGTCACTAGTTTTCATAGGGGACGATTTGTTTGACAGAAAGTAATTCCAATAAAAAAACTTTTTCGCAGTTACATCGATGGATTATCCCGAGAAACAGGGACATTGTTTCTGTAAAGAGATGATCCCACTGAAGTGGATTTATCCCCAGAATCTCAGAGATGGATATCTCCAAAGCCTGGACAAATAACACCAAAGCTATCTGCACTTGATGCTAGAGGTAAATAAGAAAATGTATTTTTTCAAATTTGTTTTATTACCAAGGGTGCTAATGTTTTTTTTTGAATGACAACTATAAGCTATTTGTGTTCTGTAGAAAGTGCTGTATCTCGTTTCGTTTAATCTAAAAGGAGACTGCTTCTCTGAATAATAGGCGAAGCTTCTGTGGTTGATACAATACCAAAGCCCATTCTTCATCACAGATACAATCACTGTCCTGTCTCCAGTATGAACCGGGGCTTTAGTCAGGGCTCACACATTATTAATGTGTCTAAACCTTCCCAAGAATAACACTTGTATGATTATTGTAACTTTTTCTTTCCAGTAGAGAAGAGCTGCCAGCTTGGCTGTGGGTCCTTCGTTCAAACATCCTTCATGGTGCAAAGCCAAGATTGGTTCAAACCTTACTGAACTTCATTTTGAATTCCAGATCCTGAGGTTTCCAACGATACCAAACATGTCAGACTGAATTACAGTATGCACAATGATCCACAATACATGTAGAATTTTCCCTTTTGGCAGCCGTGTGCACGTTGGTCTCCCCAGGGTTTGAATATTTCACTAACCTTTTTTGTGCGATGCGCCGCACATACAGAACGTGTTTTTCTAACTTTGAAGCGAAACTGAAGACTGTTTTCAGTCCAGAGTCAGAAGGCTGTTAAGCTTGTCCAGAACCCAGGCGAGACTGTTTGGCGCTGGAATCATGGCTGCTGACTTCTTGGCTCCCTGGCGTTGAGGTCGGAGTCAGATTTGCCCTCTGTGGGCCGGGTCGTGTCGGTGCCACGAGAACTCTGCTCCGGTTCCACTGGTTCTTTGAATGTCAGCTCTCTCTGCAGTGATGACAGGGGATGGGAACCACTGTGGTCCAGACTGAAATATCTCAACAAATACCTGCCGGATTTATGGTCCCCAGACGATGTCCCTTACTCACTTTGCTGATTCCTCTAAAAATAGCGACTCCTCTAGTGAATTGTCACAAAAATCCTCTGGATGGATTAGCCTTTGGGTTTTATATTTATACTTTTGACCATCACTTCTGTTGGATATCATAGAGATACTGAATTTTAGACTTACAGAAACAAAGATGTAAAAATGAAGAAACTGTTCAGAGATTTGTCTTTCCTTCCCTTTTATGTCCACCCTGCCCTCCCAGAACGAAGCGACCCACGTGTCTCAGTCATTCAGTCGCCTATAAACCTTCCAGGATTTTTCTCTCACCCCTCTCAGACTGTTTGCTGACACGGTGGGAAATGAGGCTGGAAATGATCTGAGGAAGAGCCGGATTCCTTCCTCTGTTTCAAAATCCCTCTGTGGGCCCTTTTGAACTCGCCAGCGTCCAAGGCCGGCTTATCCAGCCGCTTCAAAGACACTGGAGACCGCGTGTTACATCAGGGCTGCGGTGACCACTTACGTGCTCCCTACACGAGTGGAAACAGAGAGGAATGTCCTCTAATCTCAGCCCTGCAGAGAGAGGCTTTCAAGTAAGGCCTGGCGCGTTCCTTCTCTGGTTAGGGGAGAAAAAATACTTGCAGGATTTCCAGCAGGTAAGTGGCACCCCGCCTGTCGTCGCCTCAAGGATCTTATACAGAGGTCTTACAAATCCCCAAGGTTCACTGAACTCTGGTGAGGCTGTTTTGGGATTTTTTTTTTGTGAGTGTGTGTGTGTGTGTGTGTGTGTGTGTGTGTGTGTTGTGTGTGTGTGTGTGTGGAGCAAGGTTGGGTGGATTTCACTTTCAGCTTGTTTTCTTTAAATTTCAAGAACTTGATGTTCCGTAAAAACATTATCATATTCCTCTATTTATCTCTACTGTTTGAATTTCATTTCCAATTTACCTTTTGAATCAAATGAAGGTAAAGTAAATTGCACCTGTCTCAGCTCGACACAATAACTGAAGGACATTAGGCGGACAGAAAGACGTGATCAATATTAGCTATTTCTACTATTATGGGATTTAAAGTGTACTTTTACTGAAGTCCTCACTCTTAAATAACTCTTGTCAAGTAAAAGAAAGCACAACAGACTCATCTGACAACCTCTCATCTATAATCAGTTTATTGCTCACAAGGGGGAAAAAAAGAACAGAAACAGTGCTCCTTACAGCAGCGAATAGGAGCCAAACAGCCTGAAAATTACTATCATTCCCCACCTCTCCTCCAAAAAGCTCTTTTTGATATTGACTGAATCAAAGAGGCGTCTCCAAGTAATTAAGTAAATTATGGCGCGGGCAGAATTGTAGACTTGGTTGAAAAACGACGGCGTATGGATTCCTCTCTAATTACAAAGGAGAGCTGGACAGAAATAGATCTTCCTTTCATCCTCAACCTTGGTGTAGTCTAGATGTAAGCCTGGACTTAGCCCCGTGATCGACCTGTGCGCCGAGAAACAGGGCCACAAGTTTATTTCCATGCTCCGACCGCTTCACTCCATTCATATTTATTCTATTTCCTTGGGAAAGTGCAGTTTGGATTTAGTGAGATGGGGAAAAGGAGATACAAGACAGTATATTATTGAATTAATGGGGATACATGTGCCTGGGATTAGAGGAAATTGATAGTCACAAGGTAACACGTGGCCTTGACTTTAGAAAAAGAGGCTATAAGTCCCCCCAGATGCCCCCATTTTTTGAAATTATTGGAATTTTTCTTCTCACATTTTATTTATCTGGTTGTTAAATTTGATCTCCCAACATGAAGGTCTAAGTGTTTCAAAGCCCCCTCCACGCTGCTGAGAGAGAAATCCTGCAGGAGAAATGCTGAATCCTTTATCCACTTATTTTATTTTTTATCAGCCTAAATAAGGTCATATTTAAATATATCCAGTCTAAATGGTCAAATGTATTTTGTTTTTTTCCCCCTACTGTGTCTCCTCATAGCAACTGAAGCATGAGTCATGTTTTTATGGGGTTGTGTCTGGGCACTTTCCTGAAGTTAAGGTTATGGAGAAATCACGGTCAAAAAACTGGTGAAATATTCAAAGAGTCAATACTAAATTGAAGCACGAGACAACACAGGTTTACTTTTTTATTATTTATCAAAAAACACAATCTCTCCTTTTCCCTTTTAGTAAAACAAAATATCTCTGTAGGACACACGAATTTCCTTCAGAATACATTTACAAAAAAAAAAACGTAGTATATTAAGGTAATTTCTATCTCCCTGTCCCCAAAATACAGAGGACCTCTGTGTCTGTCAGTCGCTTTGGGTTTGAATAAAAGCTCCCTGACCCAGATTATTTGCAAAAACATGAAAAGATATCAAAAAGACAAATTCCCCTTTAAATTGAATCAGTATGTTCATTTTAGATTCACTTCTGCTCCGCTACAGAAGGTTCACAGGGTATGAGCCCCCTTT
Source organism: Seriola lalandi dorsalis (assembly GCF_002814215.2). Classification (NCBI taxonomy): domain Eukaryota; kingdom Metazoa; phylum Chordata; class Actinopteri; order Carangiformes; family Carangidae; genus Seriola; species Seriola lalandi. The sequence continues at coordinate 4,414,664 of NW_019525485.1, read as the reverse complement.
GGTAATAAATAATACTTCCCTCAGAGTCAGGAAAATACTGTAAATCCACTCCCCCTCCCCAAAAAGCAGGGCGCCAATCAAACAGTACAGTCTCCATAGCAACAGTTATCCCAAATCAAATGGTGGAGCATCTAGCGATGTAGCTGCTGCTGCTGCTGCTGCTGGGTGGCGTCTGTCAAAAACCACACAGTCATTACCTGTACCCCTGTTCCTTTGTATCACAGGCAATCACAGCCTATTCACAGTCTGCAGAAAGCAGGGCGCCTTTTCTCTCCCAGAAACTGATCGAGCCTGGATTTTGAAAGAAAACCCAGCGTGAGGCTTTCCTTGTGACAAGTTCAGACCACTTTCTCCCCCTTCCACCTTCTCCTTGTCATTGATCAGAGGCGGGGAGGTGGGTGGGGGGATTTCTTTTCACCCTGCCGAGTGCCTCCCCGTTACAGAATCAGGTCCAGGCTGGTCAAGTGAATAACAGCTTCCGTCTCGCAATCATGCACTGCAGCGAGTCTGCTCTGTAATGACAGGAGTGACACCCTCATCACCAAAAATCTTCACTTATGGAGAAAGATTCAAATTGGGGGCATTTTGGTTAAAAAGAGCTTCATCACTCCATACTGTGCTAGCTGGAGGAATACAAAAGTAATTTCTCTTCTCCCCGATCCTCCATCTTCCCCCCGAAAGTACAAAGCAGTGCAAAAGTTCCAATAACCTGTGTAACAGGGTGATGAAGCTCAATTTTTCGACCAAGACATTTTTCTCACTATGTCATTTTTGCTTTGTTGAACTGCTCCTCTCTCGGACACTTATACCCATTTCTCATTTCCAGCACAGCCTGAGCTTCAGTCGGCTTGATGGGAACATCTTGCGGATGCTCAAAGCCGGGCTTTTCTCCGACCCAATTCTGCATGCAAATCAAAGTTGGATCAATCTGGGATCGTCTGATGAACTAATTATGCAGTAATTGTTCTGGTCTAGACCACTGATCCATTGTATGAGAGCGGCTCTTTGTGTCTTTCTAGTGCTGATTGAGAATGATAATTGGGTTTTTTGATTGGCAGAGGGGCAATTTTGATCTCCCTTTTCTTCTTTGCCCCTGCACATGTACATGCAGAAACACACCCACTCCCTCCTCCTTTCCCACACTCTCCTTCCCACCCAAACCCACCCTCTATTCATCCACTATTGAATGCCAGAGATAAATCCATCCTGCCAGGCAAACTGTAGGCTGGTATAGAAACCTTTAAACAGGTTACTGAGGGTTAAGTGATGAGGCAGGACCACTGTGCATTTGCAATTAGTGCATTTGCATAACTTAATTGAGTGTGTTTGGTCGATGGATTGTCATTAGGCTTCCCATCACAGCCAGCACATGCAGGGAAGAGTTGAGATGACGGGTCCCCTCATGCACCTACGCCCACAGAAAAGAACCAGTGGACATGCATGCATGCACAAGCACAACACAGCAGCTCAGTGTGTCTCAGTTTAATGCCTCTTTCTCTCTCCTCCGCTGACTTAACCGCAACATGTTCTTCTCAGTATGAGTCCAGTCATAATCACCATTACCCAGAATCCACACAATTTGAGCGGGGTCACGTAACAGCGACGCAACTCGACCGCGTCTCTTTGAAGGCAGGTCAGCCAAAACAAACATCTGACCCTGTTGAGAAGGTAATGATACCCCATAATGAGGTGGTGTTATTACAGTAAAGCCTTTCTCAACTTTTTGACTCTCTGACCTTTGTCCTCTGAGGTTTCAACCAATCAAACTGCCCCTCCCGCTTCTAATAAAATCCAAGTTGTTTGGCATGCAGTGGTGTTGCTGGGCAGAGCTTGAGGCCTTTGTCATGGGCAAACAGTCCAACTGGCCAAGTTTAAAGGTCACATATTTTCTCATTTACCTCTAGCAGCATGTAGCCATGCAGATAGTTTCTGTTCTATCTGAAAATCTACCACCGTCCCAACAGAATTTAATTTCTGTAAACAAGGACTGGACTTTGTACAAATTCCATACAATAATTATTCATTTTCATTCAAATTTCAAATGACTAATTCATATTAGAAAGTAGTCATAGTAATGCATGTATATGAATAAGTGAAAAAACGACACCTGATATACCAACAGGGCACACGCTTTAAGGAAAGACGATTTTGGAAATGTGAATTCGTATCCAGTGGCTGTCAGACTAAAATGTGACATATTGCACCTTACACACTAGCAGTGTGTGAGCCTACCATCACTCATGGCATGTTTGAGCAGGATACAGGCCTTTTTAACCAGGCACACCAACTAATGTTTAAGCTGCCTAATATTAAAGGAGCTATATGTAAGTTTTGCCATCGATAAATAACCAACATTAGCATTTAGCTGTTTAGAAGAAATGTTTGGAGTTTGGTGTCAAACTTCATTCCTTTACCTGCCAAGACGCCAGTGCTGACTGTCTCGTCACTTTACGATAGCAAGTCACTGCACTCCAGCAGAGCAAACTAACACAGAGCTCCATAGGGCTCAAATCAAGGTTTGTTTTTTTCGTCTAAGAAAATGTCCCCAAACATATATTTCAATGACAGGAGAAATCTCAGCAGAGGATGCAGAAAACCTCAGCAGCTTAAATGGAAACAGCTATTTACCTCTTGCAGTCAGTGATTTGGATGAAGTGACCGTTTAGAAGCAGAACAACATAAAACGACAGTATGTAATTCTGGTTCTACAGGAGGAGGTGATCATGGAGAGAGCCAGTGAAAATGTAGTGGTTTCCGTCGTAAATAGATATGTGTTCCCGGTCAAATTACTGGGTTGAATAAGCACAGAAGATAAGTCCATAAGGCAGTGCGGCGTACATGAGCCACAGGACGTCAGTCAGATTGAAAAGAACGACATCACTGGGACATTTACGACCTGCAGACAGAGGAAAAAGGTGCCATTTTAGAGCCATTACACTATTTAGATATGTAGCCTCACCAATGCTATACTCCCACTCCTCTGCTCTGTCTTTCATTTCCCCTGTAAGCACTTAAGTCTCACTCGGCCCCCCTCCCCACTTCACCTTTCCCAACCATTGCCTCTGCCTTGTTTGCTTTTGTTGCAAATGTAGCCCCATAATTGTCCAAATCAATGTTCAGCAGTCTCTCTCGCTGCGATTAGGCGGAAAATTAGGTTATGCGGCAGTTGCCATGGTTTCAAGGCAGTGGATTTCTAAAAAAGATCTCCCGCGAAGCCAGAGACTGGCATGGTATAATGAACTTAAATTAAAGCAACTTTTGTCTCATTGTAGATTTTAATTACCCAGCTACTGTCTCAGACAGAAGGAACGAGGAAGAAAAGGAGAAGAAAACGCACTGAGAACAAGTGAGGGGGTGAAAGAACGGGCGGAAAACAGGGTTTATGTGCCAGAGCGCTAATTTGATCCATTAAGGGATGTGTGTGTGTGCGAGAGAGTGTGTGATGTGTTACCTGTCTACTGAATATAAGGTCTCATTCTCACCCATCAAGGAGCATGGTGCAAAGGGCAAGAGTTGCGTCTTGTTAAACTCCAGTCTTCAGCTGAGAAAAATCTAATTAGTCTAATTAGGCGTGTGCAACAGTCGGAGATGGAATGACTTCTCCTCTGCGGCTTCCTCGCTGAGAAAAGTGAGAAAATATGTTTCTTCTGTGAAAAGAGTGTGAAAATATGTGCAGACGTGTAGATGTAATCGACAAATCCACATCCTACCTCTGACTGCGATCACCTGTAGCCTCATTTTCTTCCTTCGTAACCTGCTCCATGATCTTTAATGCTGCTGATGATCTAATAACTCGCTCCTGGTTTCTTGCCAATGGAGATGCTCCAAAAGTAAATGATTAACAGAAAACCGTGCTCATCCGCTTGCGTAACAGGATACATTCAGCCAGCCCCTGGCACTTCAGCAGCAGCTTTCCTGGAGTGTTTGATCACAGAAAAGGATGCATTTCTTCAAATATCTGCATGGCATTTAACACCCGAGGACTTTCTATACACACTCCAAAAAATGTCATACACCCGCACACACACACACTCACACTCACACTCACACACACACACACACCAGCAGTTAGATCACAGATGTTTCTAATGTGTTGAAGGGACGGTGACATGCAGCTGAACTTGTACAGCATGCAAAGGATTACATGTTTACATTTTGGGAAAACAGTGGGGTCTTACTGCGGCTCTTATTCTGAAGGGCTGTCAATGTGTAAAACAGTAGAATAGGACTTCCTGGTTTGACAGCATCATGAGGAATCTATACAATTTTTTACATAAAATCACAATATGACCTACAATGTACATTTTGTTTGGTTCCTGTCTTTCTATTGACTTTCCAAACATTTCATTGTGAATGTGACAGAGTCGGACTGTACTCTACAAAATAAAACCTGATAAGCTTTTCTCAGTTGTTTTGACTTTATCTCACACTGAAGGTCCTTTCATGTAAAAGGTTGAAATTCTACGTGAGAAGGTTTCATAAAAGATCCTGTGGGATGCTTTCGAGTGCTATATAAATCATGCAGGGTAAGCTTGGACTTAAAATGTTGCATTTGAATGAGTGTCGCTGCTCTTGGATTTCTCAGCTAGAAAAACTCTGCTATTAGTCTGTGTTGTGGCTATTACACTGGCCTGCTGCAATTCCATATTCCCCTCTCTGGACGCATCCAAGGAATTCTGAAGTATGGATGAGCCAGTCTGACTGAGGCACTCATGAAATGCACTTAACACCACGAATTGATGATATCTAAAGGTGTCAGAGCATCTTACAGTGGAGTTTTCCTTTTAAAATCCCTATTGTTGGACCCTGTGTTGGCAGATTGCTCCACACAGGTTAAACACTCAGCTGAACTGATATGAACAGAGTCCGACCTGGCAGTGGGCCCTGATTTTCGGCTGGGGTTAACACAGACAGCTGAGTATTTCCGAGGTCACTCGTCCAATAAGAGAGAGGTTCAAGATTAAACTTCCAGCAGGCTCCAGACAAATTCCATTGAAAGTGAGGATAGAGGTGATTATCTCTCTGCATTACAAACAGTTTCCACATTTAGACTTAGATACCGAGGATGTCTGAGCTGGAAATACACCATAGTGCATGCTCACCATGTTGGTTTATAGGATTGAAGAACATCAAAGTCTCCAACTTCCTCTTCCTCTTACTTTTACTATTCTGCACACTTCTGCTTTTACTGTACCTGCAGTCTTTTAAAAAAATCCAAAAAGGAAGTGGACTGCCAGCAGTGCTTCACAAAGATCCCCCTAACTTGTAGAAGTGTACTAAGCTCCAAGTAGAATATGCATCCCTGTGTGTCCATAGATCATGGTGCCTGATGATAGCTGTGTTGCTCTGAATAACTGTCATAATTCCAGACAATTTGGGCAACTTGTAATTCACAGGCGAGCGCCTTTAGCTATTCGACTGGAGCTTTTCAGCAGCCGCGCACAAAAGAAATGCAATTTTGCAGCATGAATATTATACCTGAGGTCTGAAATGAAATCCTCATGCTGAATGAAAGTCATATTTTGTGATTGCGAACACTATCTCACTGCCCTACTTGCGCAGCTACACAAACACACACACACACACAGAGCGAGAGCAGGTTTATATGAGTAATCCTTGCTACTGATTCAAGGCCTGTAATTGTAAGCAGCGCAGCAGGAAGTGAAGCAAGTCTCAGCTATTGACCGGCTTCACTCTCACACTGAGCTAAAACACAGGGGTGGTGGCATTGCCGCTGAGAACATGTCAATTTTGCTCTTTAGAAAAGGGGCACTGCTTGAAGACTGAAAGCAAATCAACACGGCTATCGACCCAGACAACCCAACCCTGTAAATTGCACTCAGAGAGACGAACAAAACAACAAAAACCATCACTGGGCTTTTATTGATGGCCAACACTTTGGGTAGCATGCCTCACTTCCAGACGGGGATAAGATTGAAAAGACTCAAAAGAAAAGCTTTGATAGACCGTTACACAGTATGCACTTGTAGAAGCATTTGAGCCCAAGGATGACTGTCAGCCTCGGTGTTTTAAATCCTGATCAACAACAGCAACACACTTTTCAAACCTCTTTGTCCTGCTTTTACATCACATGTTGCTCAACAGCAGTACAGGTGAGAGCATGCCCCTCTATTATAGAGGAAGTGACATCATAGAGTCAACAACTGACAGCAGTGCTGGTGTGCAAACACTGCAGAGCGGCATTGTCAGACAGCAGCTCCTCTCTTACATAGGGACAGAGAAAATCTCATTTTCACTGTGTGTGTGTGTGTGTGTGTTGTGTTACAACACTTGACATTTCTGACAGTGACATCTTATCGCTCTGTTCTTTCACATGCTACAGTGAGAAAACATGTTGAGGCCTCTGTCATGTCATGTCCAAAAGACTCCATTGTTTCTCTTTGACATAAAGGTGAACTGTGACAGGCAACCACCTTGAACAAACAGGAAATGTACCAGCCAGTGTGTTACTGCACCTGTGTGTGTATATAGTATGTGTGTACATGTTTGAATTAAAAGCATTTTAATACATATCTGTGGTAAAATAGGCGGAACTCAAGCATCACTTACGCTTTTTTCTGGACAACAGCAGCTGTCCGAGAACACCAGAACTAAACCTGCCAACAGAAACATTGTCAGTCATTCATACTTGGTGCAAAACACTATATTTTAGCAGCTATGATCTCACCTCACACAACTCAGGTCATCACATGACCCGAGCCAGTTGCTGTGTGATGCGGTCAAAAGCTCTGGAAAACCTAACCATCACCAAGCTCATGAATGATCCTCCACGAACATATGGGTCAGGGCATCTGATGGCCTGGTGGTTGGGATTTATAACCACAATGTATCTGGTTTGGTTTCTGCTGCATTTCCTGTGTAAAGGTAAAATTTCCCAAAAAATAATTGGAAAAACTTCCATGGGTGCAACAAGAAGAAAAAAAAAAGAAAAGAAAAAATCCTGATTGCAATGAGCAGGCACACATTCACATATTCACAATTAGGATCCACCAACTTCATCCAAAACATTTTTTTTCAGTCTCTACACCTGTTCTAAAGAATACATTACTGGCACCACTTAACATGATTTCTGGGTGATGAAGTCCTTCAAACTTTCAAAATTTCTTCCAGCAATCTCACGTTGCCACTTGAAGCTGCTGATGTGAGGAAAGTTGCCAAGTGCAGCTCAGAGGAAGCGACTGGAACAAGCCGAGAACAGGTGAGTGTGGAAAGTAAATGCAAAGGCAACAGCTAAGCCGTCTTTTTCCCCAGCCCCACACGGTTTGAATAATGTTGCATAGAAACACACATGTTGTACTGCTGGCTGACTGACCGCAGCCAAGTGCTGGCAACAACAACAAAGAGCGATGAGTCAGCAGCCGTGATGATCACACTGGGGAACATAACCAGCATCATACAATGTCAATGACTCTGCAAATACAGTGTTAAACCAGGTATGAAATTATGTTCTGTCTTAAAAATCAGAGCCCAGGAAGCAGCCACTGTAGGATTTCCTAATTAGGGATCATTTCTTTGTCCTTTTCCATCTCTCTGTTCCCCCCCCAAAAAAAATTCCCTCAAAAATACTCACCTTGTTTATTGGGTATGAGAGGAGTGAGATGAAACAAGAGGCAAAAGAGGCTGTCAGCCCATCATTGTTCCGTTCCATACATTTCGGATGAATTACAGTGGCAGCGGAAATAATTGCTTGTCCCAATTATGAATCCATCTGCCGTTGTGGCTTTCTGATTTGATGGGGAGAAAATTCCCGAGAGCAAAACCAAACAATGCCCGAGAATAAGGCACGGGAGCGTGTCAGCTGCCATTAATATCCATAAAGGCAATTTCACAACACACCTAATGACATAAAATGACAGACAATAACGATTAGGTAATTAGTATGTGTGATGTCTGTGTGAGTAGAGGTGTGGTGGCCTGTGTGTGTGTGTTGGGGGATTGGAGTAGGGAGGTAGTTAGGCTAATGTATCTCTCTGTAAATGCATGTGGACAGTTTACCTCATCGTCCTTCTGTTTATCCTATAAAATAATATGACTTAACAGGAGTAAAGGGAAAAGGGTCAATCAGGTTAAAAGAAACTACAGGACTCTAATACATATTTCCCATTAACAATGTGCTTTTGGATCCAATCCTGTCAGATAAAATCCTACCATCTCCAATATGATCCAATCGGATTAACCAGAGGTGTGAGAGTAGGTATTCATCCCCTTTACTTAATTAAAACTACAATATAAAAACACTCCATTACAAGTAAGTCCTTCATCCAACATATTTCTTAAGTATGTAAATTATCAACAATAAAGTATTAATAGTAAAAGTAATATTTTCATCTTTGAAGCACAGTATTGAATAAAGATATATTATAATTATTATAAGCTGTGTAGGAGTTATTCTTACAGATTCATTTCTTACAACATAAAAATGATGAGCTCAACTGCAATAACATGTCTAAGGTATCAAAAACAGGTAATATTCACTGAGTCAAACAATGACAAAACAGCTCAAAGTAGCATTGGTCTTTAATTTTGTCAAACTGTGTCACTTTTGCCACTTTTTGTATTCTTTTTCTGGATGTTGCTATTTTTTTTTAATATATATATATTTTGTAAAAATGAATGTAAAATGAATTGTAATGTGTATATTAAGTTTATATAAAATATAAAAAATATAATCACCATAAAGAAGAGACTTAAAGGTGAAGGCAGACAGAAAAACTGAGGAATATGTATTTTAGTTTAGTTTTTTTTTTATTATTGTTGCTCATTTGAGAACTATTAAAACTATACCAATCATATGGAACTCTGGGAACTGTTTTGAATACGAATAAATAATGAAATACACATTAAAGGTAGTAAAATAAAGTACTATGAGAGTAGTTGGTGTGTCAGTGGGAATGTAATTTCCTGGAGAGCCGGAGTCGCTGTGATTTCTTCCGGGTTCCTCTCTCAGTTTGTTTTGTTTGGGTGTATCAGCGGACAGCTCAACATGACACAAAGTCATACTCTGCGTCCGTAAGTGCCATTTTCCACCAACTTCCCTGGCGGCTCGGCTGAAAACAATATGTGCTCTGGGGATTAATTCAACTGTTTGTCTCGGTGAAAGAGGACAAGTGACTTCAGCGTATTTTCATCCTGACCTGAGACACCTGTTGCTCCAGTTTCGACAGACAGGTGCCACTTTCTTCTCACAGGGAGCAACTCCCGGTAGAGAGACTACCAAAACTTGGATTAACTTCTTAACTGATCGCATAAATTCTTTCAATTTACAGTTGGTATGAAAGTTACAGTAACTTTCGCCGACACCGCGGTGGTGGTTCCCTGTAAAGCTGGATGGACCGTCTGGGATTTAGTCGAACAAGCCACGCGGAGGTACCGCAGGATTTTGGAGCAGGTAAACAAACAGACAAACTGTCACTGACATTTTCCTTTACACTATTTTTGTTTATGTGTGCCCACAAAAAATGATATTTCATTCCACTCACATTTTGTAAGCTATCTCCCGTAACTTGGCTGAGGTGGGGATCACGTGACGTGCTTAATTGCGTGGTTATAATTTTCATAGCATTATAGCTAGCAGCTAGCTTGAAAACAAGCTAGCTGCTATCTTAAATGAGCAGGGAGGTTTCTATAATTTGCCTAGAAATAATGATTCATTTTGCTACTAAAATTGAATAGAGTTTGGTTTACTCAAACTTTAAATGTCATAGAAGTGTCATTCATAAAAGGTTTGAGACCTTTTTAATTTTCATATCAATGTCTTGCCACTATTTCTTAAGTGGTGGCAAAATTATATATTATAAAAATGAGTAAAATCTCCTGAAACCTCCCCCTTAAACATGTTTATGCTAATGTGCCTTTCATATATGGTTCTGCTGTATTGGTGGAGAGTGCAGCCACAGTTCAGTTATGTATCAGATACTAAACATTTGATCTATGACATAAGCAGTGTTGATGTTTAAGTAAATGAAAGAGAAAGGGCACTAATGTTGAACAAATCAAACTAATAAATCCATCACAATTGATCGCCAGCTTGCCTCAGGACACCACAATGCAGTGCAGCCACAGCACATTTTGGATGATTAATATGGGGTGTGACTGTCACATGCCTCAGCTCCAAAAAACTCAGTCACCTTTTGCTGTTGCTCTCTGCCATGTGATTGGAGTCGAACTTCACTTCTTGGGAAGTGTAAGAGCTGACAGGTTGAGGGGAAAGTGAATTTCCACTGGCATGAGCTGAACGCTTTGAACCAAACTGATAATAAGTCATGGTGTTATTAGAGTTAAGGAACCCCGGATGTAGAGTGTTGTTTCCCTCTGGCTTGTGTTGTTATGAATGCCCCACCTATAAACAAAGACATAAACCCCTGCAGTTTTCTGTACCCTGATGTTACAATCTCTTGAACATTAATCATTCTGCTGAACTGACCTTTTATTAATCAGCAGCTTTGTATATGCACGCTGTCCTGGCGTGATAGGGTGCTGATGTGTGTTTCCTCTCTGTGCGTATGTGAGGTGGCACTGGCTGCAGCCTCTGCTGTCTACCTGTACAATAGCTCCCCCTTTAAGCCCTGGTATCTCAGTGGGCAGGTGGAAGTTTACTGTTTGATGTCCTCAATGTGGCTGCAGTCGGGGATGTGCGCGGTGGACAGGAGGCTTTGTCCTGTGAGTGATTGGGGATTAGGATTGGTGACAGGCCCCGGTCTTATCGGTTGGCTTGGTACCCCTCAGCCCGCCCACGCACCCTCCCCCCCAGGGCGAGCGGAGAGGCTGGCTTGTGGGGATGCGAGAGGCTGCGGAAGCAGGGATGGACGGACCGTCTGGGTGGCTGGATGGCTTGATGGATTGCTTCCACTCTGTGAATGTGCACACACAAACATGTAAAACACCTATATAACCATACACACACACACACACACACACACACACACACACACACACGCATGCATGCATGCAAGCACGCAGGAGCTCATCTTGCTCTGTGTCCCCTGAGCTGTCTCTTTTCTGCCTCACTGACAGCCACAGCCATGCCCACTCTGCCCAGCGGTCCCTGTTGATTCCCACTGAGACGCTGTGGTGCACAAGCTGAAGTAGGCTAAATGTGAGTGTGTGATTAGAATGCACCCTTGATTGCTTTTCACAGAGCATGTTAATTAGGAGTTGTTGCTAGACGCTGACTCAGCAGTCTGTTGACTTCTCTTAATAGAGGGAGATCGTCATGAGGACAGTCCAGCTCTGTAAGTGCCAGCAAGGACTAAATACATCTGACCAGATGAGCCCGGCTGCTCCTGCCAGCAGAATCTACTTATCGCCCACATTAACCGCACATTTCCCCTCTCGCCGGCTCCACCGCTGACAGCAGGGACAGTGTCAAAAACCTGGGTTTAATCGCTGAGGGTGTGTTTGTGTGTGTTGGTTTATGGCCATGTGCATGGTGAACAGGATACTGCACAGTCTCACTGTGAATTGCAGTGATGGCATGTAGACCTTCTTAATTAGCAGCTTATTTTAATGTGATCTCAGCTGTGACTCTACATGTTCGGCTGCTTTCATCGCCTCTGTAGAGAAAACAGTTACGTTAACCGACAAAGCCTCTAACTAACTGCATACTGAAAATTACTTCTCATTATACAGTGTGATTTGTACAATATGAGTGTATACTTGCCATCATGGTGGTAATGAAAGATTTCCCCATATAGTTTCCACACATTGTTCGAGCACTGCTAATATGGCATATGATGAGGAAAGTAGGGGATTCTGGGATTTGTGTAAAGATTTGCACCTCAGGTGTTAAGATTTATTTAAGTTATCAAATATTAGATAAAATCTTAACTTCCTTTCTTACTTCGTCATCTATATAAAATAATAATATAATCTAATATAAAATTAGTGTCTCTTATAGGGCTCCAATTAACAGTTATTTTTCATTAGATTTAGTTTAAAAGAATGCAAAACAATAGTGAACCTGCTGACATCTCAAATAAAAATCCAAAGATGTTTGATTTATGAAGAGTGTGTGATGGAGGAAAACGTCCATAGTTGCAGATGAGATGAGTCCTATCTTGATAACAGCTGACCCACCTCTGTTTTACTCAATTACTGTATTAGTGTAGGCCTGTAGCCTGAGGCACCAGCATGTAGACTGCCAGTGTTGTGCGTTCTCAGGGGAAACGGCCAGGTACTTTTGCTGTGTCTCTCTGTCCCATGGTCTGTCTGTGCAGGTTCAGTTCAGATTACAGCCCTTATACCGACCTGACAGCACGCTAAACAAGCTGAGAACATTTTGCCCTCCTTCTCATGTGTGTAGGAGTGGAAGGTTCCAGTGTGGATACCTATGTGATGTGTGTCAGAGCTCAGCTATGCAAAGGGCATTTTTAAAGTTTAATGTAACTGTTCAAACCTGCTGTTGTTTGTGGCGTTGGAATTTAGATCACGTTGGCTGTCGGATGTGTTCAAGGAAATGGTCACAGTTAACCTTATCGATCCCTGAAGGGAAATACTCCTCCATTTCAAAGTTCTGTATAACTACTATGCAGCATCTTGAGGCTAGAGGGTGTTCTCTGTTTAGCTGAAGGGCACTTCAGCAGGACCGATGCCTGCTGGCATGTAAATTTAAATTAGGTCATCCCAGACATCTTGACATTAAAAACAGGATGTGATTGTGTATCAGTTCTCAGAACTTTTTAAAAATCAAATTGCCTCCCTGTCTGGTTTTACTGTGTCCACCAAAAATAGATCAAGTCCATTTATAAGCAGCATATAAACAATCAGGATTGTAAATAGATGGTTAATCAGTGCAGATAATTAAGAAAAAAAAATCAAGGTCATGGTTGGAGGCATTATGTTTTTAGATTATCGGATAATGTCACTGTAATCTCACAAAATATATTTTTTTCCAAGAATTCATATGCTAATTATGACACAATTTAACACAAATTTCTAATATGATAAAATGATGAAATATATCCAAACGGTCAAAGGTCAACTTCACTGTGACATCATAATGTTCTGCAAAAACACTTCTGGCTATTATTCAATGTTGTAACTCAGGAACAGAAGTAGAGGTTGTAAATTGACTGGTTGGCGGAAGTATACAACCATGAGGTGGTCATTCTAGTTTTTCAAATAGTCTTTTCTAAGTTCCTCATCTGCAGGTATGTGCAGTATTAAATAGGTGGAGTTATCTGTATAGTACTTCAGTAAAAACTTTTTGCTTAGTTAAGCTTGCTGTTGGCAGGAGATAAAGCAGCATGGTCCCTTGCTCTTCTTAAAATGTTGTGAGACAGCAGTGTTGACTATGAAATTGGCTTTGTAGTGTGTAATATACTGCTTATAAATGCTGAATGGAGAGAGAGAGAATGTGCCGAAATTGAATATTAGTGCTCTCTTTTCCCCAAATTCAAATTCTGTGTTCGTCAGTGTGTGGACATCACTGGGCTCATTTGTATTTAGGGGAATGTGAACAGTCTGTAGCCTGACTGAGAATGATTGTAACTGGAGAGTGGAAACACTGAATTGTCTAACATTAAAAAAGTGGCTCTGTGATTTCATGGCTAATACTCAGTGTGTCATATTAGATCGTTGCATCTTCACATAATTTATTTCTGTGGTGTTCAGGAGTAATTTTGGCCTGTGATTACAATAGAACGTTGGCGACTGCTTAGGTCAAGTTGTCTGTTTCTTGCTGCTGTCGTCCCTCAGAGAAAAAGCTCTCCACAGCTTTCCTTTCTCTTTCCACTCACTCGCACTGATGGACCCAACTCGAGGACAGCTCCTCATCGACTCGTTCTTTAAACCCTTTTTTTTTTTTTTTTTTTTTGTCACGGCTAAATCCACACCGTCCTCCTGCAGCTGTGTAATTACACATTCTTCTGAGGATCAAAGTGTGAAATAGCACCCCCACCACCACCACCACCACCACCGCAGCGAATTTAGCTTCGCTAATCGCCCTGGCGCTTCACCGTTCTTGAGTGGTGTCGTGTTTGCTCACCAGAGAGGGGGAGAGGGAGAAGAAGGAGCGCTATCTGTTTAAATGGTGGGGGACTTAATAGTGTAATTTGCAGGGAATTTACTCTTCTAACTGTCACGGTAATTCTCCTCTGGTATTGACTGACTGACTCCCAACTCCTTTTGTTTTTTACTTCATGGGAAGAGTTCAGGATACAAAGGGGAATTACCAGGGATTGACGACGTGGGACTTCAGAGGTTTTTTTTTTTATTCCCTTCTTTCCTCTCTATAGATTACTTTCCCTCTGAAGTGTCATACATTCACCCCTTTTCATCACAAGGTAGGCAGGGAAGTGTGTCTCCTATGGTCTTGTGAGTTCTGGCAGAGCACAAGTATAGCACAAGTACATCAGGTGTGCTTAAGCACGGCCTGCAGAGGTGACGCTAATTAACACTCGGGCATTGTTGCGCTCTAATCCACTGATGTGAATTAATCCCTCGCCCCGAAATTCACACTCATGCTTCTCATTTCATTAAGGCGTGTATCTTAATGCTGACGATGTGATGCCCTTCCCTCCTTTGCTGTTGTACACAGACACACACTCTCTCGCTCACACATAAACACTAAGAGGCAGAAGAATGCCGGCAGTCGTTCAGGTTGGACCAGTTTTTCTGGCGAGGTGTGAATGCTTTGCTCCTGACGTCTTGGCTACATCCATGCTCCACCGGTTTCAACGTCTCCATCCCACATGTGCTGTCCTGGAGTAAACTATCAATAAACACACCATTGCACTTGTCATATCTCATAATCATTATCATTGAGGAACCGCTATGACACGCAGGACAGTGTTTGCAGGTGAGAGCTAGTGCTAGCAGGCATCTCCACTGGCACTGACTACAGTAGCATTAGCCTTTGCCTTGCATATTATAGTGATGCTTTATTCCACATTGACATTCACCCTGTTTGTCCACCTACTCAAAGTGTGTGTTGTGATCTGATAGCAGTGCAGGCAGGATTTGAGATGACAGGGACACTCATAAATACCATGTGTGAAAGCACAAACGTGATCAGATGTCATTATCCTTGTAATGTTTCCAGATATGGATCACATGTTGAAGGTTACTTTCTTCCCAGCGTTCTCAGATGAGTCTGATCAGATTTAAACAATGCAAACTATGAGGAAGTAAGGCCTCCTCTTTTTTGTGAGGCCCTTACTCTTATTTTATGTTATGTTGAAACAACTTCATATTTTCACAGTGACAGGATGCTCTGGGCTCTGTCTCAGTGGATTGCATGCTTGTTTGCATATCATACAATGCCGTTGCATTGTGTGGAAACTGCAGTGTATTTGTATGCTAGTTGTAGTTGCGGATTACTTGCTGCTCTATCTCTCGGAGCTCTGGTGTTGGTATTATGGGCACTTCTGAAGAAAGGGAGGTTCTGGCTTTATTCCTGTGATTGAAGTCCCAGGCTTTCCCAACCATTTGTTTTAAGAGAATGGACTTGGCCCATTGTAAAAGGCAGACACCCTCTTTTTTGTGCCCCATAATTCACATTTGGATGCAGCGGAGCAAGAACAAGCCCATTCACAACGGGGCTCAGTGATACAGCAGAAGCTGCTCGCTGGGTCTTAGCCAAACTCATTCCAGCCTCTGAGGCTTATTGCCTATAGCTGTTAATTTAGCTGGTAATGTAGTCTTGTGTTTCTCCGGACAGATTGCTTATTGGTATTGGCAGTTCCTAATGGGCCATTTTCTACTGCACACATTGTTAGAACCGATAAGGCTTGTCAAAGATTTCTAAGTCCAGGAATTCCTTTTAATCTGGAAAACCAGCAAATACTGAACCCATTCAGAAGGTCAGAACTACATTCTGTTTCACTTTGTTCTCATAATTTACAAAATTTATCATCATCCTCATCTTAAATTGTCCAGAAATGAACTCAGAGAAGCATCACCACAACAGATTATGTGAATACTTGGTCACAAAAAGGGGAAGATGCTATTGTGTGTGTACTTCTCATTTGATTTTGTTGTGCTAACAGTTCACAGATTTCAGATTGCCGCTCAGTCAAAAGTCCTTGTTCTCTTTATCAATGTATGAAGCTCCACGTACTTCCTGCTCTGTGGGGTGTGTTCACTTTGACCTCTGTCCTCATGGTGACAGTGAAACTGGCCTGGAATGTGCCCACCACCGCTCCCCGCGGAGCTGTGAAACTGGAAAAGTTCCTATCCTCCCCCATCTCACGCTCGCATAGCTCTGTACAAGCTGTACTTTTTAAAACCCGGTGCTGAGCATGTACAGTGTAATGTAGGTCATCTGTCCTTACTGTACCTGCCAAACAAACAGGGAGACCTGCTGTTGTGTCTGAATATATGCCATTGTTATGTTGAGTGACTGTCAGTATTGTGTCACATTTGTTGCTGTAAACACATCATTCTAGTTGAGTTATTTCTTATTCTTATTTTTATTTCTTATATTGAAACAGTGACTGAACCTAAATCTGTAATAAACTGAAAATGATGAGTGAGTGGTCAAGCATCTCATGCTACATGTTTGTGCAAAGACATTGTTACTGCACACACACAACTGGGATATTTTCTTTAACTTGGCAGTTGCTCTTATGACAATTATTGTAAACGTGTGATAAGAACAGCCATTGTATAATTGTGTCTATTGTGTTTGTTCATGCACCTCATTGAGTGCCAGACATTTTAAGTTTCTGTAACATTTGTGAAATATGTCTTCTTGCGTTCTGTGGTCAGTCTTACAGTCAGTATAATATGATTATTATTGAATAATTACAGTATGACCAGTTGAAGATTGGTGATAGATGTCATTGGTTGTTGTAGCTGTTTTAGTTTAACTGTGCAGGATTCTGATAGTGAAATATTTATGAGTTAGTTCAGGTTTATAACTATCCATTATGTTAGTAATTCAAGCTATTTATTAGGCTTATTTGTTATTTTATTTACCAGCCCTAATGCAAATTCAATCATTTTTGCTAACTGGTGTCTTTGTGTCCAGCATGGAGAGAGAGCAGTGAAAACCCACCACTTGGAGTACGCTGAAGGAGGGATCCTGGACATGGACGACATGCTGAGTGATCTAGTGGACGACAGAGACAAGGTGAGGAGGTGGAGGGACACGTGTAGCACCAGGGATGCGATTCATTTGGTTTATCTCGGCTCACACAGTTTTGTCCTGTCGTTATTATCATCCAACCCTGAACACGTGGCCATGTTGACGTACTGTATGATAGCAGTAAGCTGCTTCTTTATTGTTCTATACCTGATATGAGGGATAGTGAATTACAGCAGGGAATCTGTCATTCTTATCCATGCTTAGAGTCTGGTAGCGGATTTGTTGTGACTGCCTGTCTCCTGGCAGGATGACAGGATGTCCAATAAACAAGGTATTTGCAAATCCAAACCTTGGTTAGCTTGTCACTAGTTCTTAGGAGTTTGAACCAAATGAATGTGATAAAAAGAGTTTTTCTGCCATGGATCTGACCAAAGAAAATAAACTGATTGCATCTTAATTGGCTCCAATCATGCTTGGTAAGGAAGTGAATTTATTTCCTCCCCTCCTTTCCTCTCTCCAAACCGCCCTCCCTCTGGTTCCCTTCAGAAAGTGAAGCAGTAGGAGTGTTGACGGTGCTGTGTGATTTAGCTGTCATGTTCATTTGTACTGAGACAGATAAAAGGACACCATTTCAGGTAAATCATCCATGTGCAAAGGGAAGTTCTCAGAAACAGCAGTGATGTAACTTCACAGGAGATATGGCTCGGAGTTTTTTGCCTTTCATACACATAAAGACAGTGGCCCAATTTCTGTGAAGAACAGATTTCATTCCTCTTGCTAATTTCCCATAATGCATTCCTAAGATGTGCTAATAAACTGCCCGAAATCCATATTCATAAGCCCCTGGTGCAGACGAATGATGAATTACCAACTCTTAGTCAGCAAGAAGGCCAAATTAAATGGAAATGGAATATTCAGCAGACCCTGTACCACGCAATAACAATTGGTATTTTAGGCTGCATGAACAATAGTGTGTGTGTGTGTGTGTGTGTGTGTCTGTGTGTGTCTGTGTGTGTCTGTGTGTGTCTGATGTGTGTCTGTGTGAGCATCATGGCAACTGCAAGTTTGGCAAAATACTCTTTGTGAAAAAGGGGACAGAGCTAAATAATAGATGTGTAAACTCAGTGAGAATCTTCAACGGCGGGAAAAAAAATGTTTTTGCAATCACAGAGAACAGAGGCCTCATTTTCCCGGATGATAGAATTATAATCATAAGATCTGCATCTTATTTGTCCCTAAGAGGGTGAGTCACGGATTTTAATGACTAATTTTCCAACCTAAACCTTCTTTCTCTCAGCGTCCTCAAAGTGATGGTGATGAGGTGTCACAGATGAAATCCCACTCTGGCATTTGATCAAATTCTTTCACTAACAAGTGAAAGTGACGTAGTTTTCCAGGCTGCGACGCTTTTTGTGATTACGGGCTCTGCAGAGCATCCGCTTTGCTAGAACCGGCACCATGCAGGAACTGTCCTATTTACCTTTTGTTTCTTTACTCTCTATTCTTTCACCCAATCCTCCAAACGCCCTCCCCGCTTTCATCTCGCTTCTCATTTCATCCTTTTGTTTTTGCCGCTGATGAAAAGATAGCGGACCGAAAAGGACGAGTGCACATGATCTTCACAACGTGCCAGTAATCTGACTTATCTCCGGGCTTCCAAATGGTGTCGGCTCTCATAGATTAATGAGCTGTGCCTGGCATTCTTGATTAGTCTGACTTCCTTTTGTTTGTCTACGTTTTTATTACCTTGCCGCAGCCGACAGATTCTATCTTTAGTGCTTTTCTTTTTCGTTCTGTTATTGTGGCTGATGCTGTTTCACCATCAATCATACCGGAGTGGTCCCATTGTGAGGGCCCTCCACCACACAGCATGGGCCCTATGTTGGCCACGGATGCTAATGAGAGATAATGGGTAGCTATTTGTACGCCTAGTGGTTAGCTTAGCCACAAGTCCAGACCTCCCTTATCTGGGCCAGTCTCTGACTATTATTCAACACTCAAACACACAGTCACACACACACACACACATCTGTGCTGTCCCTGCTGCCCGCACCGAACCACAGGAAAGCGAGTAGCGTAGCATGTTAGCATTAGCGTGCACGGAAGTAGCGCCACTGGTGGTTGATGAGGGCAGAGATGAGGGGCTGGCTGTGATTTGATTACAGTTCTGCCCCCTGCATCTGTGACATGTGCACACACACTTGCACAGTGACATGCATACACACTGTGTTCATTAGCCCCCCATCCTGAGACACCGTCCACCAGCCTCCTCATGAATATTAATCACAATGTGATGAATGTGCAGAAGGCCGTGGGGTGTTGGCCTAGGTGTGACCACGTATGCACGCTCAGACAAAAGACCACAGTATTCAGAGACCTTTGCAGGTCGTGGTTCAGTCAATTATACTCTATGAAGCTTTCCTCCTCTTTGACCCTTTACTGTGGGTGTGTTATGTGTGCCCTGCAGCTCTCAGATGACAGTTGGAGGCATGGCAGTTGGAGTCAATGACCTGTCAAACACCCCACTACTTTGTTAATGGTGAAGAGAAGTGGGCAGGCACAAAAGCTTTTTGATTTCTCCCTCTTTTGTCACACTGTGTTGCTCAAATCACTGCAATTTGGAGACAAGTTAACCTGCTTCATCCTCTTTATCATCCATCAGTCCTTGTCTATCTTTTTCAGTTATGTAGTTGTTCACTCACAAAGTATCTTGATTTGTCAGGTACTGATTCTGCCATATGTTGTTTTTCCTTTCCTTAGTAGGGCCTCCAATACCTTTTTTAAATTCCACAATTCTCAATACCAAATTCTGGAAAAACACACTCACAACCAAGCATTAATTAACTAATACAGTGACAGACCAACAGTGTGAAAATATTCATTCAAAGAGCTCATGTTATGAGCTATCACTGTGTTAGCCTAAACCAGGTAACATAAACCTTTGTTAACCTCCTATTTTATTTTTAAGCTTTTTTTCCTGTTTTTTTTCTGCAGTGAGAGAGAGAGTGAGAGCTGAGGTAAGGACTAAGCCTTAATGGTAAGGGCTCTACTAGATGAGCCTCCAGCGCCCCAGCCTTTGTGAACCTTGTGTGTGGTGGCACTTTCACAATTTGCACAATTACACAATAATGATAACATTTCTGAAATTAACGTTTTGACGACATGTTTTAATATAAAGTTAATTTGTCTTTGAGGTGCAGACTGGCTCATTGTGTTTTTTTTTTTCCCCACAAGTTGTGGCGGAACTGTTGATGCTCCTGCACTTGCCTCCACCACTGAATGTGTCGTAATTGTTCCTCTGTCAGCTTTCCTTCTTCTTCTTCCTCTTCCCTTTGTGTTTCACGTCAGACTAGAAGCCATCCAGGGTTATTATTCTGCCAGTCAGTCCTGGAAAAATTACTTCTTCAGGACCTGTGACATCTATGGTATTGTAGAAAAACAAGTACCGTCACATTTGCAGAATTTATGCATCGATTAGGTATCGTAGTATCTCCTTTCCTTTCCTTTCCCTCTTTAGTTCCGCATCTCGCCCTCACTCCTTCTCCTCTTCCCTATCCCTCTTTTCAAAAGCAGTTATTAACAGATGTAGTACTTTACCACTAGACATTTGCCTATTTACAGCTACCAGAACTGTCACTCTCTCCCATTCACAATCCTTTGGGATCCTGCATTAGCCGCGGCCATTACTCCCATATGTCGCCACGGTACACAAGAGCTGTCTGGCAGGCTGTCCAATGCCAGCATGCCATTAGCATACAAGCTATACACTAGGTTCCAGTTGGTGAGCACTCCCATACACACACAGAATTTTACACATGTGTGCATAAAGAGAGATACTGTAGTTAGTGAACAGTACTTTGTCCAAAATGGTACTGGGTGCCACAAAAATGAAACGCCATGTAGATGCTGCTTGATTATAAGTCTCTCATCATTCCCGTCCTTCACCTACACGCAGCTGAAATTTGAAAGTTTAACATGTGTGAGTGTCCTCTCCTGTCACGCTGATCTCCTCCAGAATGAGAATTAAACTCAGGGAGCATAACGTCTCCTCATAAGTGGACTGTCACTCCTCATTCCATGTGCGCGAACACACACACACCATTACATTACCCTACACGGACCTTGTTTTCTTCAAGGGGAAAAACACATAAAAAGCTCAACCTTCCATCCAGTGCAGCCAATGTGAAATCTAATTTCATGGGAAATTTAATGAAAAAAAAAAACGGAATGATTTCCTCCATCTCTCTTTAATTAGCCCTTTTTAATCACTACGCCTACAAGGCGGACATGAACCTCCTGTGCAGTCTCTGGTTGCTGGAATGTAAATGGTATGGGTGCATATCTCAGCTGATCTTGCTCTGAAATGTCAACTGCTTGATTATGAGGCCATCTCCCATCATCCATCTTCTCTGCCTGCATGTCACAGCGGACGACGCAATGCTAGAGAAATAAATCGGTCACATGGAAAGGCGTTCTGATATTTACAGTGGGTCTGTAGTTATCTCTCATATCTTTTAAAGAGACACTGACACTTCTTTGAATAATGATCTCATTTAATTACAGAACACGTAAGGAATCATTTACGCACTTCAGTTAACAGATTAAACAGATATGCATGATAGCCCTGTTTTTATATATATATGAAGTCATGAAAAGAGTTATGATCATCAGAAGAAATCAAAAATGTAGCTGCGAAGTTTTTACTTCTTTTTACTTCTCAAATCCATTTTTAGCCAAGTCCATGCTTGATAGGTAGTTAACAGAATAATCTACAGTTGAAAAATAGATTTCACTAAAATGGAGATACTGTTTCCAAATAACTTCAAACATAATAGCTGGCATTCCTGTGCCAGTTTCTGTCTTACTTACAAATCCGATCATCTGATTCATGTCAGGTCGGATCATTTGATTCTAAAGTAATGGAAACCTGTAGAGTTTATGACCACCAGTGGCCCCGGGGAGCAATATTTTGATGAGAGGACGACTCTTTGTTTGTATCTCTTGCTCTATTCAGACACTCGGAGATGCCTGGTACACATTAACATTTATTAGTTTGAATGTGTTGAGTATGCAATCCATTTTATAGCCCTGATCGACCATGGAAATGAAGAAGAAATGCTGATGTAAACATGGATGTAAACAATCAGTTTAAAAGGAAATGATCGTTTGTCTTCAATTACACACACACAATACAACAAGCAAATACTTGAAGTTGCAAGAGCCTTTTGTAGGGGCCTGCACCGTCTCAACACAAACCGAAATCAGTCAAATGTGGCCAAAAGTTTAGTCTTTAGCTTCAGATCTCAAAACTCAAAATTAAATAATGCTGCTGTAAATTTTATTTCCACTTGTCCCAGTAGAACTCTCTTGTTATATTAGTTATGTCGGGTGATTTGCCTGAAGTCATTTACTACATGTCAGATGTCGGCCCCTCTGACAGCCGACAATAAGGCATTACTTAAAACGTGCTAACCTGCCGGAGAATAAGTTTAGTGAATGGGGAAGTGATTGCGAGGTGCAGACGTGCTGATTAGCCTTTGACGCTCTGTGACACCTCGCTCCCTCACCTCCATTCCCCCTCATTCAGCGTTGCGGCGAGCTGCGTTTGATTGGCATCTGAATAGTCACATAACTCTGCACACCGTCTGAATGGCCAGTGATGAGCAGGAGCATGAGGTTCAAGTGCGCTGATTAGAAAATGTCACATGCATGCCAGCGTAATCATAATCTATACCCTCTTCACATACTAATCACGATGCATACATTCGTACCTGTGAAGATGGAGTGCGTTCAACACCATGTCCGTCTCACACATTTGAATAATAATTAGAAGTCTTGCATGGATTCTGAACTTGGCCCGGGTATAAAATAAATCAGTGATAGTTCACCTGTAGTCAGTCATTATGTTCCTTCTTTTGTCTTCTTAATTGATTTTCCTCTGACTTTTTCTTTTTTCCAAAAAGAACATTTATTTTGTAAGGTTGCCATCCCTGCTGAAGCCTGGAGGCTCCAGACATGTTGAGCATTTTAGACTTGATGGTCTGACACTAAATTGCATAATGGAAAATGGGTATTTTAAATGTTCAATTTAAAGGTTTTTTCAGTCATGGCTCCAGTATTGTCATTATGTGAAATCATATTTCTAAATATTGTTTGTCCATTTTGCATGAATGTTGTCTCGCGTTTCTAAGTCATTGTTTGAAAATGACACAACAAACTGTGGATGGATTTGATTTCCATGAATCTGATGTTGACTAATTATTCATTCTCATGAACTTAACTGACGCATTAATATATTCAAATCTCCAGTAAACATACAGTATATTGAATAAAGCTAGATTATCTCTGTGTCAGACTGTTACCTGCAGATCAGATCACATCAGACCGGAGTGGGTGAATGTTTTGCCCGGCGGGATTCGGTCACTTGAGCTGATTTGATCATATCTCATCAGTCTCGACCTTGATTCAACCCCCCACCAATCTGAGCATCACAACAGCTCTTCATCTGATGATATTCAATTAACAATACCCCCCACACACACTCTAACACACACACATTCAGCAAGCTCTGTTTGATTGTAATTATGATGAGAGGAACCCAAGGAAGGCTTAAGGAGAAATAATTCTTGCTGTGCCCGTCTTTTCATTTAACTGCACGCGCGTGAGTTTTCTCATAAAGTTGCACTTCGGAATTTTAATTTCTTTAGATGATCCATTGCTCTACCTTGTGACTTTGAATGATGGCACCTCTCCAAAGTGATTTATCAGTTCACTGAAGCAAAAGACCAGGATTCAGTTAGGATCAGGCCCCTTTCTGTTTTCTTTGCGTAGGTGTGTGTGACTTATAGAGGCTGCGTTAGGTCATCACACCCTCAGACGTCGTCCTTTGGTGCCTCTCCTTCTGTTAATCGCACAGGTTCTGTGTTGCCCTCTGTGTCACCATCACACCGCCCATTAGCTCCTAATGGAGCGAGACGGTCAGGCTGTAACCTGACCTGCCTGCGCCTGCTGTGGCAGGAGGAACCTTGGAGGGGGCAGCCGCTCCGAGGCCAGAGGCGCACTGTGCTCTGTGGACTCACTTTTCTAATGACACGTGTATAATCAGTGTAGTAGGAGAAGGTGAAGAGGCGGTCTTTGTCGTGGTCCGTGCGTCAAATTATGTGTGTAACTCACTACAGCGGCTACATAACTCCAAACATGAATTTCTGTATGGAAAACCGTCGCATTCAGTCACATTGATATTGTTGTGAAGCTGCAGCTTGTGTTGTTTGTTGTCAGTATTAGCTTTATCAGTTAACAGGGATTTTGGCACAGCAGCCTGCAGATGAGCTAATCACATCCAGCTAATGATCTATTATAGATCAGCTTGTTTACAGCAAATCTACTCTCTGACCTAACCAGCCTCACCAGCCATCTGTTTTCCTAGATGACATTGCCCCAGACTAGCGTACATGTGTGTGTTTGTCCGAGGGTGTGTGAAAGTGTGGGGTGTTTTCCCTCCGCTCACTGGGTCTCTGCTCACTCCAACTGCTAATAACTCAAATCAGCAGAAAGTCACACTCCCGGACGAGTGTGTGTGTGTTTGTAGCAGTGTGTATTTTCACAGCAACAAGAAGATGGATGCTTGTAATAGTGAATCCAACTATTTCAGTTAAATATTTAATGATTCTGGTGCAATTACACAGCTGAAACCGCATCTGTGTCCATTGTGTTGCACGCACTCAAATACACTTTCATGCACAAACACACACTCTATTATTGCTTTTATTCATTTTTTCTGCCTCTCACCCTCATCACCTAACTGATTGGCCTAATGAATGATGCTCTGTGAACGGTAATGTGTCTGAATTGGCCACTTGAATTACTAGCTGGCCTACATCTGACATGGGAGAGACCTAAGGAAAGGAGGAGAGGGTGTTTCACTCGCATAAGTAGAGTTTGGATTTGAAATGAATCTCAGGAAAACAAAATGATGATATTTCTTAAAATACAGTATCAAGTTAACTGTAAAAAAAAAAGAACACAATTATAAAAATAATTGATTAATGGTTCAGTGTATGAAATAAATGGTGAGGATGCAGATCAACAGTTCAGAAACTCCTAACTGGTGCCTTGTATTACGTTAAGTTTGAGTTTTATGTTGCAAAACATAGAAAAGCCGCAAAACAGGAATCTGGCTTTATAAATGTTAGTTCATGATTTTTGACCCTTTTTAACATTTTTCTTTTCTTGCCATTAGTTGCATATATGTTTTTGTTTTTACTTATTTGTCAAATTACTTATTTTAGTGTTGAGATCTATATCTGTAGTAAAAGCATTGTTACCAACCTGGCGAAACACCAGCTTATAAAGAAGAAAAGGAAGGAAAATTGTTTCAGCGCTGCGAGTGTCGGCTTTGCACTGAATGTTAATTAGAAGCTGATATACACTGAGTTAATGAGCTCAGCGTCCTTCCTTAAATTGCTCTATAAAATTATACAGTCCGAGCAGTGCTCCACACATTATATACTACATATCTATTTTCAGCTTGGTGGTGCTGTAAACTGTGTAGTGGGACCTCCAGCCCCCTGACATTCATATTTATGGATGGATGGTGCTGTCAGGTGGTGTTTTGTACTCCTGGGGCTTGCAGACGTGTAATGCAGCACAAATCCCCTCCAGGCTTTGATGTTGTTGAGTCAATTACTATCCGATAAGGCGTGTTAGCAGGAACATATATGTTCATGGGTGTAAGAAAGAACTGGACGTAAGGCTTTTTTTTTTTTTTTTTCCCCCTCCCAAACACCCTCAGGCTCTGGGTGATGTTGGCTCTCCATGGCAACGGCAAGTACTGAATGTCGGTAATGTATAGTTCATATATGCTGTATATAAGCAAGCTCGACTGTAGTGGAAAACAGAATGTTTACCCCTCAAGACGTAATCTGAGCTGATGAATAGCACTTTCAGGCCATGGAAGCACTCTGACCCTGAAATGGAAAACCACAGGAACGAATTTACATCATGGCCACAGTGGAAAACTAGTAAATTATTAATCATTTAATGAATAATAACAATGAAAAGTACAGATTTTCCACTTAAACCATCATAAATATCACTTCAAAGCTCAGCCTACACAAAGAGGATGGCAAGAGGTAGAAAGAAAGAGGTGACGTATAGAATGAAAGTGTGATGTTAAAGAGAGGGCAGATGGAAGGAAGAGGAGGAGGGAGGGGCAGCCTGTGGAGGAGAGAGCCACAGGTGAGAGGGCGGCAGCCTCGCAGCTCTGAGTTAATCACTCCTTCTATTTCTCTGTCAGATCCCGGGAGGGAGGAAGGGAAGGAGGGAGGGAGGGAGGGAAGGAGGAGGAGGAAGGGGTGGAGGGAGCAGCTGGCCCTGTGACGGCCACAGGGAAAAGAAAGCTGAATATTAGGCTCTGGCTCTGACTTTTAGAAAACATTTGTGATTTCCATCTGTGTATCTGTGTATAAGGGAGTGTGTGTTTGAGTGTGTATTTGTGCATATTTATGCACATTTATGAGAAAGAGGTTATGACTTTCTGCGCGCAGAGGGAATACACGTCTCCCGTTTGTTCCTGAAATGTGTGTGTCCTCTTTGTGTGTGTGTGTGTGCGTGTGTGTGCGTGTGTGTGCGTGTGTGTGCGTGTGTGTGCGTGCGTGCGTGTGCGTGTGTGCGCACACCAGTGTGTCATGTCCACAGATGCGGAGCAGGACCAGTGTAACCACCACTGATGTGTTTGCTCTGCAGAAGTGATGAACGAGCCGGTTTGATATTTGTGTTGCCGGTCTGAGAAATACGAGGCCTGGAGCTCTGCTGTCACCCACATCCCTCCTTCTCCTCATCCTTCCTTCTCTCTTTCAGGCCTCTCGGGCGTGTGTGATTTATGAAGAGTTTACCCTCTCCCTTTATGAGTGTGCATAAATAATAATGTGGCGTGTCACTGAGCATAGCCAGCACCGCAATACCTCAGCTGGTGGCTGGCTTCGCGTATGAATGTGTGTGTGTTAATGGTTGTGTATACTCTCAGTAGGCGCATACGTGCTCCATCACTGCGGCTGATGCGACAGATGTGTGTGTGTGTGTGTGTGTTAGTGGATGCAGAGAGAGAAAGAGAATTATAACTCAACCCTTTTCTGTGCCATAAAGAACCTTTCTAACTTTTTGGCAGCGTGATCAATAACATGTTAATAATGCAGGTTTACAAATTTTTCTTTTCCCCAAAACCTTTGCTAAGTTGTGTGTGTGTGTGTGTGTGTGTGTGTGTTGTTGGTGTAGGTGGAATAGGATTGAATGTTTGTGTTTGCACTCCAATATGTGAATGGAGGTCTGCGTGTCTCATTGAGCCACTTCTAGCCGGCTGGATTTGAACCCCACTTCATTCACACTTATTTTACAAAAGGTTTTGCCACACGGCTGAACTCTAAGATGCCATTTTAGAATGAAAAGTAACTGGACGAAGATGGTTGCAGCTGAAAAGTTTATGCAGTGATATTACCGCAATAGCAACATTTGAAAGTCGGTAGTTGTGACAGTTGCATGGTAGTGTTAACAAAGTTCAGTACATACAATAATCTTCAGGGTGAACTGAGTGACTGATAAAATCTCTCTGGGAGAGATTTGTTGTAAGAATTCCCAAAAAGAACCAGGATCCAAATATCTGGTATGTGACCCTAATGTTTATATTATATTACCCCTGATTCTGATCTCAGCCCTGATTTAAGTATGTATTTAAAAAAAAAAAAACTTTTCCCTCTTTGCATCCAAGGGTCAGTGAGTTGTATTAACGTATGTTGTTCTAATCTGTGTGAATGGTGTGAAAATATAAGAAAAGCTTGGTCACTAAAAGCAATTTGGGTCTGACACTGTTGGAAAATACTGTTTAACCTGCATCACTGCTTCTCTGAGAGGATTTCATATCTTTCTTGTGATTTTGTTTAGTCTACTGTTGTACCGAATAATATCTATGGAGAGATGAGTGTCTGTAAAGATCTGTTGTCAGGAAGGAGATTGAAATTGAGGTTGAATAACGACATGATTTTTTTTTTTGTTGCTATTTTACGGCTATTTTTACATTTTGGAAGAGGTACGAGTTCTGGGTCATCCTTTGCTAAATTTGCATGAATGTAAATGCTAAGACCGCTGTACCAACAGACAGAGGAATTTACTTTGGTGTGCGAGTGTTCATTCTGTCAGAAGCATCAAAGAGACGTTATGTTCAATGTGGAAGTATTAGCCGCTGTTTGGAACCACTGGCATCTCATCAAACAGAAAGAAAGAGAGATTTAGAGGTTCAAGTAGTGATGTCTCTGTATATGATTCATTATTTTAACCGAGTCCCTTACCACCAGCACACAAGTTGGATTGTGCATCTGTTTGTGTGTATCAGAGAGAGAGGGAGTGTGTGTGTGTCTTTTTTTGCCCTCCTTTGTGTGTTTGTGGTTGCTTCTCTAATCTTATACACTGCTTGACTGTGTGTTGCAGTGATTTGAGTGTGTGTGTGTGTGTGTGTGTGTGTGTGTGCGTGTGCATGCAGGCCCAAAGCCCGGTATGTGTGTTCCTGAGAGGTAATCCCCCACATCTGGTAGTGTGCTGTATAGATTCAGGCAGGAACAGAAGTAGGATTAGCCCTGCTCTCACCGGTAATACAACCAATTTTCTACTTGTTTAAATAACACAGGCCAAACATTCCTCAGATGGCCCTTACGGTGCCCTGAAAATGTGTGTATCTGTGTAGGCTGAGTGTATACAGTATGTGTTCTTGAACAAAGATTAGTTTTTGGTACATGCTCGGCTGCGTGTAATGTTGGTTGCTTGCATGTAGTCTTGTTTGTAGTATGTGCGCAGTGAGTCGGTGCTTCACTGTGTAATGTTATTGTCCATTATTAGAGGGAAAACCTACTCTAAGTCACTCCAGACAGTGAAGAAACTGCTGTACGTTACATTTAAGATACTTGTCATTTGTTGTTTGGTGTAATATTGTAACCCTGAGCCATTACTAACCAAACATAAACTGTTATATCGCACCCAGGTGTTTCCAAACAGCTTCGATTATCATAACTGTCTGTTTCCTAAATCAATCTTCTGCCAGTGTTAAACAATGACTAAAGCAAGTGAAAGGGATGCTGATTTCTGCACTGACAACTGCCTCAATAGACCAGAATGCAATGCCATGCACTTGATTTTACAAAGACATTAAAGGGACACAAATGTTGATTGTCCCTTCCTCAGGATTGAGGCCACTGAGGTCATATCCTCTGTGTTCTTTACATTCTATAACTCAGAACATACAACATATATATACATACAGCTATATACAACAGCTTACTTTGGGAAATATAAACAATTTTGGCCATATTTTTTTAAGTTTCTAAAATATACCAAAGCTTTGACAAAATAAAATGTGCTTGATGTTCGAAAAGTTTCCTGATTTCAAGTTGCAGTCGACCGTGCAACTCTTGTTTGTACTTGAACTTGTACATGAATTGGCACCATCTTCAAGCCTTGGGTGCTATTCAGAGGCATTCTGGGAAATGGAGTAAGTCAATAACTAAAATATGTCAAAGGCACGACAGAATATAAGTATATAAAAAATAATCAGAATTCATCATAATATATCTGCTGTTATAAATTGAAAATGACACAAATAGTACATAATAATACGTGTTTCTCAGATTGTCCAATGTAGCTGTAACCTCAACATCACTGCTCTTCATACTGAAGAGTATCACTAATTACAATTACCTGCCAGTCGATTTAAGAGGGCAAAATAACTGTGTACACCTTGTTTGAAATTGATTGCCATTTCTCACAGGATGCCATGGATATCAAGAGCCAAATTTCTGCTCAGTCAGGGTGAGATACTTAACTTCACCCCTCTGTACCTGTGCACTGTCAATATTCATCGCGCTCTCCAGCCGTGGAGAAACTCATTCTCTACACATCATGTCTGCTCTTTGTTGAACAGCATCCAATTCACACACGGAGGGGAAATTTCTGTCGCTGCCTGCGAACACTCGACTTCCCAGAATCTTCACACCTCAGGCGCTCGCGATTCAGAGAATGAAAAACAACAGCAGATACACAAATGCACAGTCAGGAGCCATATGGAGAAAGTATTTGCTTTTGTGCACAGTATCATCAGTTGACCGTAAACTGCAGTTTGAATCCTTTCAGCTATGGAGCGATCGCAAATCTATACACCATGCCAAATTGTCAGGTACTGCAGGCTTTCATTTTCAGTCAAGACACTGCGAGTAGGAGGTTTATTCTCTGTGATTCACATTTTAGTGCTTGAAAAAACAGATGTCTAAAATAGTCTGTGTAAACCTGTACTTTAGTGAAGAAAGTGTGTCTGTGTGTGAGTCACAAGCTCTCTCTCTCTCTCTCTCTGTGTATGTGTGTACTCTATATATGAGTGCCTGTGTGTGTGTGTGTGTGTGTGTGTGTGTGTGTGTGTGTATGTGTGTGTGTGTTTGTGAGAGATGATTGGGTTACCATACTACTGTCAGGATGCTGCGCGCTCCTTCTGAATTATGCATCTCTCGTTCAAAGAAAGAATGAAGAATAGCATGAGAGGGAGAGAACGGAGAAAAGGGGGGCAGTCGTAAGATAAATGACAACAGCACAAAAGCAAAGCATCTCAATAGACCCGTACTACACACACGCACACGCACACACACACACACACACACACACACACACACACACACACACACACACACACACACACACATATATGCACACACACACACACGCACGCACACACAGCAGTGCTAGACAGGGACGAGAGAGAAGAAGAAAAATGGGTTGATTAGTACCAGCGGATGAAATAGGGAAGTGTGTATGTTTGTTTGTGAGCTTGTGTGTGTGTGTGGCTGTTGCTTATGTAAAGAGGCTTGAGTGGTCCCAGCATGCAGTAGTGTTTGACTAAAGCAAGGTGGCACTGTTCCTCCTCTAACTGTGAGAAGTGTGTGTGTGTGTGTGTGTGTGTGTGTGTGTGTGTGTGTGTGTGTTTGTGTCTGAGATTGTGTCCACAGTTGTGTCTTTGTGGTGTGCATTTTTAGACAATGCTTTTATACAGTGTGCTAACATCACTGATTGCATGCATGTGTGTCTCTCTCCCTTGTGTGTACCATGCAGGATGTGCTGCATTTGGCTAATTAATTCTTAGCACGTACATCAATTATTAAAATCTGTGAGTTGCAACATGTAAACACCATATACTGTTTACAGCAGCCGGGATAATTTCATATCCTGGTCATTAAAAATTAAAAAACAGTAACCATGATGCATTCACACTCTGTATCCTGGCTCATACAGTCTGGGTGAGACCAATAATCATAATAATGTCTTGAGGTTATTGAGAGTAAAGAAATCCTGCTCTCTCCTGCCCTCTACGAACATGGAGGTCAAAGGTCAGGCTTGGATACAACATAGTAACGGTGATACTGTGACAGTTTTTGTTGGCCTGTTGTTGGTTTTTATGGCCGTAACTGATGAATTTATACGCTAATTATGGGAATATACACTTAATACCTCTCATTGAATTTCTTCAGTCTTCTCTACATATGTTATATGAGTCTGCACAGACTTGGATGCAAACTGCAACGTGACAGTGAGCTAGCATTCACTTTACCAGGATCCTGAAACTAGCTCATCTTAATGTTTTTAATGTTATTAATCACAACTGTGTTTGTTCAAGGATGACCAGTACTCAAAAACTTTACAGGGCACTTTTACATGCTGGCTCACTGGTAACGGCTTACCGGGACACCATCTTTAATGGCATGAATGTGTTTGTATGCATCAAGCCATGAAAACAGTTGAGCTAAACTCCAGCAGCTGTCTGATACCTCAATAATAAGTGTCAGTTGTTGTTGTTGTTGTTGTTGTCGGAGGACATTATTCTATTTCTGGTTCCCTCTCTCCATTTTGATGCTCAACAAATATTTTGGGAAAAATGAGAGAGACTGGATTCTTTCCTGACATTCACCTCTACAGAGAAGAATGTAATGTAGTCATAATCTGACTAAGAATACTTGTGTATGGATCACAAGTCCATTGTTATTTTTGTCTTTATTCCTCAGCTGGTGCGTACTGACTGCATCATGTTTACGTCTGTCCTCAAATGGTTGTTGAAATGCATTCTTGGAAATGTAGTGTACTTCAATTTGAGCAAAGTCGTTTAAATCTACTCTGGGCGAAGTAGACGATTTTTTATCAAAATTAAGCAAAATAATGTGTTAAAGTGATAGGCTACAGGATATGTGTGGGCTGGTGTATTCTTGCCTCTATGAAATGGAGTAAAATAATTCCGCATTTGTCAGCTGTGGGCCACATATATTGCGACGCTTTATAACTCGGTGCTCTAGGCCGTGTGCATGGACAAGAATACTCACAGACGCAGTGTTTATCTCTCTCTGCTTCACGCATGCTATTTTATATGGCTTTCATGTATGTCATGATAATCGCTTTGGCACTGCAACACGCACGCACACACACAGACATATATACATACACAGTCCTTCCAGCTAGTCAGGTCACGTTGGATACACACGCCGCATCATGATTTACAGACGATCATAACATGACAATATAAAGGGTTCAGCTATTTGTATTTGGCACGAGTGTCAGTGTGGGTTTCGCGAGCGTGCGTGTGTTTGTGTGTGTTATGGTAATGAGACAAAGGGGTCACATTATTCAGCGGTAGTTGACATGCAGCGTCCCCAGGTCCATATCAATATCCCCCCACGGACACGGCAGGAAAATAAGGCGATTTGTTTTCCAGAATACTAATCACAGTCAGGAGGGACGGAAAGAAACCGGCGCGTTAAGAAAACACACTGTGAACCACTCAAGGTGCTGTTGTTTTTCATCCTGGGGCACAGGGTCCTCCAGACGAGCGGGGTGGTGCTGCATTCGAAGGACTGAATTTCAAACCATTTTGCGCTTTTGAAAAGTGAGCTTTTCCCAAGATTCCTCTCCCGCTATTTCACAGTATTAAAGATTTTTGGTCTCTTGTGTAAGGGACAGCAGACTGATAGCTTGAACATAATGAGATCTTTAGTATTACACTGAACAAAGCTGTTCCATTAGTCTCACAATATGAAAAAGTTAGGTCAGGCACATTAGAAAAAACAAGAAACACACCAAGGAAATGGAATCAGCGAAGATTTGACACCAGCTTTTTAACATCCTGACACACTATTTCTCACCTCAGTTTGACCCTAATCAGCACCCGTCTGCTATCAGCTGGCACCCCTGGATGAGCCTGGGTGCATTTAACACTTAGTTTAATTTTTCCATTAAAGAATCAATTTTGTTCAGTGAATATTGTGTTTTTATTTGTCCAATTTTAGACGTGTTAGATTTTGGATTAAATCCAAAGATCAGATTCAACTTTGATCAGACAGGGTTACGATGATGGTGATGATGGGTACACAGTGTATGATCAATAAAAAGTCTTCATGGTTAGATACAGTGCTTGAGAAAGTCTTTTTTTTTTCACGCTCCGACTTGTTCTAAATGAAGTAATACATGATTCATTTTGTTGATACTTTGTGTTTGATTGAGTGATGAGTGGAAGCAGCAGGGCGGCCCTCATCAGCATCGCTCCCCGCCTGTGTCAGCCATAAAAAATAAACTCCGGAAAAGCAAATCATCACCCCCCCTCGCCCTCCTCCCACACCCCCACTCTCCACACATTAAAAGAAGTTGTTGTTGTTCAAAACGAATAAATCGTTTCTGAGGGTAGCTCGGCGCCGTGTCTTCGTACGCGCTCGCACGTCGGCGTGTGTGCGCGCACATCACATTACGCTCCGAGACTACTTCTTTGATTGATGCTGTCAGCGAGTTTGGAGAAAGAGACGAAGGCACGGGGAGGGAGGGAGATAAGAAGAGAAAGAGGAAAGCAGATAAAGAAGAGAGAAAGAGCTCGAGAAGCATCCATCAAGCGGCGCAATCAGATTGTTTTCCTGGCTTTCGCTCTCTTTTCTCCCTCTTCTCTCTCTCTCTCTCTCACATTTGCCAGCCCCTTGATTCCTCATCTTTTCTTTCACTCACTCTCTCTAAGCCTCACACACACACACACACACACACACACACACGCATACACAAACACACATGCATTAGATGTGTCTCCTTTGCATGGCATTGGCCAGGTGTCATGAGGATATTGAATCACGGGAGGTTGAGGTGAGAGGCGGCATCACAGCGTGATGGATGATGCATATCTTGCCACCTCCTCCGTGCTTATTGTTTACACACACATAAACACACACACACACACACACACTTAGTTTCTGCTCTCCTTTGTTGTTGTTAATTGACGTCCTCCACTCGTCTGTTGTTTTATTTCCATCCCTTGTTCCATTGCGGTTATTGCTTTTCATTAAGTGGTCATTTCCTTCGCCTGCACCATCTAATGAGAGCGTCACGGCGCCACGCGCCCATTTATCAAATGATGGCACAGTCCTGCAGTCAACACACACACACACACACGCGCTCTATCTGCCATCATGTCCCTGTCTCAATTAGGATTGTTTGTCGT
The DNA here is from genome assembly GCF_002814215.2 of Seriola lalandi dorsalis. NCBI lineage: Eukaryota > Metazoa > Chordata > Actinopteri > Carangiformes > Carangidae > Seriola > Seriola lalandi. The sequence continues at coordinate 4,380,072 of NW_019525485.1, read as the reverse complement.
TCTGCTGCCCTCCATCCCCTGTTCATTTGGCCGCCCCCGTCTCTTCCCGCCGTCTCATTGTGGCAGCCGTGTCATTGTGTTTGACAGCTTCTCATTCTCGTGTCAGATCTCATTTGACTGCTAATTTCATACATACACACCTCGCCCGGCCTTGCCGCGTGTGTTGGCGCCTCTGAACCGGCCCCCTGCTCAATCGTTGGTCAGATTTTTCTACTTTGTTCAGAAAGAAATAAGCTATTGTGTCACCGAAGTGGCATCTGCTGGTGTGTTATGCACTGTAAGAGGGAGATGAGCTGTGAATGAGCTGTGAATCCAGCTCTGTTCGCTCTCCTCACTCACTCACTCACTCTCTCTCACACACACACACACACACACACACACACACACACATACACACACACATCTGCACACTTGGCAGAATGAAGCAGGTTGCATCCCCACTGTTGGCAAGATAAATCACATAAAAGCTTCACTGTGATCATGGCACAGTGGAGACGCTATATAACCTGGCGGCGTGCTTCCAGCTTGTTCCTATGCCACTAATCACATTGTTTAGACTGTCACGCTTATCTTGAGGAAATTTTGTTCATTTCAGGTCACGTGCACGCCATGTTTGAAATTTCAGAACATTTAGGACGCAGGTTTGACTCTGTGCGTGTCTTTTCCAGCTGGTCGCCGTGTTCAGCGAAGTCCAGCACAGGAGGACGGACAGTCCCAGAGAGAACAAGTCCAGCTACTCCAGTGCCGCCCCCAGCCCTGAACCACTCCGCTACTACCCCCACATGCAGTTCCAGGAGCCAACCAGAGGAGAGATTGAAGTCAACGAGGCAATCCTCAAAGCCAGTACGTCAGATCTGCTTTGTTTTCCTGTGCATTTGTTTATCAGGCTCATCTCATGGAAATAACATTTATAGCTCAATAACAGCAGATTTTAAATTACTAGAGTTTCTGTCCCAGTTGTGGGTAACACAAAAGATTCTCCAACAGGTTGAAGTTAAATGTGACAGAAGTTACTGCGAGATTCTCCAACACCTAAGCAATGCTCAATCAACACTTTCACATTCTTAAGCGTGTGAGAAAGTCAATGTTGGTAAAACAGCAGGAGGTGTGTGTGTGTGTGTGTGTGTGTGTGTGCGTGTGCGTAGAGGTAGGTGTGTGACTGTACGTGAGGGAGAGGATCAGAAAATACATGTTATGGAACAGCTGTAAGCGGAACCTACTGTGTAAAAAGAGATTTCTGCTTGTAACTCCACGGCGTGTGAAAACAGATGCAGTGTTGACGCAGCGTTCTCTCCTGTCGTCCTCAATGTTCTGAGTTTGTTCTTGTTAGTTTGTTCTTGTTTTCACACGTTGCTCAGACTGAGAGCCACACAAGGCAGCACTTCAGGGTGCTTTTGTGTGTATATATATGTATCCATCACACTTTGGTAGGGATACTTGACTGGGTAGTTAAAGTATTTCAGTGAACAACATGATGAATCTGATATTAATAAGATCCACGCTGCTCCTTGATTCTTCGTGCTGACAAAAGCTTCCCTCTGTGCACCATTAAGGTGATGGATTTATATGACGCAGTGCTGTACAGCCAATCACTGTCATCTCCAACTGAGACGGCTTAGCCATGACAGTGCAGTGAGACCTCAGGCAGACAGACAGGAGAGGGAAAAGAGTGATGACAAATGAAGTTATTAAAAATGAATAGTAGTGATTCAACGAGGGGGAGTGATTTTTGGAGAGTGGAAACATGTCGAACACTACTCATTTCAAAAATGTGTGGTCACCAGTTGGAGAAAGAGGCTGCCAGAAACATCTCTGAAAAGCAGATTTTTTAAGATGCTAAGCTTTCATCCTGCTTTTCACCCTCTTCTCTGTTTTCCTTCTTATCCACCAACACTCTTGTCTCCACAGTCTCGTATTTCTTGCCATTTTCTCATTCTTATACTCTCTCTCCTTTTTTTTTTTTTTTTTTTCCTTTAAGCCCGCCTCCTCCTGTTCTATGTTTGCCTTGCTTTTGCATTTATATTTTTGGTGTTTAGCTGTAGCTCATATCCAGAGTGATGTTAGTGCAACAGCAGAAAAGCAGAAAATTCCAATGTCAAGCAGTTTTTGTTTGTGAAATGAGTCATTCCACAACGACTGAATATATTTAACAGATACAAATATTGTATATTACAAATGTACATATATTAATTTTCCTTCAGTTTTATAGAGAAATGATGCATTTATCTTCTTTGTTTCTAAACCTCCACAGGAAATCCTGTGTTTGCTTGTGAAGTCAGAGGTTAGGGTTGTTAGTGGTTCAGTAACTCAATCAATGTCAATTCAACAGAGCAGATACTGGAACATAAGTGAGGGTGTCAGTTAGACAAACAGTGTGTGTGCAGATGATGATATAAAAATGCAACTTTTAAGTGAGCCAGGAATGGTATTTTTACTTTTTTTTTTTGTTTTTGCAATCAGGAAATGGAGTGAACAAGTTAGTGGGTCATGGTGCATCTCCAGAGGGAAGCATGATCACAAGACTAGTCAGTCAGAAGCTTAAAGGAGCCTCTGGGGAAATCTCTGCTCTGTCTGGGCTACAGTCTGTTCCTGCTGTAAATACATTTAACTGTAAATAATCTGGAGCATGATTTGTATCGGTACATGTCATCCTTTTCTGTTCCAGAGTCTTGCATTGATTAGTTTCTGGATGACAAGAGACCAAGTGAAAGATAAATCCAACATGGGGCTGTCTAATCACTGGGCCACCCTGTTACCCCTTTCATTTTCCTCTCTCCATCTGTTGGCTGTAAAGAAACAGTGTGACACACACACACACACACACACACACACACACACACACCTGCCCTTTGTCATCGCTCTCCCGCTGTCCACTTTTGCCCTGTTCCCCATCATCTGCCCCCTCTCCACTCCAGCCAGCCATCTCTTGCCTACTCTACTATTCAGCTTCAACCACCTGCCATCCACAGGCTCACCACCCGGCCCCCGAGACCATGACCCATCAACCCCTCACACCCCTCCCACCCCCACCAGATACCTTCTATATCCCCACCCTCCCATCCTGCCCTGCTCTCAGTCTCTGCATGGCTTCCACCTCTAACTAGATTAGCACTGTAGCCTGTTAGCATGCTGAGGGTCCAGCTGAGCATGAATGGACTAATTCCAGTCTCCCACCCCCCACCCCACAGACACAGACACACACACACACCCCTTCCACCCTGTTTTTAACCCAGTGGGACCTCTTCTTACCCCCAACCCCCAACATGCTCTCCAGCCCTGTTGAACCCTGACTAACTTAGTTATGATGTGACCCTGTGACGCCCTTCATATAGAGCCAGACTGATGCAATAAGGCCGCTTTTGTCATCCGGACATGCACGCACGTACACACACACACGCACACACACACACACACACAATATGACAAAAGAACAGCAGCATGCAAGTTAAACAACCCAGCACTCCCAAAGCATTCACCCATCCACTGCTGGGAAGGTCTTAGGGGAGTGTGTGTCTGTGTGTGTTCACTCTCCCCTTTGCTGTAACAAGATTGATTGTTAACTGGATGTTACATCACATCTAGTATGTTGTAATAACATAATTTACTGGAGACTGGGAGAAAGGGATGTAGACAGTCAAACATATATATATATATATATATATATATATATGTGTGTGTGTGTGTGTGTGTGTACACCTTACCATTATGTTTCACTGATTAGCTTTCATGCATGCTAATTCTTCTTCTCAGTCAAACCGTAAGGCACAGACTTCATACACAGAATGCAAACAAATGCTATTAATTCCCTTTGAAATTGTATAAATAAAGTGCTTCAGATCTTGCCTGATGAATAGCTAATGAAGACTTGTTCTTCAGTATCACAAGTAGTGCATGTGATTGTTGTCTCTGCATATGGGAATTATTCATTCAGGATGACTTTTCCATGGTGCAGATTTACCAACGTAAAGAAATATAGAGGTGAAAAAGGAGGATTTCAGGTGTAGCTTACAGCCAACTCACTGACTCCATGGCAACCAATCACCCAAAGCATGATGGGAACCCTAGGAATGACAAAATACATGAAAATGTGCTCTTTTGTTTTACACTATCAGTACTTTTTTGACATTAGTAAAACTCATTATATCCCTGGAACACTGCCACTCTCCTTCAACCGTTCATGTACAAACATCTGCTAAAAGTCCTCTGTCAATTTCACTATTTCAATTTGCATAAAACCCTTTGTTTCTCCAAAACATGTATAGTAACACTGACATGCCAAATGATTTTGAACTAGCCTAACTTGTAGCCTAACTGAAAATGACAGCATGTGACAAAACTGAGACGTGTAGTGACAGTGCTATTAGTGGAAGGGAGTGAAAACAGCCTACTGCCCACAGGGATAAACAAGATTACATGAAGGAAATGCAGGCTGGCAGAATATTTTGGTGTAGCTGTCACATGGGAAAGTGATCTCAGACTTTTGGACCTGCTCTATGTGAACAGTTTAACTTGGTTATCGTAGTCAAAACCTGAGTAAACAACTGTTTAACTGTATTACTACTACTTTGTTGTGTAGATATGCCAATGGAAGTGACAGCTCACCGGATGCTGGCAGCTGTAGGACAATAATAAGTATCACATTGGAGACAATGCATCCATTCAGATATTAACCATCAAATCATATAAACTGGGCTTCTGGGAAAATTAGGTTACTGCAAACCATGTGAATGCTTTAATCTCACTATTACCTTAATCTGATTATTCACAGTGATCTGGTTAAAGTGTGCATGCAGTCGCACTGAGTGGTGGCGGTCAGGACAAGAAGTAATTCAGTAATCAGTCAGGCATCAAAGTGTTTGTGTGTCAGATTGGGCCGCTTGTTTGAACAGGGTGATTGGACTTCACACTGCCCCAGTGGGATGATTAGACCTGCATTGATCTGCTGCTACACTGACACACACACATACACACATACACACATACACACATACATACATGCACACACTTCTAGGAAGAGAGTCCTTATCGCATCATCCCATGAGCAGCCTGAGCCTGAGCCGCTGTATCGATTGCCAGAGAAACAAGACCACCCCGGTCCATGGCATGAAAACACATACACGCACGCACGCACGCACGCACGCACGCACGCACGCACACACACACACACACACACACACACACACACACACACACACACACACAAATATAAATACACACAGAGATGCAAAGCACAGTCTCTGTTGGTAATAAATATACATATAGCACACAAACTATACACACATGCTTGCACATGCAAACTCAAAGACAAACAAAGGCACACACACACACACAGTTGCACACATTCAGCCAGAAACATGATGCATCCTTGTTTTCATCCTGCCCTGGCAGTGAACTAGCTCTGCAGTATTACAGAAGTTTCACAGAACTGAAAACAAGAGGAAATTCTTAAAATAAACCACTGTGTTCCCAGAATTGCATAAGCAGCCTAGTTAGGCAGAGAGCCACAGATGGAGAGTCGGAGACAGATAAACACAGAACTGGCAGAGTTCACAAGGCCTCTTCAGGTCTCTCCAATTACACAAATCTCAAGGGAAAGATAAGTGGAGAACATAACTTGGGTGTGTTTCAATGTGTTACCATTTGTTTTTTTCTGGCATTGAAGTGGTCACTGAGATGAGTTTAGTGGGTGGGGTCTATTTAAAGTTGCAGGGTACCTTGTGGTTATGGGTGCACAGTTCTGTTAAATTAGCTAACCTAAAATACACCCAGAGTTTTAGTGCTTCCACCTCTCCTCCTCCCTCTTGGCAGGAGACCGCATGTTAAAGTCAGAAAAATGTCTGTGATCTTAAAATAAATGAAAACTCTGCTCAAATTGCACAGAGGGCATGAGTGATGCTCAGCTCCTGAGGGCTACAGATGCCACGCTGCCGCTTTGAGACAAGAGCAAGTCTCTCTCCGTAACTTCTACAGAGGGTTTTGATTTCATTTTAATCATCCCATCAAATGCGAGCACCTATTTTAGATCAGAAACTATTTGGTCAAATAGCAATTTTAGATTTAAAGTGATCGATTTCTTCGCTGTAGATGTGAAATATTTCATTTTGAAGCATCTTAAAAAAAAACATTCTATCTGCAATAGAGGTTTCTTTAATGACTATGTTTTCATAAATAATGACTCTGACCTTAGGTAGCTTGTTTCACCAGAGATAATCTCATCCAGGGAAATTTCTGGTGCCATGTTACGCAAAATCTCATTGTTACATTTCATCGCATTAGTTTCAGTAAACATGGAGATTTATGAACACTAGCGCACTTTGAAATGGCATTTGAATTTGGTAGTAATAATACAATCATCAAACAACAATAAACTGCTTCTGCTGCAGACGTATAGGTTATAAATGAAGTTACTAATTGAAATTAATAGAATCAGATAGGATTTATTTGAACACAGGGTGGCCTGTGCTATCACCGATCCTTATACAAGTTTAATTCTACCAGAAGAACACATCTGGCCGTCTAACCCCTGCTATGATCAAATGAAACCTGCAGCAGGCTGTGGTGTTTACCAGCCGCATTAGCTAATTAAGAAAGAACCTGAACTCGTATTGATATGGAAGAGAGTCCATCTGTTTAATAATCCCCCACCCCCAGATTGTTCACCACGAGCAACAAGCAAGCTATGTTCTCAAAATGTGCTAGTTCAATACTTAAGCCCGGTCACCTTTGATTAGTAATTCCTCTGAGGCAATCTTGTTTATGAGTGTCCAAACAGTGGCTGACCTGAGAGACTTCCAACTGTCACTCTCATCAATACCCCTGACCCTCAGTTTGACCCTGCGGAGGTCACCTCAGGTCAGAGGTGAAAGCTCAGGTTCCTTCACATTGCCGCGCTCAGGGGTTTAAGTGGCGGGGGGATTGATGGAGGTCGATTTGACTCCTATGGATAAGTGGAGGAGGATTTATGGGGCTGACCGCTGGGTAATGGACCCTGACTGTGACCATGGAGCGGCCTTGGTCATTTTTGGAAGATGCGTCATTGACATTGTGATGAAGTACGAGTGTGTGTGTGTGATGTCAGAATTCAAGGTGCTGTCAGCTCATTTTGAAGATCAATTATTTGTCTTTTTTTTTTTCCATATGATGGGGGAAATATTACTTTAACCTGGAGTGCACTGTGCTCGCGTTCACCTTTTTAAAACCTGATGCATGCTTTCTGTCCGGCGTGCGCATCCGTTTCTATTTGCATTCACTTTCCATGAATGCAGAAGACAGGTGGGGAGAGGAACGAGAGCTGAGAACCATCCATTAAGTTTAACTGCTTTCTATCCATGGCCCTCCTACACTTGTAAAGGTTGTCCCATGTGTGGGCCCTGGAAAATGTAAAGAAGTAGAAATAGTGTGTAGTGAATGCATCTAAAATTCACTTTGTGTTTGCTCCCAACACACCTTAACAAAAGACTCATTTAACACGTTTGAAAAGTTTTATTTTTTGGGGGAAGTGTTTGACCTATTTTAGATGCACACAAGATTAACAGACAGAGAAAGCAGACGTCGTTGATAAGTTGGAGCTGTCTGGTGTAATTTTCTGATGCCTGGCGTGCCTGCTCTGAGAATATGTCTGCTTCTTTTTTTTTTTTAAAGATGTTTCTGTGTTAAATCAAAGCACATTTCATTACTGCAAATCATTCTGTTTTTCCGCCTAACATTTCAACATGAAATCTGCTTTTCTCAGTAGAATAAATTAGACCATATTGTGTTGATTTCCTTCACGAAAACACCTTCATATAGGTGACAGTGAGTCAGCATTGTGTCTCTGAGCGAGGTGGAGCGAGAGTGTGAAGCGCAGACAGATGGAGGATGAGACTCGGATAATTGATAAAAATGATTAGACCAACTTTGAACACATCATCAGATGACCAAACACGTGCTTTAGCTGTGAAGGAGGCAGAAAAGATATTTGTCTGTGTGTCTGAGATGGTTGGAATGACCATTTTTCATGTCCGCAATCACAAACCACAAACACACAGACACACACACCCCTGACCCCTGCCAGTTCCTTCTTCCCTACTTGTTCTCCTCCTCTGCTCTCTCTATTCTGACCACGTTAGACCAGGACCCTGTCACTGACCCTCCAAAGAGAGATTGATTACAGGAAAGAGAATTTTGTTTGCCTTCTCTTGCTGTGTGTCTCAGTTTTCAAGGTTCTCTTCCTCACTCCCTCCCTCCCTCCCTCTCTCTCTGTCACTATCTCTCAGCTCTCTGTTTCTCTTTTTGTTTATCTCAACACCCCTGTCTTTATTTTCTCCTCTGTCGAGTAAAAATTTGCCTGCTCTGGGTTTTGCTTCCACAAATACCAGCCTGCCCTCTCTGGGGTGGTCACTAAAAGCAAGAGGCAGCGCAAAGGTCCAAATTAGACTCGTTTGAATTGTTTTATTGTGGATTTAGACCTGCCCATGTTACCTCTTGGGCTGTGGGTAAGTGTGTGTGAATATGGAGGCAACAGCTGGTCATACGAAAATGTACACAGTGGGTGGGTGTGGGCTTTGGGCGTATTGCTGGAAGGAGGGGGGTGGTTGGTGGTCCTCTCTCTGGGTCTGTGAGTCATTCTGAAATAAATTTGAGCTCTTGAAAATGGGTTAGAGTGTGTCATCATGCACTGACAGTGGAGTGATCTTCATTTTAAACATTTCATGTCACTCTTCATTTTTTACTCTCCATTTTCTTGTACTTGTGTATCTACAATATGCTCAACCAGGGGTCACTTATTCCATCTTTTTCCCTTTTGTTTTGTGTATGAATGTTTATCTTCAGGTGGCAACAAAGATCCTACAATTTCTGCTACAATTTGCTTTGGTCTCAGTTGCTTTCAGAGGAAGCTTCAGGGGTCTTCCCTGATGCTCATTTCAGCAAGATGGCCAGCTGCTTAGTGTGAAAGTTGCCAAATGATGAAAAAAAAAAACCGTCTGTTCCCTCCTCTCACCTCCTCCCTTCTTCTCTCTCCTCTTCATCCCCCCCGATCATCCTCAGTGGCTTGGAGCTCGAGAAATCAAATCTAATGTGATTTTCTTTTCAACCGTGTGGAAAGTACAAGACAATTGCGGGTGCAGCTGACTGGCATCCAGCATCCTCTCTGTCTCTCCGTCTCTAACTCTCCTCTTTCTCGTCGCAGATACGCCTCTGTTGGTGAGGAGCAGCAGTGACTCTGCTTTAGCCCCGCCTCATGAGAAGACAGCCACGCCCCCACCTGATCACCACAGCAACGCATCTCCTGAACCGGTGAGCACAGTGTCACAGAGGCAGGAAAAAGTTGTTCCACAGTATATATGCAGAGTTTTTTGTGTGTGTGTTCGTGTGTATAGGAAGCAGCTTTTGAAGTCACCTACTTCTTAATGAGGCCTTTCAAACGACACCAAGTCTGTCTGGTTCGGTTGATCACATACTATGCGATATACGGTAATACTGTGACGAGGCAAACAACAGTAACAGCACGGTTGGCAAGATGTGAGGCGCCAAACGCAAGCGATTTACGCGCTATACAAAATCTCCAGATAATTATTCCTAAGTACAAGAAAGTCGGCATCTACCTCCCACGACCAGTGTTCATTCACAGCCATCTCTACACAGCCTCCTCCAGGGGAAAGAGAGCCACCAATGTCAAAGCTTTTACTGAAGGAAATGAGGAAGGAATAACAGACAACAGTGTGTATAAGGAGCTTCTATAATTGTGCATGAGTAGCTGTAATTTGGCACAGTGTCATATCAACTGTTAACAAACCCTAAAGTTTTGTTTTCCTTGCTGTTTCGCTTTTACTTTTTAACTTAGATAATGCTTCACATCATCTGGAAGTGAAGGCAAAAACACGTCTATGTGACAAATAATAACAATGACCTTAATGTTCAAATATAAATTATTATTTTTCTGACACTACCTTATTACAGTTGTATGTGCATGTGTCTGCTTTTATAAGTATGTGCCACGCACCTTTTGCTACATCCCTTTCAGATTCACAATTAACACTGCTTCAGCGTTTGCCCTTTGTACAAAGTATTTATAATGAGTAAGACAAGAGATGTGATCATATCAATATAAATTAATAACAGAAAAAACATTCACGCTTGAATCTAAAATTACTCAGACTACAAAGAGAAGCAAATGGACTACAAAAGAAGCAGCTGCATCATCTGTAATTTGTAAAGCCCTACATGTGATCATTCATTATTCAGAATGGTACCACTAATAAGAAAACATCATGACAAAGTACAGTTCCCAGTGATGATATTTGAGAGCTTTAAGCAACATGATGTCATACTCTGTTTCTCAAAGCAAAGATAATGAGTCAACAAGTCAAATGACATTTTATTTTAAACCTTTTTATTTCTAATTTTCCATGTTTGTGTGGGAGGGAACCGGAGCAGTCACTCACACAGCAATACTGTGACTGGTGACGGTGTTAATCACTGCTCCACTGTGCCCCCCTGTGTGGGGTGTAAAGCTGTTTGCTGTTTACTGGAGTATTTCTTTTCTATGTTAGTTTATACTTCTACTGTAATACATTTCAGAAGAAGATACTGTACTTTTTACTCCGCACATGGTAAAGCTGTGGTTAAGAGTCACTTTTTATAGATTTTTTTTTACAATTAATTTTTTTACAATTTGTGGTTGAGACTAATTTATGGGACCAGTTAGTTAGTCAATTTTCATAAAACAAAAACATTATTTCCTTCCTTATTTTATTGGTTTATGATGGAAAGGAGACAGAAAGATGTGAAGCGTTTCAACAAAAATCTGACTAAATTTTCAAATTCTGCAGCGACTGAACTCCTACAGTTCAAACTAGAAGCAAAATGTTTGAACCAAATCAAAAGACAATGGAAAAATGATGAAAAATGTAAAAAGAATGTAAGTAAATAACAGAGAGATTAACAAATTTCTGTCTCCATTACATCTCTGCTGTGTACCATTCCCTCACCGAAGACAAAGAGAGAAACCCAGTGAATATTCCTCTTGTGGTCCGGCTCCAAGCCTCAGGCTATACTTTGAAAGGGTCGGGCTTTTCAAGTGCTCTCCTTTTTTTTCCAAAAAGGCTGCCATTAAGAAGAACTTTGTGTGCTGCCTTTGTGTGAGGTCACACTGCTGTGTGTGTGTGTGTGTGTGTGTGCATGTGAGGGAAATTCAGGTAGAGAAAAGGAGGGGAGAGAGGGAGTCCTGTTGTTTACCCCCGCCGTGTTCAACACAGCGGTGACTAAGCAGAACCCAGGCATCAGCGGGCGCCGAGTTAGCACAATGACAAAGCCCATATTTCCTGTCCAAAAAAACGTCAGGCTTCATACCCTTCAAACAGCACAGCCGAGCCAGAGTGAACAAGCTCATTATGGATGATTTAAAATATCCTTACAACTGTTTACAGAGAGCTACATCCCTTAGCTACCTGACACATGAAGCCCTGCTTCAGACCTCAGCAGCCTTATTTAAATCCAGACACTGTTTACACTGTTTTCATGAATCTAACAGATCACTCTTAATCTGCATATATAATTTGATTTAATAAAAGGCACATAAATAAAATGAATTGCATCAACCTTCACATGTAAAGCCCTGTGAACCTTAACTCCTGCTCATTCACAATAACATGTTACACAACTGTTGGAAGATTTGTACTAAAAAAACAAGTCAATGTTCTGTGTGTAATTGATAATTGTTTGTTTGTAAGTACAGTTGTCTGAACAACCTGCAGACAGTATTAATCCATGTATGACAGAGGCAATTCACAGAGGAGAACAAAGAGCGTTTGTTACCCCGGTGTGTGTGTGCGTTTCTGAATGTGTGTCTTTATCTGTGTCTTTGTGTGTTTGTGTGTGTTTGTGTGTTTGTGTTTGTGTATGTGTGTGTGTGTGTGTGTGTGTGTGTGTAAGACGAAGAGGCCGTCACAGCTCCTGGGCATATTGAGTCTTAGGCCTGATGGACTTCCATAGATCAATACACTATCACTTCATCCTCACTCATCCACTGTACCGCTCCTCTGTAAACCTACACACATACTCACACACTCACTCATGCAAAGACACACTTGAACACTCTCAAGTACCACACACACTTGTGCCCCTTTTTGTCTTGGAGGAGGTATTGAAAGCTAGATAAAGTGTAATTAAGGCTGATACAGTGATAAATATGCGGCTTGCCCCTTTAATTGATTTTACTGCCTGTTATGGTGAAGGCCAAGGTTGGCCCACTTCTCTCTGTCTTTTATTCACATGTAGTCTATGCACAGAGCTCTCGTAGTCTTTCTTTCTCTCTTCATCAGAAGAGCTAATGAAATTGGCAAACGGCTGAGCAGTGCTCAGCCTCAGCCCTTTAATTGATTTGGACTTCCTGCCATGTTCGAAGCTAATAAATGAGACGTTTAATTTTGCCCGCTAACAGCGCTAGCCACTGAATTCTTTTTGTCTTCCTCCCTTCATATTCATCACTTTGCTTTTACTAATCCTCATTATGTTTCTATACACACTCCTTCCCTCCCGCTCCCTCGTTGTGCGTCCCACATTTTTAGGTGATTTTCAACACCTCAAGGCGCAGTGATGCAATACATGTTAACACAGCACAAAGTCAGATTTAAATATGTTACACTCTGCCCGGTGTTGATGTTTCCTTCAGCCGTGATATAAAAAGTGACACCTTAACCAGCTAAACTCAATCCAGCAGTGTGTGTCTTCCATGCTAGCAGCTGGATATTGTGCATTTGCGTGTGTAAGATTGTGTTTCCTTAGAGCACGTGTGTGGAAGTGTGAGCGTGGCAGTCAGTTGATGTGATGGATATGACGAGGGTCAGGTAGGTCTGGCTTGTAGACTGAAGCTGTGATCCTGCAGTGTGTGTATACACACACACACAGCCACCCACACACAGACACACTATTTCTCAACTGCCTGACGTGTTGCAGATGACTACAGCACTCAGAGGAAATACACAAAAGAAACACACACCTCATTACTCATCCATCTGACAACAACCACACACACAGTAACATGTTCACACGCACAAACACCTCATCTCTCATATGCCTGCACACCGCCCTGTCACTCACACATACCTCAGACTACAAACAGTACCCAAAGCACAAAAACATGGCTGGCAGTGTGCGACACAATAACAGAGCAGACAACCTGTTAGTTGTGCTAAGACGAGTTTTCAGACAGGTTTCACAAATTATTTGAGCATTTATCCCAAGGCCACAAAGCCATTCAAATCGCTCAGTGAAGAAAAGAGATTATATAAAACCAAACAACCACAAATGATGACTTGTGGCAATAGTTTAGATGAAGAACACATTGTAATCGAAACATTTGAAATTTTGATTCTTGGGAGCTTTTGAAATGTATTGACACTTCATTTAAGTTGAAGTCCTTAAAGAAGTGGCAGCTGAAGTTAAAGTGCTGAAAGGAGCTGAAGTGTTGAGGTGTGTAAGCACAGATGAAAATGTGTCAGTTGGATGGTGTAGTGCTATGTGTTTCAGGACCTTACTTAGAGGAATTCAACCACATTTTTATACGATACTATTTTTATAAAGCTAAAATTCTCAACTGTGAAATATTGTTTGGATATAAACTTGAAATTTTAATTTTTCTTATTTAAATCAGGAATTATTTGATCAAAGAGTAAATAAACAAACCTATAAATCTGACCAGACATTTGGCTCCTGCCTTTGGTACTTGTCAGTTTTTGATTCTTGTTGCTATGGACACATTTTTGGTAAGTGCCAAGCAGGTTTTACGGTTTGATACACAACCCTAGACACTGATAGCTCTACTTAGGCTTTTAATAGCAACAGCAGTAGCGGTAGTTGTCATACAGGTAGTGCTATTAGTGCCAGTAGCAGTAATGTGAGTCACACTGGTCTCTGTATCATTGCTAATAGTGGGAAAATGAAAACATCCATAATAACGGTAATGTTCATGGAGATAAAAGTAAAAAGGTAGGTGCACAGTAATAACACATCTATACATAATGCCACGAATGTGATCCAGTGGATGTGATCATTACAGACACATAGGCAGCAATGTGACATACCGGGGTGGACCGGGATGGCACAAATGTTCCTTCTTAGTGTGCTGAGATACGAGCAGCGAACGGGGCAAGCTGATTGGCTGAGCACAGCAGGGCTTCCACAGGGGAGAGCTGCTGTTTTTATGTGTACATGAACAGGAGTTCTCTCAATCAGGGATTAGATTCACACTGGGCATTATGGCGTGATCCCTTAATTTTAAAGCATCAAGCTGAGGCAGGTTTGTGTGTGTGTGTGTGTGTGTGTGTGTGTGTGTGTGTGTGTGTGTGCATGTGTATATATGTGTGTATCCCCACATGCCATATCTTACATGTGCTATTCTTGTGTTGATGCAGATATACAGGGGTTTTTTCTGTATTTGTACCACACACCTGTGTATTACTGCAGTTCAGTTTCAAGGTATCCCTGTAAAACTGGATGTACCGCAAGTGCAAGTGTGTTTTTGATGCATGTATACATGTGTTCACCTGCGCTTCTTCTCCAGCCTTGTGTTCCCAAAGGCTTTGTCAGTGCCTTACCCTGTGATGAGGATGTGTGTATGTGCTGTAGGAGGAGAAGCCTGTGTGCTGCATGTGTGTTGGTTAATGGCGTTGCGGGAAGATGCACAGCAACAATGGAGCCTCCAGCTCATCTTTCTGCCCCCGCACACACATGCGCTCTATTGTGGGGTAATCTCACACTGCCCAGATAAGTGGGTCACCATTTGTGCAGGCAGCATACATACGTGTGTGTGTGTGTGTGTGTGTGTGTGTGTGTGTGTGTGTGTGTGTGTGCGTGTGCGTGCGTGCGTGCGTGTGTGTGTTTAAAAATACACATTTTTATGTTTGCAGCTCCACACAGTCTATGTGTGGAGGTAATGTTTTCAGGAAATGTATGCATGGTGTGTGTCTGTGTGTGTGTGTTATAAAGCATGTATTTACTCTGTGTGTGACAGAGGGTCCACCGGGGGAGTTGGGTGTGGTGATGGGGGGGGCAGGGTTGCTAAGGAGCAAGCTGGTGGGCGGGAGCTTTTTAGCCATTAGTACTAGTGACACAATGAAAGTGACAAGGCAGAAGGACCTAATTGCACCCTTCTTGTCTTTAGCGATTTGGGACAATTTCTCTCTCCCAACCCTCGACTGTGCTTGAGCGTCTCGCAACAGTTTGGTGCTGTTGTTGTCCGTCTTTCTTCTCACATTTCTCTCTCCCTCTTCCTTTTTATTTGTTTGCCCCGGAGTTGTTGATTTTGCCGACTTAAAAATAGAGCCTTGCCTGACACAGGGCAGGGATGGAGGGAGGGGGAGGGAGAGGTAGATAGATAGAAATATACATAGACAGAGTGAAGGAAGGACAGCGGCTCGTGGTAGGAGGTGAAGCGCCCGGCGGTCGTTCTCTCTCTTCGCTGTCTGCAAAGGTGATTGATGGTGGCGTTAGATTGTTTTGCTAATAGGCAGCGGGCCTCCTCCTATTCACTGACAGGCTACTGTTTGTTTAGTGTCTGTGTGTGAAGGTAGGAAAGTGTTAATTTGTCAACATGTTGACTGATTTTCTTTTTTCTTTTCAGGAAATCAACCATGTACTGAAAGGAGCTTTGGACCGACTGACAACAGACAACCCCCCAGCCAAAATGAGCCCGGTTAACTTCGGGTAAGTGTGTGTGCAGGTGTGTATGTGTGTGTGTGTGCATTTGTTGACGTCTTTGTAGCAGCAGACAGATCATAGCTCCTTAGTATGATGCATTGAGGGAGAGTAGGATTAACACTTCAGTCTTTGTTTGACAGCCTGACACTGACTGGATTAAACAGTCACATGAGTGTGTGTGTGTGTGTTTATGTGTCCCATTATGTGGTGGGATAGATATCTCTCTTATCTGTTTGGGCTGGAACAGAGGTGAGTTTTGAACGGGAGTTGAGGGAAATGCTTCGACCCTGTCACTTCAGTGGTTAAACATGAGGAAGAGTGTTTATTATAGTAATTTTATAAGTTGCCTTATGATAACGAGGCGACTTAAGTGTGTGGCAGATTTCATACACAGAGCAATACAAAGTGCATTAGACATAGAGACTAAAACAGCTTCAGTTACACCAAAAGACTTTCATTATTTATTAATATCTAGATTCTTCTTTTTATTATTCACCCTCTGTCAGTCCCACTGAGGGAGGTTCACGTGTGACGCGGTGTATCTCACTGTCAGTCTACGTAGAACTAGTTTATTGGTTGAACCTCCTCCCTTGTACATTACATTTAGTTTATGTCCCGCTCCACTTCAGTGAGGGAAGAACTTGTAAAGAATTCATGAGCATAGCAACTTTGAGTAAAGGTTTGATGTTGTGTTTTATCCAGTTTTTCCTTCTTTGATTTATTGGTTACGCTTTTATAAGCTCATAGCTTCTGTCAGCGGCACCAAAAGCCTCACAGACTTCTCTCTTCAGCTGGATGAGAGTTCAGTAATTACTAATCATAGTTGACGTGTTGACAATTCTGATAACTGCATTTTGTATCTGACTGGTGATCCTACATGCTACATTTTACACATTACATAATAATCAATAATAACCCCGGTTTTCCTGAAAAGGACAGGTGCAGTACACCTGTATTTGAAACTGATGCGCCTCTTTGAGAGGCATATAACTGGACGACATTTTAGGTCTGGGACTTAAACAATTCATCAGTCACAAAATCATTTAGTTTTCTGTCAATCACTGGACTAATCACTTGAACTATAGTAAAGAGTTTTGTACAAATGAGATAAAAATAAAACCCCAGTTCTTCTTTGTGTATCAGCAGCATCAAATAGAAATCAATCACTCCAGCAGCACAGCTGGCTGACCTGTTAAAGCTAGACTCACTTGTTGTGTACGTGTGTGTGTGTGTGTGTTTGTGTGTGTGTGTGAGTGTGTGTCTGCGTGTGTGTACAGGCGAGTGAGCGTACTGTATGTGGGCGTGCACAGGCGTCTCACCATGGCAACCTCCACCTTTTTGTTTTTGGGAACGTCACTCGCAAACCTCTGTCAGGGTGGGAGTTTTATCTTCATTTCTCCAGGCTGTCAGTCATGCAGTAACCATGGCAACAGTTAACCCCTCCATCAAAGCCCTTCACCTGTCTCGTCCAGAAAGCCCGTAACAAGAGTACAGATAATTTTCTCAACAGCCAACTGATTTCCCGCTTAGGAATTTTTTTCCTTTTTAAAAATAACTCCAGAGAGAATCACGGTGCTCAGGAAGAGACTTGGCTGGAATGACAGATGGTGATTTTTCAGCATTTTACAGTACAGTGGTGTCTTGACAGCACTGTGATACAATGGAGGCACGGCTCTCACAGATAGTTTGCCATGGTAACAGATGGTTGGCAGTTGAAGAAGCCACGGTGAGCGAGCGAGGGCACATTTTCAGCGAGTCCCGGCCGCGAGTTTGTTAGGCACTCGGCCTCCGTTGATGTAGAGGAAGTCAACCAAGAGTGGGAGCTCCATCTGTCTCACTCCTCGTTGCTCTTTTCATCCGTCCCGCCGTCCCTCGCCTCTCTCTCTTTCCCTCCCTCCCTCTCTCTCTCTCTCTCTCTCTCTCTCTCTCTCTCTCTCTCTCCCCCCAGTGGAATGACTGTTTGTTTGTGTTTGTGTCAGTGGGATACTAAAATGGGTGAGCGGAGCTATTCTGCATATTAGCGTGCGGCGCTAACAAGCTATGGTTGCCCCTGATGAGCTTGTTTGTGCCGCCGTTTGTTTTTTATATGAATGTAAATGGGCTGAAACTGTGTGTGTGTGTGTGTTTGTTTATACCACACATCCTGTGTGAATACATATACATCATTCAGGACTATCTTTGTGTGTGTGTGTGTGTGTGTGTGTGTGTGTGTGTGTGTGTGTGTGTGTGTGTGTGTGTGTGTGTGAATGTGTATCCTGCCCCAGCTTGATTGTTTACCATCACTGAGTGTGTGTGATTGTGTGTGTGTTTGTGCAATTCATGGGTTGTGCACGTGTAATTTGGATGTAACTGTGTTCCCTAATAGATGTAAATTTGATGCATGTGTGTATCTGTGAATTCAATTTAGAGGAATGTGACTGATGGTGTTTGTGAGCATGCAATAGATGTAGCAATAAGAATGCAAATTGGATGTGTGTGTGTATGTGGATTTGTGTGTACAGTACGTGTGTGACCCTGGCAGAGGTTAACGAGAGCAGGGTGACAGTGACAGAAGAGTGTGTTATAATGATCCCACCTAGTTCTTGGGGTTGTGTAGGAAGCACATAAACCTTGAACTTCACTGCTTTTGTTCTCAGACATGTTTGCTTTTTTTTTGTTTTGTTTTAACTCACACAGACACCTCATCACTCCTTTTTTCTGTTACTTTATAAAAACTTTACAGGAAAGCTCTGGAGAAAAAAAAAAAACCCTTTTGTTCTTGGTCTCCATGTGTGATTGCTCTTCGTGATCCATTATTCATTATGTTC
Source organism: Seriola lalandi dorsalis (assembly GCF_002814215.2). Classification (NCBI taxonomy): domain Eukaryota; kingdom Metazoa; phylum Chordata; class Actinopteri; order Carangiformes; family Carangidae; genus Seriola; species Seriola lalandi. The sequence continues at coordinate 4,361,587 of NW_019525485.1, read as the reverse complement.
TCACGTGCACTTACGTCTGCCATCTTTGTAGCAGCTAGTCCAGGATGCTGCCGCCGGCCTGGGGTTCACTTTACTTGCGCCACCTCTCTGTTCACCACCCGGGCTGCCTTTTGCAGCTCACACCCTGCTCCAGTCTTAACCATGCTCACACCTGACACACCTCTGCATCTGCACCATTTTAGCCACGTGACTCCCAGGGGTCCTTTACATCAGTCAAGGCTGTACTCTCTGCATTAACTCCCAACTGAAGTCAGGGCAGCTGGGCCACTGCACATCTTCTGCTGCAGGCTGAGAACTCACGAAAACACTTACTCGTAGATGTTTGTTCACATTTTTGATCATATTTAGGTCTTGTTTTTATTGGAGGTTGAATGCATTGATTGTCAGCAGCTCTGGACAAAAGCAAAATATTTGTGAAAGTCACAATTTCGCCTCTTTTTTGGAAGTTTCTCCAAGCGATTGATTTAGGAAAAACTTTTGAGGGTGGCAGATTTTTCTCTGAATAAGTGGAGCTGTTCTCATAGTTCCCACTGCTCCTTACATTAAGTTGACGGAGACATTTGTCTAGAAAGAATTTACACATCAATTCTGTTTGAAATAGCAACCCTACAATTCATCTCTCTATCAAAAATACAGTCATTAGCATTTAGCTAAATACCTGCGTGCATAAAATCTTTCATTAAAACCTTCATTAATTCTAGCTATGTAGCTAAGTGGCAAAAAGTGCAAAACCTCATTTGAAACTGCGATGCTTAAACTTACACACACTAGTGTAATACTGCTTGATTGATGATAGGAGTGATGCGTGTGTGTGTGTATTAGAAAAACTAAACATACAGTCAGGGATTGTTGCTTCCTGTGATCTTCTTCTTCTATTCCCCAATCATGCAGGTCCCCTCTGTTAGCCATCCAGTATCAAAAGCAGCCCTCTTCCTGTTTATCTTCAGTGGTACTGTCCTTGTTTATCTGCTGTTAAAAGCCACAGTTCAAGCCTCTGCAGAGATTATTAGAGAAGCTCATTCTGTTTCATCTCTATCTGCCCCTCTATCTGTCTTTCTCTTTTATCTCCTGTTTTTCTTCTTCTTTTTCTTTTTTTTTCAATCGGCTAGATTGGGTGGTTGAGAGGCAGGTAGATAAAGGTTGAAGTAGCTGTGCACCTGTGTCCCAACCTCTCTCACACACACACACATACACACACACACACACACACACACACACACATACACACATGAATTGTTCTGGTATTTGGCAGGTACCTGTAAGCTAATTTGTATCCCTATCTATGTAGCCCGGAGGAAAATGCAAATGGATGTTGAAGAGCTTGCACATGGAAAGGGAGTGTGTGTGCGTGTGTGTATGAGTGTGTCATGTATTTTATCCTAATTTTCTGTATCTTTTAACGACGCCTATGTGTTGTTTATTTTACAGTGAGTGTTTTTGTTGTTGTTGACAGCACCCTGACGAGGACAGTGGAGTTTCTAGGTGACCGGGGCCCCCTGGGTATCCATGTGGTCCCGTACTGCTCCTCGCTCAGTGGACGGTAACCACACATACGTAGCATACAGCTACATCCACTTGTAATCAATCAGGCATTCATAAGGAAAGACAGATGGCAATGTTGACTCATGGAAATGCATTAAAAATTCAAGTGCTGGCATGTCATCATACACGTGTTTACCTCCATGAACTCGTATGTTCTCAACACTGTGTTGCGTGTTTCAAGGACCCTGGGCCTTCATATTAGAGGCATCGAGGAAAACAGCCGCTCCAAGAGAGAGAACATCTTCCAAGAGGACGAGTGTATCGTCCAAATCAACGACACACCACTCCAGGACAAGACCTTCACACAGTAAGTGTGCAGAGCGTGGATGAGCTGGAGGCTGTATGTTTATGTCTGTGTCTGTGTCAAAGCAAGGAAATGCAAATATTGGATCAGACACAAACAGGGCTAGACTAAAATAGCATTTTATCAAATCTGAAGCCAGAATTGAATCTGCTGATTAAATCTGAATCCCTTACTGAGTCTACAGTATTTAGCTTTCAACAAATGCTGAAGTCATAAGAACGAAAACACAAGGATTCAAGTGAGATCTTTTTAATAGGATGTTTTTTGGGATCCAATTAGAATATCCTCCCTTGTGAACGTCCTCAGTCTTTCTCCAGATATTGGTGTGATGTTCACAAACATCTGACGTTGTGTCTTTCTTGTGTTTGTTCATTCTCTTTCTGAATTAATCTACTGTCCATCTGTCTTCCGTGTGCTTGGAAAGCTCTGAAAAATAAAATAGTCTGTAGAAATTGTATAAGATGAATAATAAGTGGAAATGAACACAACCCTGGAAATTAGTTTCTGTATCTCTTTATATGTCACTGATGTGATAAGGAACTAAAACAAAAGAGCCCAAAGCAGGAAAATAAAATCCTTGCTCTTTATGTGTGTGTGTGTGTGTGCGTGTGTGTGTGTTTGTGTGTTTGTGTGTGTGTGTCTCTGCTTCCACTCACTCACCACCACTGTAGAGAGACTCCTCACCTTTCACTCAGTTTGTCTCCTCTATCAGCCAAACACAAATCCACCTCATTCTCTGCCCGTCTCTATCTCTCCACCACATCTGCTCTCACAAAAGAGTGTGTGTGTGTAGTGTGTGTGTAACCCTCTCTCTGGTCCTAATTTTTCCTCCCGTCCCTGTCCTCTCCCTTTATTTTCTGCATCCTCGCCGAAGAGGTCCATTTAACTGCATCCCACTGTGTTGACTGTGCTGTGTGAATGTTGTGCTGATAGTGGTCTATTAAAGCTGCAATAGGAATTTGCTGTAAGGTCTCCTCCATCTGATAGGGACCACTGTGTCCCAAACCAGCTGGAAGAGTCAGTCTGTGGTTGATCCAAATTGAAATACAGCTCCATTAACGACACAAGCCTCATTCACTCTCCTCATTCTCTGCTTCCAATTGTCTGTGTTCTCCTTCTGTGTTCTGCTTGACTTTCCTGGGCTTTTTTTTTTTTTTGCTGTTTCATAGTGTTCCACAAATTAGATTGGCTGTGAGGTTTAGAGTGGGTTTCCAGTTGCTTTTATATCCCATATCCAGGGACATAAATGTGAATATTTCCTCCCTCTTTCTTTTCTTCTTCCAGGTCACAGGAAGTGTTCCGCCAGGCCATGACCTCCTCCGCAATCTGTCTGGAGGTCCTCCCCGTAGCCAACAAGCTGCGCTACGAGAAGAGCCTGATAGGTCACCTTTTCACCGGCGACGGCAAAGACTCCTCCTCTGCAAAAGCAAAGAGTCCGATGGTTGTCCGTGCCAAAGCCGACTCCCAACCGGAACCCAGGCCAGATTCCAAACTGAACACCAAACTGGAAGTGAGGCGACCAGACACGCGTGCCAAGACCCCAGAGCCAGCTGCAGTAAACACACCATCAGCGGAGATCCAATCTGGGCACGGCTCCTTGGAAAGAGTCTCCCCCGCACCTCCAGCCAGAGGAGCAAGCTCCTCCCCGACCCGCAGCCAGAGCCCCCTGGCCAGTAGGAGCCCTGCTCTGCCCGGCCTGGCCAACCTGACCAGCAAGAAGGGCGGCAAGCGGATAAAGATTGACCTGAAGAAAGGTAAATGTGCAGCTGCCTTCAAAGGTGGCGAATGACTTGAGTTTCTAAATTACAACACAGCCATAATCTTTAGGTTACATTTTGTTCTCCTTTCTCCACTTCCTCTCACTCTTAAGGGAACTGTTGTCGAGAAGCAAGATAATCCACATGGTCTTTTTGAGCACGTCCATGCTTATTTATAGTTTTTATCTCCAGGCTTGTTTTTCTGATGTAATTGGACGCCCTGGGTGTTGTATTGCCCTCCACCACAAATGATTGATTTATCAAACTCAGACTTCTCATTCAGACTCTCATAAAAAGCTCTGCACCACTGAAAGCAATAGTAGTCCGTGTTGAAAATAACCTTCCACTGTGAAGATATTTTCATTTTTTATCTTGTGGGATGACCGTACACACCGTCTGGTTGTTTTGCTTTTAGACTTTAACCCTGAGAATCAGTCCGACTTCCCCGCCGCCTTATCTCTTATCCCTCTAAAACACATGATTGTTGGAGCGCCGATGTGTCGATGGCACGGGAATAGGTTCTTAGGACTGTGAATGGGCTCTGTACTAGCAACTTGTAGTATTACAGGGTATTGAAAGGATAGCTGTAAATGCGTTACATTGCACACACCTACACATGCATGCTACAGGTGGGAAGGCGAGAAGAAACCCAGATGAAAGGATAGAAGAAATTGGACTCCACACTCTCGAGCTCCAGCTCAAAGCTCCATTCAGCTGTTTTATTGTTAGTTTCTTTCTTTTCCCAGCACGTTTTCATCCCTCCAGTTTTCTTCTCCTTTCCCCTCTGTCCTTCTTTTGTTTGATTTTTTTTTTTTTTTTTTTTTTCCCCGTGTTTCCCTCTATCCCTTTCACCTGATGCAAGATCAGAGCGGAGGATATTATGGGGTTTCTAACACCCTCTCCCTTGGCAACAGGCTCTTTCTCACTGTGATTGACAGGCGGTGAGGTTTAGGTGCGCTAATGTAGGGCAGGCAGAGGCTTAGCTTGGAGACCAGATAGCATCGCTCACCGCCTTTAGTATGCCATGCCGGCTTTGCTCTCCCCCCACACACACACACACACACACACACACACACACACACACACACACACACACAGAGCGTGGCACATTTCACTCATGGCTTGGGGCTTGTGAGGCCGTGAAAAAGGGAGAGGGTGGAGGCTCTGGGGGTTGATGGCTCGTGCGTGTGTGTGTGGCCTCAGAAACACACACATACACACTTGTAAATGTATATACACACAGATAAACGGAGGATCACATGCACAAGGAAAATCTTTGTGGAAATCACGTTGCCTCCCCAGGGAGGGAAGCTAGAGAAGAGAATAATATTTCTCAGGTTCTTCT